>NC_139967.1:47471219-47918719 GCF_963993115.1 Abramis brama
AATGAGAAAAATAATTTAATGTAAAATGTATTAAGTTCAACTTAATGCATTTGTTTAAATGTAGCTAAAATCAATTGTGTGCTTACGATACAATTTTTTAGTAAATTCAACTATCATTTTTTTCAGTGTACAAAATAAATATGATTTTAAACGCATGCGTGCTCGCACACACACGCAAACCAAAAAGGAGCTTAACAATGAGAAAACTACACGCGTTACTGTATGGAACAAATCTACAAATAAAAGGTTTGTCAAAAACAAAACACTTTTTTTTTTTTTGCGATTCTTCATTGTTCAATATAGTTTTGCAAACAACATGAATTCATAACCTGCAGTCCTCCTACCTAGCATAACATTTAAAAGTATTTGTTTGCATAAAGTTAATGATTACCAATGATCACAGAGCTGATTGGCCACACAAGGCTGAAAGATTCTGACAATTTGGTGTACCTTGACAAGTCATGCTCTAAACCAGAAGTACTTTGTCTGGAGCGTCCAGCTGTCAAATGCCGCCTCGAACCAGTCTTGGTTGATCTTCGGGCCACTGCTGTTGGCTGACAGACAATAATGGGACCAGGGGCCTCATGTATCAATCTTGCGTACGCACAAAAACTTTGCGTACGCCAGCTTTCACGGTCGGATGTACTAACAGTGAAATTAACGCGAGAATGTGCGTTCCTCCACGCCAATTTCATGTCTGGCGTACGTACATTTCTCATTGTTTTTGTCCGTTGGCGACTCTTACAGGCAATGAAGTGAAGTTGCAAACATTACACAACGAATTGTTCTACAAGTCTATCGCACCACCACCTGTGGGAAGCATGAAGCATTGCTATTAATTTGCAATTTATAAAATAATTGACATATATTTTCACACGAGCCTTATGGGAATATTCTATCAATTATGCAATTAAGTAAGAACATATAAAAGCATATGCAAATTGATACAACCCATAGACTATAAATAAAATAATATCAAATATAATATAATATCATATAATATTAATAAAAATATTAAATATTAATTAATATAAAATATAATATAAAATAATATATATATGTATAATATATAATATAATATATAATTATATATATATATATATATATATATATATATATATATATATATATATATATATATTATATATAATAATAATAATAATACCGCATTGACGGCATCAGCCAAACTCTCCCACTCATATTTTTCCTTTTGTTATTAATTCTGAATTATTAATTATTAATTCTGGAGGACAAAGTTCCAAATAAAATATTTTTTCTCGTTTCTACCTCCAATAGTAGCACCTCTAATTCACTTTCTGTAAAGTTTCGTTTCTTGCCGCTTGCTTTAGCCATTTTCTTACTGCTTTCTTTTGCCAAAGTGGACTCATTACCATATTTAAATTGATTTAATTAAGGGAGGAGACTGGGTGGGGCGTTGTGCTCGTGCATGTGCGCTCAATTTTACGTTAATTGGGATGTACAAAAAGAATATGCGTGGGATCCTTCGTACGCAGAGATTCATACATCTGTTTTTTTTGTGTGCGTACGCACATTTACAGCTTTCTCCGTACGCAATGAGGCCCCTGGTCTCTAGCAGCTCGTCTTAACATCTTAACATCCCTTTACCAAAACAGTGAAATGCAGAGGCCAGTTGTGTTGGGTTGTGCTGCATCTTTTCAAGCTGCTTGGCCATTGTAGTCCTGCATCACTGTAGTTGGAGTTTTCAGCCAGTTCACTAAGTAGTCCAAGCATCCTCCTCACAGGAGATTGAGGTAGAGATGCTGTTTAACAAGAAAACAATAAAAACAATTCAATTGCAACAACCAATAAAAATAAAATAGCAACAAACAATTGGACCAGGAAACAAAACTACTCTGCTTCCATTCAATACTTCTGCTCTATTTCCAATTTACATACTTCATTATTTGAAAAATAGCATAAAATATGTTTTCTAATAGCTTTATTTTTTTATACAGAAATAAATGGTCCCTAATAAACACTTAGGGCCCTATCTTGCACCAAGTGCAATTGACTTTGTCCACTGACGCATGTATCATTCCTATTTTGCACCCGACGCACAGCGACTTTTCCCTCCACAGACGCACGTCGGTAAATTAGGAAATGAACTTGCGCTCCCGGGGGCGGTTCAGCGAAAAGAGGAGGCGTGTTCTGGCGCAAACGTTCCCTGGTGCTATTTTGCAGTTTCAGAAAACAATTCAGCCACAGACCAGGAGAAACCTAGTCTAAAGTCAGTGGCGCGTTATTCAGATGCTATTTTAAGGGCACATGCTTTGCCATAATGTAGCGTGTGCACAACACACACACACTTTGCTTCTCTCATCTACACAGACGTAGCAGTTCCTCATTTTTGTAAATCATACATAATTACAAGGAAAAATATTACCACACGAGGGAAATCATTGTGGTGTCCATGAAGATGTGAAAAAATAGGCATAAATCTAGCTTACACATTTACCTAAATTATTATTTAGGTCTCTAGAGTAGATGAGCTAGGGGAAGACCGCTCCAGCTGATGCAGGTCTACTGTTCATAACATGATATACATACACCATGAATATACTACTTGTTGTTGAACACAACAAATGTGTTCCCACATTAAGTCCTTGAATTTTAGGGTACTGGACCTGGAAAGTTCTTGAAAGGTCCTTGAATTTGAAGTTAACCGAGGTGTGGGAACCCTGTTTTTGTGTGCAAACCCCCCCAAAAATAACGACTTTATTTAACTTTTCATTTTCTTCTGTGTGGGCTCGAGTGAGTTCACGTAGTGTAACAGCGCAGCGCTTCTGGATTGTTCGTCAGAACGTAAGCTCACTATTGGTCGACACTGGTCATGTGTGTGATGCGTGTGATGCTGGCCAGTAGTGAGCTTTGTAGACACTCTGAATGAAGGGTGGGATCTTGTGCTTTCAAAGCTAGCTTGCTATTGCTATTGCTAGCCTCCCCAAAATTGCCTATCATACCTTTAAGTTTAAAAGGCCTTTTTTTTTGTGGAAGTCAGCTTGGTGTTATACTGTCCAATGTTCAAATCATGACCTGTGCCAAGCGACCAGTCTGGATCTCTTCATTCAGATTGGCACTACAAACTTCCCTGTTCAATCATGGACGGACCTCCTCCATGAGGAGCTTCTCAATCACAGTTCAATCAATATAGCAACAAATCTACTTAATCTATTGACATTATATTTTAACTGTAAAGCCAAATTAGACCTGTGCCGTGCCCTGGTCTGTAACCCGACCGTCACTCAACCCGTGCAATCCCTCCGAGCCCACACTTTTGTTGACGTCACGTCATGCGCAGTATTACTCCTCCTTGTTCCAAAGGGAATCATCGGGCGCCTTCATTGTTGCCGACATTCTCACTGTTCATGAACTGAATTCAGTTATTTTGGGGACCTCGTAATGGACTCTCAGAAAGTAAGTGGCACATATTTACAGTGTTAGGAAACCAGTAGCTAACTGAAATGCCTCCGCGGTCCATTTGTGATCGAATACTAATGTGTTTATTACACTATCATCGCTCATATGCGCAGCACCGTTAATAATCGTACGACTCTGTGTAAAATAGACACTTTTCATTCAACACCAATGAATTGTAAAACGAATACCGTGTGTTTATTCACTGTACATGTTATCTGGGGTTGTGGCCTTTATGACATTGAAGTTAGATGGCGTTTTAGAAATAGTGTTTGACTTGTAGCTGTAAAGAAAACTGGAAGATTGATGTTAGTAAAAGGGTGAAACTGGCTCCCATGTGTTTTGTTGTAGAAATGTTACCTTAATGTCTTGTGTTACCTTGTATTTGACTGATCCCTTGTTGCATAATGCCAATATATTCTGTGCTATATATACATGCTGTAATGTGTTGTATAAACGATATAAATTATATAATGAGGGAGTATTTAAAATGATATTTAACCAGCATTACTGGAGCAACAGGTTGCATAAGATTAGTAAATATTGTATCTCATAGGTTTGTAATTGCAAAGCACCTGCGCTCCCAAGTTTACTTAGTAGAAGTAGATAAAGAGAGGGGAAGTGACATCAGGAATGAAGAGTCTGCGCACACTAACATTTACAGATCAGATTCTGCTCACTGTGTTGTTCTTCCACACTTTTTATGAATGATAACATTAACATCCCTGTGCGATATTGGCCGCTGAGAATTGCTACCTTATCTTTGTTTTGAGCAGTGTTGGGGAACGTTACTTTTAAAAGTACTGCGTTACTCCCTAAAAAGTAACTAATTGCGTTATTTTTATGGAAAGTAATGCATTACGTAACTTTTGCAGCTACTTTTTTGTTTACGTTTGTTTTGATAACAAAAAAAAGGGTTACACTTTATTTTAAGGTGTCATTGTTACAGTGTAATTATATATTTAGTAGTACTGAGTAATATTAAGCAACTACATGTACTTACTATAGGGTTAGGGTAGGATTAGGATTCGGTTGAGGGTTAGTTATTACTATGGTAAGTACATGTAACATATGTAACAAGGACACTGTAAAATAAAGTGTTAACCAAAATAAGTTATATATTTGTCAAATGTAAAGGCCCTTTCACTCCAAAAGTGAAATGAATAAGCCTCATGTTGAAGGTAATGCAAATTCACTCAAAACTTTCAGCTGTGCTGCCATTCTGGATTGCAGAAGAATAGGACACAGGAGAAGAAAGTTCAACAAACAAATTTTAAAAATGTGATGTTCAACTAGTCATTTTTGCTTATTTGTATGGTTGAATTTGGTATTTGAAGGTCAGCAGCACCAAAGACATTGATTAATAATGTGAGATTAAATGCATAAAGTATATTTGTGTTAACATACTTGGCTATTTCTGCAGTTTTGCATAATATTCTGACTTTGCATTTCACTGTTTATATTCATTTTGAGGAAACTGAATCTGTTTTTGTGCAAGTGAGATGAGTAAATGCATGCTCACTTTAGTCTAGAACTACAATAATCATCATGTTCACACACAACGCCTCTGCACTTACGATTCCTCTCAACATGAGGACAGGAGAGCTGTCAGTCAATACATGGGAAAACCAAGTAACTTGCGTTACTTATTTGAAAAAGTAACTGATATTTTGTTGTAAATTTAAAAGTAATGCATTACTTTAGTGGCTTGAGAAAAGTAATCTGATTATGTAACTCACGTTAATTGTGATGCATTACCTCCAACACTGGTCTTGAGTGTATGCAGGTTGGAAATAATTTTAGCATTTTTTAAGAATGACTAATTATAATGCAGTAACTCTTATGCAGCTTTTGTATTTGTCATGTTTTGATTATTGAATTGAGTTGGAGAAGATCATTTAAATATATGATAGATAACATTAGAAATACACATTTGTGCAAGTGTCCTTTATCAGGGCTGGGAGGCAGGGAATATACCGGCACACAATCCGACTGTATTGTCACGAAGTGGGTCATGCTGTTGTGGGTTTTGTGAAGGAGTCCGATTCCACGGGTTTGAATGATGTAACGGTTGGACTTTTCAACAGGCGGGCCGTGACATTCACTTGGCTGCGACTTAAAATTCATCTAATCTGGAGTCTAGCAGTCAGAAGAAATGCGAGGGGATCAGATTTCAGCCCTGGAAAGTTAGATCAGGTTTACTGGCCTCCATAAACTCCTCAATGATACGCGTGTGTGCATGCAAATCTGTTGCAAAGGTGGACCACGTTGTTTATGTATCTTTCTATTTCTGCAGGTTAGGGTGTGGATCTGTGGTGGTCAAAGAGCAAATGACAGATAGTAGTCTGACTTCTACTGTATGTCTGAAGTAGGTCAGCTCGTCCCTCTCATGTTTCCCGTTGACTGTCAATAGTGTTGTGTTGACCAAGCTCAGAGTTGAGGAAAGAGACTGTAAGCCGAATGTAACAGACAAAAAGTGTCTGGATATTTAGATCAGCTGAATGGCAAACGTCCTCTACAGATCGAGACAAAAGTCAGTCCCGCTGTTTCTTTTAAACGGCCTCCTCATGTGATATTGATTTAGCTATTTCTATGTTTTTCTTCACACATCACATGTCTCACTGTCTCATATTTCATCTCAAGCATGTTCCTCATTGACAATGTTGTCTCCTTGGTAAACAAATAGACTAACTTCAGAATTATTAAATGTATGATTATTCATTGTGCTGTGAATGATGTGGGATTTAAAAAATATATATAGTTTTTAAACTGCAATTAGATATTATGGAGGGCATTTTCTGCCAAATTTAAATAAATAAATTAAATGATTAAAATGAAAATTAAAACCAGATTAACGATTTCATTACAGAAAACAGTACGCAAAATATGTGACAAAATTGAGAATGAAATTAAATTATTTCATTTTCACAGCATTATCCCTGTCAAACTGAAAAATAAAATGCAATTGGTGATTTCACATTTCATTTTCACTACAGTCTCGAGGCAAGACTGCCAATATTAAAATGAAAAGCCAAACGTGAAAAAGAAACTACAAATACAGTTTTTACAATGCTCTTTAGTAACGCTCACGCAATAATAGTGACACAATTCAAATACAAATGTAAATTTTCGTTTTCATTTTAATTCCTCTTTTATTTCACAGTTTTCATTTTCGTTTTCATTTTTAAAGACAACCTGCATGCAAATTCTATGTTAATGAGTGGGTGTGGCTTATTCAAGTAACGGCGCTGAGACACGCCTTCTGTAAAGTGAAGTCGTCGACATCCCGTGTGCATGAGTTGAATGTGTGAAACGAAATTATTTAAATGTGATTATATTGTAATCGAGACGACAAGATATGGCGAAATCTGTTAGTGAGCTTTTGCGGGAAGCTGCCGCAGCATTAGAACATGGAAACAACCAGCCTGACCATGTTAGTTATGATGTTAGACTCAGAATAGACCATAATCGACGATGAGGTTCATTCATGTATTAGGCTGTTTTGGAAATTCAACTATTTGGGTGTACAGAAGTCTTAGTAACACAATTTCTACAACAATTATAGCCAGACATTAATACCCACTGGCTTTAACCGAGGACCTCGGCCAATGTTTCATATTCGCGTCGTGCCTAACAACGCCCTTCAGCCGTGACTTATTCAGATACAGCACTAGCCTAGAGTACCTTATTGCTTTTATAAAACGGTTACCACGCAATACAAATATTAATCCCGAAACATATGTATCTATGCAACTTTAATGAAGTGAAATGAATCACTAAAAGCCAATTCCTTCCGCTGGAGAAAAAAAAAAACTGACCATAAAGCAACAGAAGAAGTTACATTATTTCTCCATTAGATGGAGACAAAGACTGTCTTAATGAGTGAGTCAGTCAGTCAGTAGAGAAGACTTTTGAAATGACTCAAACTTGTGATCACGGAGAAGAAAGACGCAACTGACATGACTATAGGCACGGACAACCCCTATTAACTGTTAAAAGTACAGGATATCACACCGGACATTCAAACGGATTTTTTATTGAATATAGCCTAGGACTGACCTGAAGGAAAATGATATCTAGCCTACTGTAAATGCAGGTACACTCGCTTTCTCGATCTCATCCAGAAGTTGTTACTGGAAATGAAAATCAGCATTGTGATTCTTTTTGTACACAAACTTAAAATAACCAAAAGACACGTAACAGTTAAACAGCGGACTGATACAGGCTAGTGCTGTATCTGAATAAGTCACGGCTGAAGGGCGTTGTTAGGCACGACGCGAATTGAAACATTTGCCGAGGTTCTCGGTTAAAGCCAGTGGGTATTAATGTCTGGCTATAATTGTTATAGAAATTGTGTTACTAAGACTTCTGTACACCCAAATAGTTGAATTTCCAAAACAGCCTAATACATGAATGAACCTCATCGTCGATTATGGTCTAGTCTGAGTCTAACATCATAACTAACATGGTCAGGCTGGTTGTTTCCATGTTCTAATGCTGCGGCAGCTTCCCGCAAAAGCTCCCTAACAGATTTCGCCATATCTCGTCGTCTCGATTACAATATAATCACATTTAAATAATTCAACTTTAAACTCAATTTCACACATTCAACTCATGCACAAAGGACGTCGATGACTTAGCTTTACAGAAGGCGTGCCTCTAGCGCCGTTACTTGAATAAGCCACACCCACTCATTAACATAGAATTTGCATGCAGGTTGTCTTTGAAAATGAAAACGAAAATGAAAACTGTGAAATAAAAGAGGAATTAAAATGAAAACGAAAATTTACATTTGTATTTAAATTGTGTCACTATTATTGCGTGAGCGTTACTAAAGAGCATTGTAAAAACTGTATTTGTAGTTTCTTTTTCACGTTTGGCTTTTCATTTTAATATTGGCAGTCTTGCCTCGAGACTGTAGTGAAAATGAAATGTGAAATCACCAATTGCATTTTATTTTTCAATTTGACAGGGATAATGCTGTGAAAATGAAATCATTTAATTTCATTCTCAATTTTGTCACATATTTTGCATACTGTTTTCTGTAATGAAATCGTTAATCTGGTTTTAATTTTCATTTTAATCATTTAATTTATTTATTTAAATTTGGCAGAAAATGACTTCCATAAGATATGAAGTCAGCATGAAATTCACTTGATTTTCTAAATGTGTGTTATATACCTTATACTGAACAGTTAATTCGTGCATGATTCCTTTTTTTATTTTATTTTTCATCTTCTGGTGAAAACAACATATGCAGAACTTCATTTCACCTGCTTAATCCCGCTCATGCAATTGTGTTCATCTGCCACTTTCACATCTCAACATCCAATCAACAGTCAGTGCATAAACATGTCCCATCCTACATTTGTTCTTTTACGATGATCCGTTACAATATGGAAGAAAAATTAATCTTTCACGATTTTGTGATTTATTTATTTTGTGTGTGTGAGTGATTTCCCCTTAAAAATGATTTGTTGATGTATTAATTAAACCCTGATAAGCATTTATAATATTTTCAGTTATGTGCAGACCTAGCTGCGGTAATGAAAGTGACACAATTGATTGCTATAGTGGAAATGCAAGCTGGGAAAAACCCAGTTAATGTAAAGATTCTGTATATTTGACTCTAGCATATAGAGTCAGTATCTCTCTGGATTAGGCCCAGAAGTCTTTATCCTTAACTAGCATTGTCTCCTGGATTTGAAGGATTTAAGGGACCGTCTGACACTGACCAGAATAGTTTGCTCTACGTCATTCTGTCTCTATTGTGGACTTTGTGTTTGTGTCTGCTTGCGGTGTAATCTCAGGAGAGAGATGGTCATCATCTCTGTGATGAGAGGAATTAATTAGCATCAGTGCATGCTTATCTTTTTGTGTTTCATGTTTTATATCTGGGTCAGTGACGTGACGCCTAAATTTTCTGTCCGATTGCATTTTTTTCAGGCAAAAACGGGTTTAAATGCATAAAAAGATACTGCATATTTGAAGTACCTCTCCCATGTATGTACTCACTTTAACTCATCAAAAACCTTTACTTATTTGTTATTTTTTTTGTTATTTAAAGTGTCAAAACATCATGTGGTGCGACCGTCCGGCCATAACTTCTGTTTTGAAAACGTCTTTGAAATTAGTCTGAATTTATTCAGATTTATTTTTTGCACTATTTGGCATGATTTCCAAAATATTTTGTATTCCTTTAAAAAAATTCAAAGCATTTGTATTTATATTTCCATCATAATATACAAACAAACCGATTTAATCCGATGATGTCCATTTTATGAAATATCATGTGGTGTGACCATCAAGGAACTACCATTTTGGGACTTTTATGTTGAAAACTACTCAAACAAAGGACGTTACATCATATACCAATTTACCAAGGACCCATGGAAGCAGCAAGCAGGTTTGTAATTCTCTCAAATTGGAAAAAAAATAAACCTCTGTAATGGTTGGTATGTAGTTGCCACATTTGGATGTCATGTGGTATGACCTCAAAAGAAAATTAATATTAAAGTTATTTCTACAAATATATATTTGTATTATAAATTTCATAGTGACCTTTTTTTGGGAAGCTAGTTTGTTTTGTTTAGGTGGCCAATTTTGTGCCTGTAAATTTTGAATGAATTTGAAAATATCATGTGGTGCGACCAAATATCATGTGGGGCGACCAAGTTTGTTTACTCTTTGTACAATATGAGAAAAATGCAACAACAAAAAATTAGAGCATGTAATTTCAGTTTAGTAATTATGCATTTATTAGTAGTGTATTTATTATTGCCTATTTATTTATTTAAAACTATTTGAATCTATTTTACCAGATGCCACTGCCAAGCGAAAAAATTCTGACCCTGCAGCAAGAGCGGAGTACCTTGATAGGCGAAGAGTGAAATATTATTACAGTATAAAATATCTGTTTTCTATGTGAACATATAGTAAACTGTAATTTATTCCTGTGATCAAAGCTAAATTTAATCTTCAGCATCTTTAATCCAGTCTTCAGTGTCACATGATCCTTCAGAAATCATTCTAATATGTAACCCTGGACCACAAAACCAGTCACAATTTTTTTAAATTGAGATTTATACATCGTACGAAAGCTGAAAAAATAAGCTTTCCATTAATGTATGGTTTGTTAAGATAGAACAATATTTGGACGATATACAACTGAAAATCTGGAATCTGAGGGTGCAAAAAAATCTAAACATTGAGAAAATCGCCTTTAAAGTTGTCCATTTATGTTTGCGATATTGCTATATTCACTCATCAAAAATAAATATTTTATATATTTATGGTAGGACATTTACAAAATATTAAACATGATCTTTATTTAATATCCTAATGATTTTTGGAATAAAAGAAAAATCGATAATTTTGACCCATACAACGTATTGTTGGCTATTGCCACAAATATATCCTGTGCGACTTGTGACTGTTTTTGTGATCCAGGGTCACTAATGATTTGCTGCTCAAGAAACGCTTCTGATTATTATCAATGTTCATATTTTTGTGGAAACTGTGATACATTTTATATGTCAGGATTATTTGATGAATAGAAAGTTCAAAAGAACAGCATTTATTTGAAGAATCTTTCGTAACATTATAGCCTAAATATCTTTACTGTCACTTTTTATCAACTGAAGGTGTCCTTGATTAATAAAAGTATTAATTACTTAAAAAACGATTGACCCCAAATGTTACCTGTATACAATAATTTTATGAAATAATTTATATCTATAACATTATTATGTGTTAGAAAGAAATTCTAAGTCAAGTTAAAAGAAATGGTGCACTTGTGTTTGTGATGTGATTTTTATTTTAAAAAAAAGTTTATGTTCAGGAAAATTCTGTGAAATTTGTATGAAATCTGGTTTAAATCAAAATTTTTTTTGTATAAAATGTATTGTTCATTGATCTCTTTAAATAGATTTTTAACTATATAAGGTCTTCGTGTCATTTGGAGCGACCACTTATCATGTGGTGCGACCAATAAAAGCAATCACTGTATTAAATGTAAAATAAAATATCTTATTTCTGTGGCTGAAATATGAATCACTGATACAGTATGCTTTAGTAAATGATATTTTTAAAACATTTATATCAGTTTTATGTGATTTACAGGAAAAGTAAGTCTGTTAACTAGATTTAAGAAGGCAACTCAGAAATTATAGAACAAAAAACGAGATCATTATTTACAAAAACTCAAAAGAAATGCAAAACTTGGTTTCTAAACACTTTAATTACTAAGAACTTGTAAAAAAAAATGTTTAAGCATGTTAAGGAAATTAATTAATTTTAAGATAAATCACGGTCGCACCACATGACATTTTTTAAGGCTAAGGACAATTCATCTAGATGAAAAAACACTAAAATCACTTAAATAATTTTTTTTAAATGAATTTAGGTGTACACAACATCCTTAATGTTTGAACAATTGCAACAGGTATTATTTTTTTTGTATTTTAAAATTGACCTGTCGAAAATCCTTATACGTCATTGACCCATCTGTCATTGTTTACTCACTTGCATTGTGTTCTATATGATTTTGCTGTTGCTTGACAGAAAATAGACAACAAACAGAAGCTCATCCTCCATGAGGTTTACACAGCATCAACTTTTAACATTATTGCATTAATAAGGAAATAGCCTACCTCCTTTAAGTGACAAAAGGGTCATTTTATGTCACTTTTTAAACTAGGGGCCCTATTTTAACGATCTGAAACGCAAGTATCAAACGCGAAACGTAAGTAACTTTGTGGGCGGATCTCGGGCGCTGTTGCTATTATACCGGCGGGATAAATGACTCTCACGCCTGACGCAAATCTAAAATGGGTTGGTCTGAAGTAGCTTCATTATTCATAGGTGTGGTTTGGGCGTAATGTGAAATAAACCAATCAGAGCGTCATCTAACATTCCCTTTAAGAGCAGGCGCGCTTGTTCCATGGCGGCTTGCTATTATAATGGCGGATTTGCCAGGCGCACACCAGGAGCGGTTCACAGCGAGGAGACCGACGCTCTCATCAGGGCCGTAAAACACAGAGAAGTGACATTGGGGATGGAGAAACACACACAAATTAGCTTCGGTTAAACAGGCGTATAATAATTTGGGTAAATGTGTAAGCTAGATTTATGCCTATTTTTCCACATCTTCATGGACACAACAATGATTTCCCTTGTGTGGTAATATTTTTCTTAAATGTAATGTAGCCTTAAATTAATAAATGTAGCCTATGATTTGCAAAAATGGGAACTGCTGCTTCTGTGTAGATGAGAGAAGCAAAGTGTATGTGCGTTGTGCACACGCTACATTATGGCAAAGCATGCGCCCTTAAAATAGCATCTGAATAACGCGCCACTGACTTTAGACAAAGTTTTTCCTGGTCTGTGGTGGAATTGTTTTCTGAAACTGCAAAATAGCACCAGGGAATGTTTGCGCCGGAACACGCCTCCTCTTTTCGCTGAACCGCCCCCGGGAGCGCAAGTTCATTCCCTAATTTACCGACGTGCGTCTGTGGAGGGAAAAGTCCGCTGTGCGTCGGGTGCAAAATAGGAATGATACATGCGTCGTTGTACAAAGTCAATTGCGCTGGGTGCAAGATAGGGCCCTAAATGTTAAATGTGAAGTTTAATGTTAAAACAACAAAAAATGTTGGCCTTCCTGCCAACGTCTGCATATAAACAACAAAAACAACAAAGTTTAATGTCCCAGGCCCATACCATGGTGCCGGGTTTAGGTGGATAGCTAGCATGTTTTAGTTTAGTTTAGTTTGTACCAAATGTGGGTTTTATGCACATACAAATAATCGTGACAGCCCTAATATACAGATAATATGTAATATAAATAAGATTTGGAATCAATAGATAAAGCTTTAAAAATGACTACATGTCATGTGAGCTTACATGTTCGAGTCTCTGTATTATACCAAGGATATCCTTATATATATTTGCATGGGTTTTAGGTCTTCTCAGAGTTATGCAAACAGCATAATATATATATATATATATATTAGGGCTGTCAATCTATTAAAATTCGCCGGAAGTAGTCTGGGTTTTCCCAGGCTAAAAAGTCATAGATGTTTTTCAAAGAACTTGTTCGTCTATTAGACACATGTAGTTACTTCTTTCTTTGCACTGAGCAATTTACTAACACAAACATGCTTAGATTTTTTGCATGACAGGGCAGCTCTTGTGAAAATGCTAAATGTACATTTATTATTTATTATTACATTATAGTTTGTCTCTCTCTGTGCCCATTTTGATGAAGCTAAATTCTCAATAAAACTGTTTTCATTGGTATATTTTACGGTTTCTGTTGTCAGACAATGGAATGAATATGAAATGGTGACTGAAACGCGACCCATTAAGACATAACCAGCTCTCCCTTCCAAGACGTTAATCTGCACAAAAATCCTGATAATCGAGCCGTCGTCTGATGAAATCAAATAGAATAGAATAGAATAGAATCGGGCATTTATATAGCGCTTTCATATGTACTACTGTACACCCAAAGCGCTTTACAATCATATCAGGGGACACAAATACACATAATTTCGGCTATACTTGCATGTAAAATTAGAGAAGCAACATAATATCTGTGTTTAACTGAATTAAAGCGCTGCTACTCCGCGCGAGACGCAGAGAGAGAGAGAGAGAGAGAGAGAGAGAGAGCGAGAGGCGCGCGCGCGCGCATGCTGGGAGAGCAGTACCGGCGGTACCGGTGTTGTGCCGAATTTCGACCCCCTGCCAAATTATTACCACCCTAGTATTGGTAGGTTTAGGATTAGTTTAATTTAGATTAAATTTACATTTAAGCATCACCTTATGTCAATGAAAATACTTCCAATTGTTTTCTAGCTATGTTAAATCCAGTAATGATGTTGAGTAACTATTTTTAGCTCTGATTAGCAGGGGAGGTTCTAGGATGTTATCTTTATGTGGCTTAGCTGATTGGCCTCTGCTGATTCTGCAGCCAATGAGTTTACTTGCTCAACATTTAAACAGTTCAGTTCAGTCTAGTTCATTGTTCGCTGTAAGCTAGTTATAATGTGGAATCAGAGTTCCTCTGGGACCCTCCTAGGGTTGCCACCTTTGATTTGTGAAAAACCGGGACACTCAGATGATTTTTTTTTTTTTTTTTGGTGGTGGTGGGTGGGGGTGCGCGCTTTGTTTTTGCATGATTTTCCAGCGCTGATTTTCCTTCATATTTAACTGAAATTTTTTAACTGTAAAAAAAATTATCTTGCATCACAATAAGTGTATTGTGATTGTCAAAACATTTTAGTAACTAAACTGAATTGTATTAGGTTTAGTGACAACATGTTATAATGTTTACATGGTACAATTTCTGGTAAGAAACAAATTTCAGGATTTCAATTCAGTTAAATTCTTGTGATTTGATTTAATTGACTAATTTGGATAAATCTTAAATACACAAGATAGGCATTCATTTTTCTCAAGAAAAATCTCAAAAATCTCACCTAATGCTGTAAACATACAGAGAGCCTTATCAGCAGTATTATTTAAGGTTAAAAATAACTCAAATTAAATAATGTGTTTTTTATTATAACAACTTTATTTAATAAGTAAAAATATAATAAATATGTAATATAGTAGCCTACACGTTTAGCAAAATACTCTCTATAGCTCTTTTTTTTCTAGCCAACTAACGTGCTATAGCCTATATTATGGTCATTAAATGGCTTTCCTGAGGTTATGTGACAGTTGTTCTCCAGCTGTTTTATTGACCCTTTCCGCGGTTGAAAAACACTGATTGATCGATATTATGTATGAGGAATATACATTTCGGTAAGTTGTACTGTATCTTTTAACAGTGTTCATTCGTGTTTATTTACTATTAGCTAGTAGAGATGATCGGTTCACGTGCCGCTAGGGATCTTTCACATCACATTTACAAGCGCAAAAATGGTATTTATTGTTTGAATTTCGTAATAAAATTGACAGGATCTGAGAGCTGAGATTTTTTTATATATCAAAAGTAACCTGCTCTGTCTAGTCTGTCGGTGTCAGTGTCCTCTTTGCTTCGCGGATGTGTGGCGTGAGAGCGTGTGAAAAGTATCAATTGCGTGTGGCAGCTCTTCAGTAACAGTAGAAGGAAACGGTTTCATTTGAAACCAGGAAATTCTACTTTAGAAGTACATTTTCACAAAAAAACGGGACATTTCGTGTCCCGGGAAAGAATATAAATTTTCCGGGACTGTCGCTCAAAAAAGAGAACAATCCCTGGAAAACTGGGACGGGTGGCAACGCTAGACCCTCCACCTCCCCCAGCTCCACCTGTCTAGATCTACCATAGGATTCATTAATGCCTATTAATGCAGCAGCCGCATATCTTATGCACACAGCAATTTGTCTGCGTATCTATTGGCAGTAGCAAGTCTCCATACTTGCTCTTCAGCAGCAGCACTCAAAGCAGATCTAGTCTGCCAAGACCAAATATTAACATTGTACATTAAAATATACATTAACGTGCTAAAACTATTCAGAGAGCTGTCATGATTGAAATGACAAAACTTTAGTGGGCTAATTTAAATATATTTTTATTTGAAATGTATTTGCATTTATGGAAGAAACAGACACAAAACACAAACTTGCAAACAATCTTAAACAGTAAATCACAAACAGCAGGGCAAGTAAATAACAAAAATCCCCTATAAGATGCTCTGAATCACAACCACTAACCTCGCTTGCTGATCCACAAAGTGACTGGATCACAAACTTCTCCTTTCGCTTTATTTTCCTCCTTTGACCGGAGAATTGTCCTTCCACTGAAATTTGATTAGCTTTGCATGTGGCCATGTCATGGAAAGCTGCAGAGTTGGCATCACTGCGTTTCTCCTTAAGTGAGTCACATACTGCATGTTTGTGTACCACTGCCCTGGCCGTGTCAATGATTTTCTTCTGCAGATATTGGTGAAAGCCTGCTGTTAAATATAGTAGAACACAATATATTTGCTGCTTTGATTCAACTTCTTATAAAACCACACAGTTTTACCAGAACCATGGAGTAAACCATGTGTTTAGCTTGCTCTTAAATCTTAAATGGTTCTGATTATTGGTGTTTAACCAGTAACAACACATTTTATGATAATTGATCTTCCTAAACCAGTGGTACCTATAAAATGAAATGGTGTTGAATGACCTATACATGTAATATACATGCTTGCAAGCCGGGCCTAAAATTAAAAACTCGCCAAGCGCCAAATGAGAATAAAAATCAGTGTTAGTGAGTATGTGAAATGGTGTCAATCACCAGCTGGCCAGTAATATTTTTTTAGGAATTCTAGTAATGCAATGTTGTGAGAACATGAATGTGAACAAACATGAATGACGCTCGGGCCAGTGCTGCATCGTCACGAAAGTTTAAGCCTTGCCAAATGAAATATTCAAGTGCAAGAAGAAAAGGGAACTTGATTTGTTACTTGCTGTGGGGGAAGTTTTCTCTGTGCAAACATTCGAAGCCAGACAACACGCAAATACGATATTGAACTCTCTTTCACGTCTTCTTGCGCTTGAAAATGCCCATATTGGCGAGTAACCTTTTGAACAGTCAGTTATGTAAACAGTTGAGAGAGAAAATGCATGTGTATCATTATACTGGATCCGTGCATTCACTCTTAAAGTGACAGCAGTCTAATATTAATGTTATTTATGTCCTTAATGTTAATCAAACAACAAAAGACAAAGAAAAATCAATCACTGCCCATGATTGAATAAGTTTTGTAACTTTAATAAGGAATAATCCATTTTTAATTTACATAGTGAAGACTATGTTGTGTTATTTTACATTTGAATACTTTATTACATTTATCTACCTGAAAATTGTGAATTTTCACTGGCATCTAAATTTTTGTTGTCATTACTGCCTGTATTTGCAAAAACAGTTTCATTGCCGGTAAAAAGTTTTTATGGCCGGTACATTTTCTTAAGTCACCGGCCATTGCCAGGTGTGGCAAAAAGTTATTTGCTTGCAAATATGCCATGATAACACTCACAGCTTTTTGATCTCTGTTTGGTGGTATTAGTTTTTAAAAATGTGATTTTTCTGGATTGCAAAACAAATGAAGACCAATTTTACTCCTCAAGCAGAGCACCAGAGTGGTTTCCGCATGAGTTGCTATATAGGACACCTAACAAGCCTCAGAGGACAGTTATGGCTGTATATTAAATGAGGGCAAATGTTTTGTGCTTCATATAGGAACCAAAGCCGCATATCAGTGGTGTTTTGATTTTAAAATAGATTTACTGACTAAAGGACCACACAATATGGAAGGAAAATGTGATGAGTGATGATATGGGATGCGATTAACCTAAGATTGATGTGTCATCAAATAAATGTGAACAAGTGAAGGATACTTTGGGCTTTAGACTTGATGAATGCCATGTTAAATATCACATTTTTAATAAATCATCCTGCTGAAGCCTTCTGGTCTTCTCTACAAGTTTACATAGATTGTTTAAACACAAAAGTGGTGTGCTTTTGCCTCATAGAGAATGTGAAAGAGATTGAAAATATACCAATGAACCCTTCGAGTGGGTCATATCCCATATACAAATGATTCCAAAATGCCAAAAACAAAGATGGAAATATTGACACCTTGCCAGATACATCAGTGCATGAACGATATGGCTGTCGATGTAGTCATGGGGGTGGCCGATATGACCAAAATCTTTTACTTCACAATAATGATATTTATAATGATAGATATTATGATAGCATTTTTTTAGATATCAGTGAAATCTCTCAATTCCCAGTGCCAATTTTAGTATCACATGAATAATGAAAGTAAAAAGTTCTCAAGGAATTATTGAAAGCAAGTAAACCGTCAGCAATAAAATAAGAGAAAATAAACAAATCGCAAGCAATAGCACAAATAAATGCAATAAAACAAACATATCAATGCTATGTTTTTTTTCTTCTTTTTTTGCAGGATGCCTTACAGAGGATTATTACCACATTAGCAAACAAAAATGAGGAGCTCAATCATTTCATCGAAGTGCTGAATCACACTCTGGGTCGAGTTCAGGTGAGTCTTAGAGCATAAAGAATTTACTGTACAAAGTCAAACTTAGCAACTCTGCACTGTAAACATCATTACTGTAAATCCTATTTACACCACATGTACTGGTGGGTGCTCGGAGATATTCCTAATAATGGGTATGAATGTCATTACAAGGTTTATGTCAATAAAAATATGAACATTCTGGAGGGAAGCTATTTGTGTCTAAACGCAATGTATATGCAACATAAGATCACATGTATTTTCACACATAATTTTTATAATGTTAAAAACTCAGCTCTGCTTAGAGTCACATAGTTATGGAAGCCAATTTCCACCACATAATAAAACATAATACTTTGGTAAATCATAATTCTGACATATCTGACATAAAAAGTTGGAATTATGAGATATTAAGTAATAATTATGGCCTAAAAAGTCTCATAATTTTGACTTTGTCATTTTTTTTTTTTTTTTACTTTTCCTGTAATAATTGTGACTCATAATATACTTTTTATGTCATAATTTATCTCATAAATTTAACTGTCATCATTTTTTTTATTTTAATTTTGACTTATCTGATAATTTCTATTTTTTATTTTATCATACTTTTTGATTGCTTATCTGATAATTTCTAAAAAAAAAAAAAAATTATTCTTTTTATTTTATCTTTTCTTTTCATGTTATAATTATGAATTTTATGTCAAATATGTCAAAAAATAATTATTTACTAAAACATGATTTATATTGCTTATATTGATATTGCTTAAAGTTAAATGTTAGAGACTGTATCCTGTCACTAAGTCGCTGGAAGTTGCCAGGTTTAAAAAATATATATATTTCAGGTCACTTTGTCTCTGCAGTCCCTGGTGCTTACTTGTTTAGGGCTTAAACGATGGCAATACATATCTAATATCTGTTTTAATTACTGTAATGATGCTTATACAGTTGAAAAGTTAGCCACAGTAAACTGTGTATCCAATCAGTCATTTGTTCTCTGGTTTAAACTGATGTTTCTCCCTTCGTTTTGAAATGTTGTCTGGTTGCAGGTCAACTCCACACAGGTGGTGTCGGATTTAGAGGAGGAATTCGACACGCTGTACGCCATACTGGAAGAGATGAAAGAGAGTATGACGAGTACCATCAAACAAGAAACAGTGCGGAAATCACATGAGCTTCAGGTCAGAGTCTAAACCCAAACCACCTCAAAGCACTCTGGGAGTGGCTCACGTGAATGCTTTGTGTATTTAGACATATACTGAATCCCCAAACCAATGTAGACACACACAAGATGTCATTTAGATTATATGTGTTTAATGGCATCTTTATACCAAGTGTTATCAAGACCAGTTCTTCCAAAGTCGATGACAATCCTGATGTCGATGCCTCTGAAATCAACAATTTAGTCATCAAAAATCTGGATTTGTTGCAGTGTAATTACTGCCTTGTTGCAGTGTAATTACTGTAAGTACTGAATAATATTATTTAACTACATTTACTTACTAAGGTTAGGAATAGGGGTTGGTTTAGGGTTAGTTGCATGTAATTATGAATATTTTATAATATAACATATTTACATTTATTCATTTAGTAGATGCTTTTTTCCAAAGCGACTTACAAATGAGAACAATAGAAGCAGTGAAACTAACAATAGGACAACAATATGCAAGTGCTATGACCCTTCCCAGTTTAATCTAACTAATCTAATCTGTACTTTTTATTTATTTTTATATATAGATATAGAATAGAAGAGAAAAGTTAGTATTAATGGATCAAGTGTTAGTACATATGTAACAAGAACACTTAAATAGTGTCACCAAATACATTAACAATCAAGTAAACTCATTATAATATCTTCATTATGATTCGTTTGTTTTTTTCAGGATGAGAGCTCTCTCTGTTTCTGTGAACGTATTAGCAATTTAAAGCTTGTTTAACGCAATAATTTTCATTCTAAATACACAATGCGAGTTAAAACAGTGAGTTTATGTGAGAATCGACATCAGTGTGAAGATGATCAACACTTCATCGATCTGTCAGATTTAATGAGCTTGATCAGGTTTATTATACTAGCAGAATTTGCACCTGCACAGCTTGAACTTTGAGACAAGCACATATTACTGACACGACCAGCCAGGAGTCAGACGTAGACCGTAAACCGTGCAACCAATCATAAGGGGCCATTATCAACTGGCCGCTCTCTCTGGAAAGATGTACTTTGTAATTTTTCTAAAGACATAAGGAGCCCATATTATTCACAGAAATCATCACATGGTTATAAAGTCACACCAGCACTGCTCATTTATGACCCTGGATCACGTCACCAGTCACATGTCGCACGGGTATATTTGTGGCAATACATTGTAAGGGTCAAAATTATCGATTTTTCTTTTATGCCAAAAATCATTAGGATATTAAGTAAAGATCATGTTCCATGAAGATAATTTGTAAATTTCCAACCGTAAATATATAAAACATGTATTTTTGTGAGTGAATGCAGCACAATCGCCAACATAAATGCACAACTTTTCAGTTCAGGAGATTTCCTCAATGTTTTGATTTTTTTGCACCCTCAGATTCCAGATCTTCAATAGTTGTATCTCGGCCAAATATTGTCCTATCCTAAAAAAATTGACCCATGTGACTGGTTTTGTGGTCCAGAGTCACATATTTCAATCAGGATTACAGGCTCTGTTATCAGAGAATTTTTATTGCATGTTTATGCAGTCAGGTTTTTATTTAATATTTAGTTTCTGTTAATTCTGTGTGTGTGTGTGTGTGTGTGTGTGTGTGTGTGTGTGTGTGTGTGTGTGTGTGTGTGTGTGTGAGTGAGTGAGTGAGTGAGTGAGTGAGTGAGTGAGTGTGTGTGTGTTTGTGTGTACTTGTACAACTATCTTTGTGAGGACCAGTTTGAGTTTTAGACCATTGGAGTGAGGACAAAGAGAGTAAAGTGAGGACATTTTGGCCGGTCCTCACTTTCTGAGAGCCTTTAAAGGCCTGTTTGAGGGTCAAGACTTAGGTTATAAGGTTATAATGAGGTTAAGGGTCGGTTTAGGGTCAGGGGTCGGGTTAGGCACTTAGTTGTGATGGGTAAGGTTAGGGTAAGCGGCTAGAGATTGCATTGTGTCAGTGAATGTCCTCATAAAGATAGATGTACAAGAATGTGTGTGTGTGTGTGTGTGTGTGTGTGTGTGTGGCTGGCTTTGGTCGGGCTGGTGATGTCATGGTGCTGTAATGGCAGTATTGAGCCCAGCCCTCTAAGTCCACTGAACAGGAACAATACCAGAGAGAGAAATGAGCTCAAATAAGTGATTAACCATCAGCTCCCTTCCCATCCTTAACCACATCACAGTACGTAAACACACCGGGACCTTTGTATAGGGGTCTTTTTAAGGTTATCTGAAGCTTCTGTATGTCTTTCATGTTTCTCTAGTTCTCTAATGTATTATCACTGTATTTTGTTCACATGAATCAGTCTTACACACCAATATCTAAACATTTGTCATCGACAGTTTGACACTTTCTAAACTCATCTCTCTGACCATCCTGGTTATTATTGTAATAATATTTTACTTCAAAGTCCCTCTGTAGTTTTAATAACATCAATAACATCCCTTAAAACTCATCTTTATCACCAAAATGACATATTTAAAAGTTTTTTCCTTGAAAAAATTCTCCATGTCTTAAAATATCTTGGATGTAACTTGACCCCCTTGCCTCATTTAGTATACGCGATTCTATGAATATGCAAATGAGCCCCGCCTCCACTCACTCACTCAGCTCAGAGATCCACTGGTTGACGATCACACGTTGATCTGATTGGTTACAAGGTAGTTTGTGACATCAGAAACACCAGCGATTTCAAAGCGTGTTTTTGAGACTGTCTTTGGTTCACTGCAGTTTTAAGGAGAAAATACTCAGCAATGCTGTCGACTTATGAATTTACACATGGTTTGTCTTAAAGCATATTAAAAACACCACATAGACATATAATCAATGTTTAAACCTTGATTTTCACCACACACTTTAAGATGTTTTATATTTTTAACCTATTTCAAAGGCAATTGAATATTGAGCATTAAATATTAGTGGTGCACTAACAGTGTTTTTACTGTTATAAAAATTCTGGCTGATGAAGAGAATTATTATTATTCATGTTATGGCTGATAACCAGCCTGATAGCTGATATTATGCACTATTTGTGTTTACCAGATAAATTAATAATTACATAAACTGTTATTATTATTAGCAGAATTACTATTAATGCCAGCTTAAAGTATCAGAGACGGCTCTCAGATTTCATCAAAAATATCTTAATTTGTGTTCTGAAGATGAACGAAACTCTTACGGGGTTGGAACAACATGAGGGCGAGTAATTACTGACAGAATTTTCACTTTTGGGTGAACTAACCCTTTAATAGTCAGTAATATTATTGATTTGACTGTACTGACAAAATCGGCTGAGATCTGAACTGAGCTGGATGATGACATCACTGTTTCCTGCAGAGCTGAAACAGATCTGAACCGTTCTGTGGTGTATGAGCAGATTTCTTCCAGTTCAGTGGACATGTAGGGTAAAGCTGTTTTTTCTTTTCTTTTCAGTGTCAGGTCATGTTTCTTTAGCTCTCATTTTTAGGTGGAAATAAAAAGTGTAGTGTAATGTAAAACAAGAATCTGTGGATCAGAACCTCACTCTTGAAGGATCTTAGGCATTCACACCTGATCTTTTCACAATCGGATAGCTATCCCATCAGAGTGTGATATATTGTTTTTATTCTTCTTCTGAAAAACAAGGAAATAAGTAGAAATTAATTGTTGCCATATGGGGTTAAGAAATATTACACTCCCAATTGTGATGTTGGTCTGAATGTCAACTCGGCTCTGATTTCTGTTAATGGCTGAATCACAGTAATGTTGAAATTAGGAAAAACAATTGCTTGTGTGATTTTGCTTAAAGCTGCAGTCCATAACTTTTTTGGGTTAAAAATTATGCAAAATAAAGCAATTTTGAGCAAATGCATAACCTGCCAGTGTTCAACACTCTCTGCTTGCCTTCGCTCGATTCAAAACGGTAAGCTTGTAATAATGTTCTTAACTCCAGTGGTACTGGTGGATTTACACAGGAAGATTCGAGCATGTCTTTGCATCATTACGTCACATCTGTGCACATAAAGAAGAGTCTCGGCTAGTCGGCGATGAGTGTGAGGATGCTGGAGGTGGAGATGTATAGCCTTTTCTCACAGCACTTGATATAATTAAACTTATCAATTTGATGGCGGATCCAGAAAGGTTCAAACGACAATCACCAGTGACAACTAGAGATTCACCCGATGTAAAGCGCGAAAGACTTCGGACTTCGGAGTGGCTACAGAAAGAGAGACTGCAACCGGCCCATGCGGAAACCAGGATAAATATCGGAAGGGCATTAAATGTAGTCACGCAATGCTGATGTTCTTAACATTAACAATTTGAGAACAAAGTATAATTTGCACGGTTTGACGTGATGCGATTTACTGCGATGCTCTTTTTGCCTTAGTTGGTCAGAACAAAACTGGATGTTACTTGTTCAGATTACATTTTCCAGTGAAAGCTCTTATGTTGGTCATACTTCCAAAAAGCAGAATCTGTGATTGCGAATGCCAGTATACACACCAGCGCGGTGACTGACAGCCGCACATTCTCCTCAAAACACTGGATTCATCCGCGCTGTGCCGTGCCGAGGCACAACCCACGTAAAGTTGATAATTCCGCGAATAACTGCAATTGCAGATTTCGAACAGAGATGGCGACAAAGAGGAAAAACTACGGACCGCAGCTTTAAGTGTGAAAAATGCACAATTGTTTATCTCTTTGCAAGCCTTGAATAGAAAAAATATTATACTGTTCAATTTAGAAAAAACGAGCCTGGATGTTATCAGCTAACACAGATCATTTCAAAGTCACTAATGATGATTTATCTTTCTCTGTCCTCCAGAACCAGCTGACCCAGAGCACCAGTGCATTACGGTACGTTCACACGGGGCGTCAGCGTCAACGCTTCCCATTGACTTTGAATGGGTGACGTCAAGCGTTGCCGAAAAGAATTGTGGATCCGTCGGCGGCGCTTCACTGGCGTTGCTCGCGGCAGAAGTTGAGAATTTTTCAACTTCTGCCGCGAGCAACGCCAGTGAAGCGCCGCCGACGGAAGCGTCAGCCAATCAGATCGCTCTATGCAAATACAGTAGCCAGGCGGCAGCCAATCACGTTCATCCTGTTCAAGAGCAGCAAACTGAGGATAAATTTTAAAATGGAGGAGAAACTAATTATTGCGGTGGGCAATCACCCGGTCCTTTATGACCATTGAATGACAATGAAGCTTGTTGTTGAGTTCCTGTCTAATTTCATTGGCTGACGCTGCTATGACCATGGCGTCAGTGCCAAACTTCAGCCACGCCTTCCGTCAAGCGTTGACGCTGACGACCCGTGTGAACGTACCGTTAGAGAGCGCAGAGGAGCTTCTGGAGTTTGCTAACAATGCGCTGCACATTACAGACGACGCCGAGTTCACTAAGGTAGGCGCATACTGATGTGTTTGATAAAGGATAGTTGCAACTTCGGACATCTGTTATGTAATTTATTAAAATGCTGGTTTTGTTGTCTCTTAAAATCCCCGTTTACTGTGGCTTGTTTAAAGTGCCCCTATTATGCTTTTTCGGATATGACCTTTCATGCAGTGTGTGACAGAGCTGTGTGTGAATGTAAAAGATCTGCAAAGTTTCAAAGATAAAAAGAAAGAACGGCCTGACATGAGTCGCCAGTCTTACTCACTGCTTGAACCTACATGAGTTTTTAACAAATCTGCATAATGGTCTTCATCGGCTGCTCATGAACAATGTCTACTTTGACGCTCAAACACTGTAGTTGTAGCTGAGACTGGAAGAGTTTGGTTTGTGTTGTCGACATGTCGCTGCCAAAGCAAATCCAAAGGATAAGGACTCATGCTGGATTTGATATGAATCAAGTGTTTTGAAAGCCTCTAGAGCTGAAATTCAAATATGCTAATGTGCGTTTGGTTTCACTGTGAAAAATGAGCTGATGCTATATTAAGAGAAAATTACACTTTTTTTATTTTAAACCTTGGATGCATGTACACCTATTGAAGGAGACCTGAAAAACTAAATTAGCAACCTATAAAATAGCAAAATAGGGGCACTTTAAAACTGCAGGCTGAGAGAACCAAGAACAAAACAGGAATTATACATAATAATTCTGCTTGATTTTTCACATAAAGGATTAGTTCACTTCAGAATTAAATTTACTCACCCCGATGTCATGCAAGATGTCCATGTCTTTCTTTCTTCAGTCGAAAAGAAATTAAGGTTTTTGAGGAAAACATTTCAGGATTTTTCTCCGTATAGTGACTTCAATGGGGTCCAACGGGTTGAAGGTCCAAATGTGAGTTTCAGTGCAGCTTCAAAGTCTCGACACGATCCAGCCGAGGAATAAGAGACGTATCTAGACAAACCATCGCTCATTTTATAACAAAAATAAAAATATATATACACTTTATAACCACAAATGCTCGTAATTTTAATTCTGAAGTGACCGAATCCTTTAAGTAATGCTAATGGATAACAAAAGTCTGTGATTCTATGATCTGTTAATTAAAAGTGAATCTATGAAAATCTAATGTATGTACAAAAAAACAACAACAATCTATTAAACTGCTCATTAACCTGTGCTTTTTATGTTTAGGATCCTACTTTACCCTGTGTTTGTGTGTGTATATCCAGTCCAGCACTGAGCCGAATTGCATGCTTTCACTTCACCCGCATGGCGATACTAACGACCTGCTCTTTTTTACTCTCTTCCTCTTTTTCTTCACCTCAATCACTGTTCCAAGGCTGCCAAACAGATCAAAGATAGGTACAGTATATGTTCCACTCTCTGTGTGCGGTTGTGTGTCCACTGCATGACACTGTAGACTTGGAATTTAGTCTTTCCCCTTATTATTAAATTCACAGGGCCGGACACCAGTTATCTTGCCAAGAAGAATTTTATTCTTATATGTCAGGAGAGAAACTTTCAGAAGATGTTACATTCATGCCAGGTCTATGCGTTCTCGTGTTTCTCTTCCCTCACATCTCTTAGTTTCTCTGAGGTTGTACAGTAAAGTTGATCTTATATACATCACTGAGCGGATTCCTTTTATGGTCTTAGCTTTAAAAATGGAACGTATATGTCATGCGACACATGGCACAATTCACTTCCATATTAAGAATCATCTTTGTTGCTTACATCTGCATCAGTGGAAACATGTTACAGTACACACCCTTCTGTCTCCCTCTGTCTCTGACATATGATCTTTACATGCATCCATTCTATCTATAGTCTCTCATACACTCAAACTCATGCACATAAAACTCCATATGATAATACAACTGATTATGAATATTAATAAAGAATAATAGTACAAATACATAATATAAAATAATAAAATAATATTAAAAGATGAAATTTTAGTCTTCATCTCCCTCCACTGGAACTACGGCCGTCAGTTCCACACCATCATTCCCAGGTGGCCAACCTATAGAAGTGATAGTGAGGAGAAGAAATAGCAGACCAAGAATAGAAGAATAGAAACAGAACAGAAAACAAAAACAAAACAAAGAACAAAAAAACAAAGAACAAAGAACCCCAACCCATGTTATGTCCCCGTATACCATGTGTTATTTTAACGTCTATGTGTAAGCATTTAAAATGGACCCCAATCATCTAAGAAAAGAAAAACTAATAATTCTTCTACCGGTGCCTTGACTCGTTAAATACTTAACTCCTCAAGTTCCCGGCTAAAACAACAAACCAAAACAAACGTTGATGTTAAAAAGATCCTATCCCTTGGGGTTGAAAATCAGTAAACGGGTATTCATTGTTTGTGGAGTTGTGTTTTGTAAGTAGTATATAAAATCTCCTATTTCACGCTGTATGTTCCATTCTTGGTTCCGTCCATTTTGTTAGTAATAACCAATTTAACAGGTTTGGTACTTTTCCTTCTAGTAGCACATATTATGAGTTGTATTAATAGCAGGAACACGAAAACTCCTACCATAGTCAAAACTATCCATTCCGACCATGATAACTTCCCTAGGATATGTGTTAGCTTCCTTTCAGACATTAATTTAGCTACACCATTTGCTACGATAACATGACCCATGGCTTGAATTCCCTCCTCTTGAGCTGCTTTTACACTCTTTTTAACTCTTCTGACCATCTCAAAGAGTTCATAATTCCTTTCTTCTACTAAATCATTATTCCACCATTGTGGCTCCAATTGCAACAATTGCACATGTGGAACATGAATTCCACCCAAGTGAAGAGGATAGAGAATCTCAAGGCAAAATGGATCAGGAGGAATTGGACACAACTTCCCTCCGTATATCATGTTATCACTTGTTCCGTCATGTAATATACACCACTGTGCTTCTGACACTTGCCATGCACCTGTGGCTTGATCTAAAGGAACTACTTCCCAAACTGCGGAACCATTAAGAGATAGACTAAACATTGTAGAACATGAGCAAATTACCCACTCATGTTCCTCAACACAACAATCTGTGGTAGAAATCATTGGTGTTTCACCTTCAGCCCAATATCCATTCTTTCCTAATCTAATTACCGAATTCCCTTGTCTAACACCCATTGATTGGAATTGCCTAACTGTCATAATATTGCGCTTCCCATATTGAGGCCATATCATGATCAAAGGTAACATTCCAGAACCTGACAACAAATTTTCATTAATGGCGATTTTAACTAATGGGACATGTTTAGCAGAAGTCAAATTAAGTTGGTTACCAAAAACCACTAACAACGATTCTGCTATTCGCTCAGGAACTTGTCCCATTCGAATAACTTGTATATCCTCTACCATTTGATCCTTTAAATTCTGAGCTAAAAATAAACATGCCGCTCGATGTGTCTCAAAGTTAGATGATTTTGTTAATGCATCTGCCAATTCTTTTGCAGCATTATTAAGATGCTCACCCGCTGCTATAATATGTAAAGAACCTTGAAGAGCCTCAGTGAGTCCTTTCCCCGCCATGGTTCCCACCCACTGAGTATAGTCGCTTAGTTGGTTCATTTGAGCAGTATTACTTATTGAATTGACAGAGCCAAATACCCCCGCTATATCTCCCCATATACTTCGAGGTTTACGATTTTTACTACTCAGAGGATTTTTAGAGGTATAATATTCAACTTCTTTTTCCAACCAACTTCTTATTTGTGTAAAATTACCACAATAAGACTGATCAAAAACGGTAAGAAGGGATTTCAAGTTATAATTAATGCGTTGTCGCACCATATGGGCTTCATTTATCAAGGTTTTGGTTTCTTTTGCCAACAAAATACCATGAACTGGTGCAATAGTTGTATTTGGACATGTTTTAGCTTTGTTTGTTTTTTCCGCTGAAAGATAAAAACACCTTCCAATTTCCCCAGTTTCTAGTTCAGTCTCACAATATTCATTCTCATCTTCTGAATGCCATACTCGCATATAATTTCCCTTGAATCTTGTTGTCCCCGAGGAAGCATCCCTCAGAAACCCTTCACATGGCAACACTATGGGATAAATACACCCTTGGGCCAATGAGTCCCATATTGTAAGCATGTGAGTACGATTCAAAATGAAATTAATTTCCACATTAGTAGATGTTATAAGGTCTAACCCTATAACTTCACATTGTTCTTTTGAACAAATTCCTCTTCTTTGAGCACTACCAGTATACCCCCCGTCTTTCACAGGCCAAATTACTCTGCTTTTGTAACACTGATGGTGAAAGTTACATCCGCCAAAGATGCCCTCACGATATTTAGCAAGGTCTTTATCATTACGTGGCACCCAATCCCATAATCCCCATCTGGAAATAAAGGGTAGAGTAAAATGTTGGCCAGTTTTCAGAGTTGCATTCCGAGTGATTTCCTGAACTCGGGGAGTCCATAAAGCTTGGCTTTCTTGGTAAATGCCAAGTAAAATTAAGAATAAGCATACCATTGTCGGTGGGTATCGAGAATAACTGGCAACCATCTCTAATCAATGTCAATGGAATTGATTCCTGAAATGGAAGCAGAGAAATAATTAACATCACTTCTTTGTTCCCAATCTTTAAAGCTAATGGATGAACATTGCTCAATCTCAGGCCATAAACCATCATCATCATTTTGTTCATTCACTAAACAAGGTTTAACTTGTGACCAATGGTACCATCTATCTGTTCCTACACCTTTCCCTTTAAGACAAACACTTGTATCAGTTGTTAAGAGTATCTCATATGGTCCCTCCCATCTAGGCTCTAAACCTTTCCTAGCAATACGTTTGACCATAACAAAACTACCTAACTCGGGAATGTGTGGAATATCAGTAGTGGTATGTTTTTCATCCCATTGCTGTTGAGCTTCTCTCACTTTCTTATTATTGTCTTTAGTAGCTTTGTCAAGCATTGTGATATAGCGTCGTAACTTTTCTTGGAACAAAGTAGAATCTCCTCCTGTTCCCGCAGGTGGCGGAGCATCAGGAGGTAGAACCATTGCTCTTCCAGTCATCAGTTCAAAAGGGGTTAGTCCTGTGACTCTGTTTGGAGTTGCTCTCAAGTTCCACAGAATAGCAGGTAATAACTTATGCCAACCTTGGCCAGTTTGCAGAATGGCTTTGGTAAGAGCGGTTTTTAACGATCTATTCATCCTCTCTACCATCCCTGAACTTTCCGGATGGTACGGAATGTGGAATTTTTGTTTGATTCCCATCAATTTCATTGCTTCCTTCATCAGTTTTCCAGTGAAGTGAGTTCCATTATCAGAATCAATTTCATATGGAAGACCCCAGCGAGGAAAAACTTCTTCCACCATTACTCGTGCTGCCGCTTCGGCAGTGCAAGTTCTCGTAGGGAATGCTTCCACCCACCTAGTAAATCTGTCCATGATTACTAGAATATATTGGTACCCTCCACTGGGTGATAAAGGTCCTGTGAAATCGATTTGGAGGTGTGTCCATGGACCTGTTGGTCTGGGTGCATGTGACATTCGCACCTTTACAGATTTTCCCACATTTGCCTTCAGGCATATCAAACATCTCTTACAGTAATCATCAATGTCTCTCATCATTCGTGGCCACCACCAAGTCTCACTGATTTGAGCTTTCATTGCTTTTGCTCCAGCATGCACTTTTCCATGATACAGCTGCATTAGTTCTCTTCTTGTTCCAATAGGCATCACTACTTGTCCTGTTGGAATTCTCCAGATACCCTGATCATCTTCTTTTGCTCCTGCTTTTATCCATTGTTCTTTCTCTTCATCTGTCTCCACTTGATATGACAGAAGATGGAACTCAGGATTATCCTTGCTGTTTTCCTTTACCAAGGTAACAGGAGTAAGAGGAAGTAGAGCTGCTTCTCTAGCTGCTGCATCTGCTGCCGTGTTCCCTTGACTTTCTTTGGACTTGTCAGATTGATGTGCTTTTACTTTAATCACGGCTGCTTCTTTGGGTAAGTGACATGCTGCAATTAAGCGACGAATTATGGAAGCATGTTGTATTTCGCTCCCACTGCTAGTGATAAGTCCACGTCTTTTCCACAAAGCAAGGTAGTCATGGACCACGCCAAAAGCATAACGACTATCTGTATAGATGTTGACCCGATAACCTTCCGATTGTTCAAAGGCTTCCGTAAGTGCTATAAGCTCAGCTACTTGTGCTGAAAATTGCCCCGAAAGAGCTCCTTTCTTCACGACAGTTCCATCAGCTTCCACTACAGCCCATCCAGTATGTCGTTTTCCATCAACATAATAACTGGATCCATCGACCCATAACTCTTTGTCTGGATTTTCAAGAGGGATTGGATTTACTGGACCAAGACTATCTTCTTCTACTTGTTTTTCACACTCATGTGGTATTCCCTCATGTGGTTCCAACATCATTGTTGCAGGGTTAAGAGAAGTGTCTCTGATGATTTCCACTCTCAGATCCTTGTTCAACAAAGTTGCTTCCCATTTTGCTCTTCTTGCGTCAGTTATGGTTTTGATGTTTGTGTTGTTCAACAGTGTCACTATACTGTGTGGAGTGTGCAGTATGATAGTTTGTGCTCCTATCAGATTTTCAACAGCGTCCACTGCCCACGTAGCACCATCAAGAGCTTGTATACATCGTGGTTGACCAATCATAGTGACAGGAATCTTTGTGGAAAAGTATCCAACTGGTCTGTATCTATCACCTGGTTTTTGACACAGAACTGCTGAATACGTCTCATCTCCCACCCTGGTCCACAAATGGAACTGCAACCGTCCATCAGGAAGTCCCAAGGCTGGGGCTGATGTCAGTTTCTCTTTCATAGAAGTAAATGCTTCCTCAGCTTCCGGCGTCCAGTTTATCTTTTCCACTCCAGGCTTTCCTCCCTTGTACAAGTCGATGAGAGGGCTAGTGATGCTGGCAAAATCAGGTATATACTGGCGACAGTAGTTGAAAAGTCCCATCACCTTCCGTATTCCTGTAACTGTTAGAGGTTTTGGAAGTTGTCGTAACGCCTCTACACGCTCTGTTGTCATTCTCCTTCCCTCGACAGATATTTCTTGGCCCAAGTAGATAACCTTGGTTTTAGCCAGCTGTGCTTTGTCGGGGTTGACTTTGAATCCTCCTTTCTTAAGGGCTTGTAAGACAACATTCAGAGCAAATATATGGCTGTTTTCATCTGGGCTTGCAATCAACAGGTCATCAACATATTGGATGCAAACACTTCCTGAACTCTCAATTTCAGCTTTTTGCTCCGTTAAGAACTGATCCAAGGCTCTATGGAATACAACAGGAGAAAGATTGAGCCCTTGTGGGAGTCGGTTCCAGACATACTGGTTTGCACCCACTGTAAAGGCCAATTTCTCTTGAGATTTTTTGTCTATAGGTATAGACCAAAATGCCGACAGTACATCTAGTACTGTAAATATTCTTGCATTTCCTGGGATATCATTCAAAATGGTGGCAGGATTGGCCACAATAGGATGCGATTTTGGTGTTACACTGTTAAGTCTTGTGTAATCTATGGTTAATCGCCATGAATTATCCGATTTCTTGACAGGCCAGACAGGGCTATTAGTGGTTGATGAAGTTTGTCTGATAATTCCTTCAGCTTCCAAGTCTGCCACTATCTCTTCCACGGCTTGTCTTGCTTCAGGTCGGATAGGGTATTGTTTATGAGGGGCATGTATCGGTCCCTCAATAACAACAGGGTCAATGTTGGCTTTACCGCAATCCAATTTGTGTTTAGCCCAAACATCTGGATATAAACTGCACAGAAGACCCCACACACCGTCTTTTCCCCAATCTCTGATAATTGGTTTTGCTGTACCAACAGATATTAAATTACATGTGCGATCTTCATGTGGTATTATCCCAGTTGTTGTAGCGATTTGACGACTGTCAGTGAATATGATCATGTTCAACAATGGAAGAATGTCCATGCCAATAAGGCTTCCTTGTGAATTCGGCCCTACCCAGAAAGATGTCCATAAGACTTCATCTTCATGTATTTGCAAAGGAACTTGTATACTTTTGCGAAATTTAGTGATAGCTCCTCCAACTCCTTCAACTTCCATAGTTTCATCAGTTGTAGGTAGGTTCAGATCTGTTATTGAAATCGAAGCTCCTGTGTCGACCAACATGTCACATGGGTGGCCCCCTATTAATGCATTAACGAAAAGGCGATTGTCTCTTTTCTTACTAATACAGGGGGCCGCTGATTCCTATTGCGGACGCACGATTCCCTCAATGAGCTGACGGACTTGTGCTTCAGTCCACGTCTTCCCTTGAGAGGTTTCATCATGTTTCTTCGCACTGACCTGTCTAAATGATGGACCTTGACCTTCTGCTCCACCTCCTTTAGCCCAACAATCTTTTATTGTGTGGCGAGGTTTTCCACAGTTGGTGCAGAAAATCATCCTCTTCTTTATGTCCATGTTATATTGAGCTGTTGCCACTCCTCTTCGATTTGGCTTGTTTCCGTCTTCCTTATTTGATCTCGTAGCCATCTCTAAGCGGCCAGCCCATTGCAAAATTTGGTCAAAGGTCTCACCTGGATTGACTCCAAGTGATAAGGCTTGTTGGTATTTTGTGCTAAGTCCATCCACAAGTGTGTCAGTAAACTGCACATCATCTCTGTCAGGTTGTTTCTTAGCACAGAGAGCCCATCTCTCATAAGCATTCCACTTACGCAGAGCATATTCATCTGGAGATTCATCATCCTTTTGTTTAATCAACGTCACTAATGTGAAAGGAACTTTCCCACTGCCCAAGATTTCTTGGATTTCTTTTCGAAACACATCTAATGCCTGCCAAAGACCCAAGGGTCGTCCTTGGTCATCAACCCACAAATTTATCCATTGGGCTGTTGTTATCGAAGCTGGCAAGCGTTCCCATCTGTCTCTTGGGATTTTAGCTTTCACAATGGTGTGTATGTCTTTTAATGTCATTTGATGTGCTTCAACCAAAGAGTCTAATTCTCGCCAAAACTCTGTGTTTGGATCTTGTCGCTTCAGAGGAGGCAAGGCTGTGAGAATGGCTTGACGTTCTCCTGGTGTGAATGGTCTCTCTTCTGTCATCATTTCAGATTGTAATTCTTCCCTTTTAACAGCAGGTGAAGAAAATCCAGGACTAATCTTGTCTACTGTGATCATGTCGTCATCCCTGGTCTCATCACCCCAGTCAGATCCATAATTACGAGCTGGTGTACATCGCAGCATGTCTCTGTTTGGCTGGGCTGATTTAGATCTTGTTATTATTGGAGCTGCTTGTGCAGATGCAATAAACATTTTGTCAACTGAACCTCCATTTGATCCTAAAGCTTGAGGCTGTGTCAAAGGTTTAGATGAACTTGTATAGTGTTCAGGCAAAGCTGGATAAATTGGTTTGTAAGGAGGAGGTGTTACTGTCACGGATTTCACTGGTTCTTGTGAATATTTCTTTTCAACTTCAGTTATTATATTTGTCCAATCTGGATCAAATGAATCATTATTAGTTGTATTTTCTTCATCTGAACATTTAATAGACATAATTTTGTTCAGTTTGTTATACGCTTCAGTTTGAGGCTTCATTACTTCAACCAGTGGGACTGGGCATCCATTAATACCGCAACAAATTCCTCCTTGTTTCACAATCCAATGAGCTGCAAGTATTGGAAATGCTTTTGACTTAATGGATTCTTTTTGGGACTCAAACCAGCTTAACTGCACATCCATAGATGCGTTAATATCGAGTCCTTTTTTCAAAAGCTTAGCTTGCTTCTTATTTTTCCTTTCCAGGAACCAAGCAGATATTGTTCTGCTATTACAGCCACTTTCTGCCATCTTGCAAATTATTTGTCCCTCTGTGTCTTGTATGCTCAAAACAACAGGACTATGAATGTATATGAGTGTGTGTGTGTGTGTGTGTGTGTAAATTCCAGGGGAGGCCCTCTGCTTCTCTCCCTTTCCACCTGCTCTGGTTACTCAAAGGGCGAAAAATGGGGCTGCTTCACAACTGTCTGTGTGTGTGTGTGTGTCTAGAGTGAATGCTCAGGAGGGGGCAACTGCTACCCTTGCTCTCTCTCTCTCTTCTCTAAACACTATAAGAACTATAAAAAAGTTATAAACAAGGTTAACCCTTATATTTTCAGTTATCTTTGAATTTCTTTTTTATTTATTTAGTTTACCTCAGATAATTATTTTTTTTTCTTTCTTACTTTTTCCTTTAAGCTTGCTCAAAATAGTATACTCAAATATTTGAACAGTTTTACGGTCAAAATCAGAAATGCCTGCGATCTTATCTAGTTACATCGGCACATTCATACCTGTATGACTCCAGTGTTAATGTCCTTGGAGCATTTTTTTTAACCCTTTCTATGGCGCTCGTCACACTTAACTACTCCTGTCAATCAAGTCTTGCTGCCTTTTCATACTTGTATTAATTCCAGCGTGTTAATGTTTTAGAGACTATCTTTACCCCTTTCTCTGGGAACTCGCCACACTTAACCGCTCCTATTAATCAAGTATCCTCAAATATTTTCTAGCTTAACCGTCTTACAGCTAATTTCCCAAACTTTTGACTAGATAGTCTTCTTTCTAAAAAAGATCTATCTCTATCCCAGCATATCAAATACTTTAAAGGTTTACATTTCAGAGGAACTTAAATTAGCCAAATTAAATTGAATTACTTAATTGAATTCCATTTTTTCCTTTTATTATTATATCTGACATATATTCATTGGCAACACAACTGGTACTTTAAATAGCACAGTTCTTTTAAGCAGTTTCAGTCTATGTTTAATCATCAGGCAGACTTATAATTATTTAGAATAAAATAAGGTCTTACCTGGAATGATCAAACAAAGGCCTGAAGACATCAATCCTGTTCGTGACGCCAATTGTAGACTTGGAATTTAGTCTTTCCCCTTATTATTAAATTCACAGGGCCGGACACCAGTTATCTTGCCAAGAAGAATTTTATTCTTATATGTCAGGAGAGAAACTTTCAGAAGATGTTACATTCATGCCAGGTCTATGCGTTCTCGTGTTTCTCTTCCCTCACATCTCTTAGTTTCTCTGAGGTTGTACAGTAAAGTTGATCTTATATACATCACTGAGCGGATTCCTTTTATGGTCTTAGCTTTAAAAATGGAACGTATATGTCATGCGACACATGGCACAATTCACTTCCATATTAAGAATCATCTTTGTTGCTTACATCTGCATCAGTGGAAACATGTTACAGTACACACCCTTCTGTCTCCCTCTGTCTCTGACATATGATCTTTACATGCATCCATTCTATCTATAGTCTCTCATACACTCAAACTCATGCACATAAAACTCCATATGATAATACAACTGATTATGAATATTAATAAAGAATAATAGTACAAATACATAATATAAAATAATAAAATAATATTAAAAGATGAAATTTTAGTCTTCACACATACATTCACATTTTTTTGTTTTGCACTCCTAACACCGTGTCCTAACCAGACGCGATGCGACAAGATTCCTGCGACAAATAATTTGTCTGTACACACTAGACGCGACGCGACTGCGAGATGCGTCAAAATCAATCAAAACCCTCAGCCAATCAGAACAGCGTGTGGGCGGAGTCAGCCAATCAGAACAGCGTGTGGGCGGAGTCTCGCGGCAAGTGCACGGCACCAGAGAATAATCTTGACGGCACTCGCAAGAAAATGGATAAGGCTACATAATCAAATTCACAAATATTACACCGTTTAAACATTATTAAAAATACATAGGCTACAGTTTTAACGTTCTTGTTTCCATTTGTTTAAAGGGATACTTCACCGATTAGCATTAAGCTTTGTATCAGTAGAAACCCGGTAGTATTCTGGAATGACCGTGCTTCCCTCCCTCACGTCCCCCTGAGACCAGAGATTTCTGTATTGTGTGTCTGGAAAAAAACCTCAGATGACGCAAAAATCGTCATTTAGCATCAGAGGCTTTTCTGTCCAGAGGCGAGAGACTCCAGCCAGTAGGAGGAGCTCGTCCCGCATGTCTTCAACCCGCCCATAGGGGGATCTCACGATAAAACGCCGTCTTTTCAGTTTCGAGTCGACTAGTAGCCTAGCTGTATCATTTCTCCCGATACTGCCCTCTGTAAGCGGTAGGCGTGGCTTGGGAGTGGCCTCGTAGGGCAGCGAAGCAAGTGCATTCTGGGAGCTGTTGTCTTTCATCCACATGATCCAAAAATACATTTTATGGCTTTTCTCAGTCTAGAAGGCACCAACTTCTAAAATAATTTCACATTTCTACTACATAAATGACCCAATTTAAATACACATTCATCTTTCCAGCGGTGAAATATCCCTTTAATTTCAAGATCTGAGGTGAATTATCCATTGTTGCTTTTACAGCTACAAAGCTGGAGCAGAAAATGATATTCAAAGTCACATTACATGTTTTTACCATTAAATAAAGCACATAAACAGTACCTGAGATTATCATCGACAATGATAAAATTTAATCGTCTAAAATTTAATCGTCGCGTGTCGCCGTCGCGGCTGGTTAGGACAAACACTCTGATTATCATGGAAACGACGTTAGGTGTAGTTAGGACACGGTGTAAGCCCTATACTGACGGTAATTGTTTCTCATGGGGTGATAGTGTGATTTTATTGCCGTCCAAATCCAGAATGTCAGTGTTTTTCTCCCAGGCTCAATCCCTTGCTTAATTAGTTACTGTTTTTTGACACCAAGGCCGTGTAGTGATTTAATTGCCGTCCAAATCCACATCACTGAGTTTACAAAAAGAGATAATTAAAAATTCACTGTTTAAATCCTTTTTGAGCACTGCAGGGCACCGTACGTTAACGATTGCGCTTCGTTGTATTTTGGATGCATTTTAAAGATCTAGCCTATACTTTTATTACTGAAATGCTGGAAAGTATTCACAAGAACAATATTTCATCACCACTCAAAGGAGAAATAGAAGAAATGCACATAAACATTTGAAATGGCAGCAATTATATACATTAAAAATATAAACCAAGCAGCTGAATGTTAACCTCATGTAAATACCAGGATGTATCAGCTTATTTCCGCTAATTTCCACATTTTTAAAATGACATCCATCATTTTGAGATAACATACGGAAGATAGACAGAAAACTATTTTAGCAATGATGCGTCTATCTTCCTATTTTAAACAGATTTAAATAAATAATAAGTAGAATATCATTTTCCTGTTATTAAATTAAATGTGAACTTATTATCATTATTCCAAGCATATGACATTTTATTTACAGCAGAGAATCACGCGCACAAAACTCGATCCTCCACCATGAATAAATCGGCCATGAAAAATAAAGATTTTTATCACTGAGGTGCAGTGAAAATAAATTTTTTACAGACGTTCACATACGAAACAATTACTGTCCGAATAGGGCTTTAATCAGAGCAATTTTGGGCTGTGTTTGTTGAATGTTTGTTTTGAATTTGAATAAGGAAAATTCAAATTCATGTCTCAATTACAGGTTTAGCATGCAGTTTGTGGGACAAAAATGATTTATTATTATTATTATTAAATTATGGGACACAATTGTCTTTGCAATATGGGAAAATCTGAAATCTGTTCATCCCAACTCTCCTCACAATTCAAAAAGCAAAAAAAAAAAAAGCATAGTAGACCTAATAATGTCAATAATATAAAAATAGCAAAAAGGTTCAGTAATGGTAAGGTTTAGGGCTGCACAATATATCGAAATATCGCAAATGTATATATAGCGACATGTATATATCACAACAGCTTGCAATAACTGGGGTCATGAACAAAAGACGAAGAGAAAATCACTCGCTGCTCTTGGCTGAATAACTTTTCTAGCTTTAATAAGAATCAGTATATATTTAATTCATACAGTGAAGACTAAGCAGAGTTTTATTTTTACATTTGATTATTCAGTTTCTGTTGTTAAATAATCCTAATGTAGGATAACCTGAAACCCTGAACCCTGAGGTTTACACTGATGTTAAAATAGCACTTACGCTACAGTAAAACACTGATGTTCACTTTCAGAAGTTTAGGGATGTTTTTTTGTCACAAAAAAAATGTGAAACACATGTAGGTTTTATATATTTTAAAGATATTTTAAGTTTATTTTACACACTTTAAGCATTATCGTATCGCATATCACATTATTTAATGAGTTATTGAATATCGCATTTTTCTTCAATATTGTGCAGCCCTAGTAAGGTTAGTCAATGAAAAGTTCTCTTAGGGTGTGTTGTTCACACTTGGCATGTTTGGTTGGATTAAAACAAACTCTGGTGCGATTGCTCTGTTAGTGCGGTTCAGTTAAATAATCTGCCATCTGAACCCTGGTGTGCATCAAACAAGTGGACCGAGACGCTGAAACGATGGGTCTTGGTCCGCTTCCAAACTAACTCTGGTGTGGTTCGACTGAAATATGAACACAACACAGAACAAAGACATCCAAACACTAAATATATGTCATTAAAGCCTTTTTTTAATCTTTAGTTTCGGTCTTAAAAATGACAGTGTGAACGCTAAGTGAACCAGGACTAAATGCACCATTTTCTTTTTTGAATCAAGGGCACTACAAGCATGAACACACCCTTAATGATATTAATGCCAACGTGTGTGTGTGTGTGTGTGTACAGGAGTCTGATCTCAGTCAACTGGTGTCTGTGTGCCACTATGTTGGTCGTTCAGACACTTTAGTCATGTGCTGCGTCTGAAATCGAATACTTCCCTATGATATATTATGTGAAAAATACTACGCCAAAAGAGTAGTATGTCCAAATACATTCATAGTATGAATGACAACATAACGCAACTGGCGCCGCATTAATCTTACACACTTACACTATATAGAACATACTTTAACAGTCACAAAGTAGATTCCAAGCCAAATGTTGTATCTACTATACCGTATGCGATTTTGGACGCAACTATGTTTTTTTGTGATGCATGTTAAGAAGGATTTTCACTGTTTGCATTAGGATGTGTGCTGAAACTATATTTGCTTTTAATTTGCATTTGCAATTGATTCTCAGACACTCAGTAGCAATAATACAGTAGGCTCAATTTTACCTGCTAGTGAAGGGATAACATTGTGTAACATTAAATACATAAGCCACCAAAATAAGATCTACACCTCTACCATACCTCTTGTGTGTTTTGTTTGTGTGTAATAGAGCTGCACGATTCATCGCTAAAAAAGATTGCGTTCTCAATTCAAACACCCACGCGATCTTATTCCTAAATCACAATGATTCGCCTGTGTCTATAAAACACGACAAGTACGAGCAAATAAAGATTTTATCAATTACATAGCTACACCAGTAGGTGGCGACGAGATACTAAAAAATGTATTCGTTATTTAATCATTCATTCAAGAGATTCGTTCCAAAACGCTGATTCATCCAGTAATGATAAATTTATAAATTAAAATGTATTAAACATTTTTAAATAGACTAGCAATTAATGTTTTGTCATAACCTCTAGTAATTTACATGTTGTTTGTAATGGTGATTCTCAATTTATCCAGAATCGTGCAGCTCTAGTGTGTTATCAGCCTCAACGCTTTGTAACCCGAGATTCTCCTTATATATAATATATGTAAGCCTATCTGCGGTAGCTTTGCATTCATTAGGAATGAAAAGCTTCTAATGAAAGCGGTGAGGCTGATTACACAGTTCTAAAGCATAAATTAATTCCACATGTATGTACAATGGGAGTGTTATCTTTAAAATTGGATGATTACTGAAATAAGATCTGATAATAGACTATATTTTACTGCAATCCAGCACACTAACTTCTGTTTTACACACTGTGGGAACTCGTTGTGTTATTTATGGGATACTGTGCCAAATATCGTCTTTAATATAAAAAAATATAGAAAATGAATTATAAAAGTACAAACTTGGGTTACACTTAATTTGGTTACACTTTATTTTAAGGTGTCATTGTTACAGTGTAATTATATATTTAAGTGCTGAGTAATATTAAGCAACTACATGTACTTACTAGGGCTGCACGATTTGGGGAAAATGTCATATTGCGATAATTGAGGTCAATATTGCGATTACGATTGCGATATAATAAACAAATGGTCAACTTGCTTGGTTCTCAAGGAAAATAAATGCACACACATATTAGTGATAATCAGCCTAAAGAAAAAAGTTCTTTAGTCAAGAGCAGTGAGTGTTTTTCTCTGTTCCCTTTGTTCTTTGATTAACTTTAGCGACAGATTTTTTTTTTTGATTGCATTTTAACAAGGACAAAACATAATTTACATACAAGAGTACATATAACCATACATGTCAGGGGTAAAGAAAAATAATAATAAAAATAAAAAGCAAAAAATAAATAAAAAATAGAATAACTTTAGCGACAGATGTAATTAGTGGCTACTGTGTACTGTCCCTTTAAGACCAGCCGCTGTCAGAGACGCGGATCTCACACGCGCCTCATTCTTTCACGAGTCATCACAACTCTTCACGTTCATCATAAGACTACTCTTATGTTATGAAGACACTCGACAAAAAGACATTTTGGCATAATTGTGTGTGTTATTGTTCGTTCATACTCGAAAGAGAGCTGTATTCTGGCATGCTGTTTTGTGCGCACGCACGATATTAGCGCGAGTCTTTCTGTGTGTCACAGTCAGACATTCACAGGCAGCGCGTTCATTTTGGCATACATGTGTGTTGTTCGTTCTACCGCGAAAGAGAACTTGATACTGGCGCGTGTCTATCTGTGTGTGTGTGTGTGTGGAGGACATTCACAGGCAGCTCGTTCTTTTATGTATTATCGCGCATGAATGGTTTAAAAGCATTTGCATTAATAAGTGCGTTAACAGCGCTAATTTGTTTATTTAATATAAAATCGCAACATTTTGCGTCATATAATCGCGTAGGCTTGACATCGCGATTGCGATACGATTAATCGTGCAGCACTAGTACTTACTATAGGGTTAGGGTAGGATTAGGGTTTGGTTGAGGGTTAGTTGCATGTAATTATGTATAATTTATAGTTTACTATGGTAACATATGTAACAAGGACACTGTAAAATAAAGTGTTACCCGTAATTTTAAGGTTTCCTTGTTACAGTCTAATTATACATTTAAGTATTGAGTAATATTAATTAACAACATGTACTTACTATAGGGTAAGGTTAGGCTTTTTTGCATGTAATTATGCATAATTTACTGTTTGTAAAGTTTGATAAGAACCCATATGTAGTTTATTTACAAAAACATGAACAAATACAAAAATAAATCAAGGTGTGGCTTGACGATAAACATGAACAAACTCACAAGGTAACAGGGAACAAAGATAGACAACAGACAATGGTAACATAAGGGCTTATACACACACACACACACACACACACACACACACACACACACACACACACACACACACAAGACACACCTGAAAGCAATGAACCAATGACCAAACAGAACAGAAAACCACATGACAAAACCAGGAAACAAAGGTACCATGACTACAAAATAAAAGACATGAACATGAAACAAAACCCAAAAGATTACACCTGTATTTAGCGTCATCCACTTGTGATCCGGTTGACCAAAACGCATCTTAATACCAGGTGTAAACAGGGTCATAAACTTGATCCTCATGAAATCATATATGTAAGTTTACATCACATTGGTAAATAATTTACATAGACTTGTTAAATGTTGTGAAGGGCTGTGAAATGAAAACGCAATGCTTAACACAGTAAATGCCAAAATTCACAGAATCGTAGTTACATAAAATATGTTTTATGGAATATGGTGACTCAGAACACATGCTTGAAGATTTTAACTCATGAATTTATGAAACTTTAAACTCAATGAAACAAACTCGACATCCGGATCATGCAAATAAAATAGATTTTTTTAAATTTATTTAATTGATTGATTTTTTTTTTTTTTTTTAAATACACTGCAAGAACCTTAAATAAATATATTTTTTTTAAAGCTCAGATTAAACTGAAATATTTCTTCCACACTGTTAATATGGAAATAAACAAACTGAACACTAGAAGAGGTGCTGAATCGTGAGTAAGTCACTGAAGGGCGTTGTTAGGCAAGACGCGAAGCGGATTGACTTATTCCCGATACAGCAGAGCCCCGAGTACCTTATTGCTTTTAGAAAATGGCTACCACACAATATAAATATTAAAGCCAAAAAAACATTTTCAATGCAACTTTCATGAAGTAAAATCACTAAAAGCCTTCCTTCCGCGGTAAAAAATAGTCCCTGACACATTATTTCGCCTTTATATGGCGGCGAAGACTGTCTTTATGAGTGAGTCAGTCAGTAGAGAAGACTTTTATATTGAAAGGACTAAGACTGGTTGTGAACACGGAGGAGCAAGACGCAACTAACAAATGACTAGCGTTTCAGGGCACGGGAAAACCCCATAACTGTTAGATATCGAAGGGACATTCAAACGGATTTTATTATGAATATAGGACTGACCTGAAGGAAGATATATCTACTGTAAATGCAGGTGCACTCGCTTACTCGATCTCTCACAATACTCTACTCTATAAGCTTCAATGAACAACATCAATGAGAATGCTAAGAGTCGTTGCTAAGAGTGGTTGCTACTTGCTAGTGGTGTTGTGTAGTGATACATAGAACCGTTGGGTGAAGTGGTCATAGCCGTGTTTTATCGTGAATCAAAATCAAGGATTGGAACTAACCGTTTTATAAAGTTAAATATATCAAATAACCATACCCTTATTATTTTGCTCTTGTAGGGTCACAATGGCTCCTGCCTTCCGCTTGACTATGAAGCCCAAAGCCACAGATAACATGACGCACCTGATGGTGGACTTCAGTCAGGAGAGACAGATGCTGCAGGGCCTCAAGTTCCTCCCCGGTGAGTTCATTCATTACTAACTGGTTATTTCGCTGCTTGTATTACCGGATCAACCTCTCTTGAGTTTGAACCTACAACCTTTCAGCTACCAACTCAACGTCCACCATCTGCATCTTAGTCACTAAACCCGTGATAGAAGAATCTAACACAGGGGTGCAAACCAGGGCCACAGTCCTAGAATTTAGATTTAACTCTAATTAAACTCACCTAATCAAGTATCTCAGGCTTATTTGAAAACTACAGGTATGTATGTGTTCCTTTTCTCAGGTATTCTTGCAATAGGCCCGGTATAAAACCTATATTGCATTAAAGTGCCCCTATTATGGATTTTTAAAAAAATTACCTTTCATGTAGTGTGTAACACAGCTCTAAGTGAATGAAAACATCCTGCAAAGTTTTAAATCTGAAAGTTCACCGTATATAAAGTTACTGTCTTTCAAAAGTAAGAGTCGACTCTTCAGTCAATGAAATGAATAGTTTTTCAAATGAGTCATAATCCGTTTCGTTGAGACGTCGAGACGAAACATTCCCATGCAGACGAAACATTAGCGTATTGCGCACGCAGACACAGGGCTGCCAACTCTCACGCATTGAGTGTGAGACTCACGCAATTGACACTTTTCACACGCTCTCACGCCACACATCCATTTTCTCACGCACAGAAAAATTGCGGAGCAAAGAGGTACTTTTAATATTAAACTAATTCTCAGCTCTTAGATTCCGTCAATTTTATTACGAAATTCGGACAAAAATACGTTTGGCGCTTGTAAATGTGACGTGACAGATCGCTGAGCGCCTCAGTTCAAGTGCACGTTTAAGTCAAGTGCTTGGTTCGATCATCTGTTACTTTTTTATTTAAAGATGCAGTACAACTTACCGAAAGTATACATAATATCGACCAATTAGTGTTTTTCAACCATGGAAAGAGGTCAATATAACAGCAGGAGAACAATTATGTCAAATAACGTTACATTTACCTCAGGAAAGCCATTTAACGACCATAGCATGTTAATTGAATAGAAAAAATAGCTAGAGAGGAGATTTTGCTGAGCACTATATTACATATTTATTATATTTTTACTTATGTCATTAAATAATTGTTATTATAACAAAAACTGCATTATATTTAATTTGTTATTTTTAACCTTTAATAATACCAGCAGATTGGGCCCCCGGCCCTCTATGTTTACAGCATTAGGTGAGATTATTTTTTGTAAATAAAATTTAAAATAAACATGTATCCAAATATAATATTGAATAAAAATCGGAATCAAATCACAAGAATGAAATTGAAATCTTGAAATTTTTGTCAAGCAATAATAAAAACTGTATCCTACTGTAAACATTGTAACATGTTGTCACTAAACTTCATAAAATTCTATTTAGTTACCAAATGTTTTGACAATCACAATTAAAAAAAAAAAAAATCTCACTCCAAGCTAAACTCAAAAGTTGGCAGCCCTGAGACACCAGGGAAAACTTGAACCTCAAACCGGCAGCTGATTCCTGTGGATACTGGGTAGCATCATGTTGAGAAGACCCCGTGCTCAATGTGAAGGTAAAGCCAGTTTTTTTCACTGCCCAAGGACGAGCATGTGAAGAATCAGTGGTTAAAATTCATCTTTACCACGATATCACAGCAGTATAATCCTAAACTTTTGCTGTATTGCCTTTATTTGACTGACGGCTGCTTCTCAAATCTCGGAGTTCAGTGCAGGATTCGCAAACCGCTTTTACTCTTGAAAGATGGTGTTCAGAATACTTAGTTTTGAGTTTTATATTGTGTAGGTCTCCTGCTAACTAGCTAACTCACGTTATCACTGTCTTACTGAAATACTTCTGCTGTTGTGGGCCACTGTTACCTAAAACTGTGTCTATTAATGCAGATCGTCTGTCGTTCTCACTACTTTGAGGAAAGATTAAGCATGGAGCAAGATTGGTTTATGTTACAGTCATTCACGCTAGAGCTCAGCTAATGTATGCACTGTCATTGATACAGTTTCCACATGTTCACCGCAATAAATTAGAAACATACTCTGTAAATAATAAGTATAAGTAAAATAATCGGTTTGTTGATGGACATGCACTTTATGCGGATGGTGAGGAATTACAGTTGCAACATCCCATAATGTACCTCAAACTGAGTAGTGTATCACTGAACCATCAGAGTTGTCCTTGCGATGGAGGTTCGGGTTGAATGAACAGTTCTTCCAGTGTTTCATCATTGGACTCGCGCTCTGATTGATATGGTAAAATCGACGTCATTGATCATTACTGTTTAGTTTACGGGGTAGAAAGCCTCAGGACAAGCAGAGCTGACGTTCTTATGGCAATGGGCATGTAGACCAATCACAACAGACTGAGCTGTCTGGCCAATCAGGAAGGAGGGATTTAGAGAGATTGATTCATCTGACGAATCGTTTGAGAATCACTGAAAATGTGGTGATGTGCAAATGTATATTATGAGAAAATTAAACATTTCTTTGACCTTTGATGCACGTAAACCTGTTGTAAGAGACTCTGAAACAACATTAGGAAACTTTAAAATAGCATAATAGGGGCACTTTAAATGATAAACATTATCAGAGTTCTTAATTAAAGATGCATTGCTGGCAAATGACTTAAAAAAGCATTTGTTTCGTGATTTTGAGTTTAAGGGCCAGATTTATAGCCTGGCAAGCCAGACCTACATCAAGATGTTGGGTCTGGCAACTCTCCATAGACACGGCTCAATCCGAGGGGCGGGATAAACGGCTGTCTTTCAAATTCCCTCTGCACGCAATAGGACAGCGCTTCAAGCAACCAGAGCGTGTTCCCAGCAGCGGAGCTAACGTTAGTTGATAGAGTCAACTTTTGCCATATCTGGCCGGCAAAACTACGAACACATCTTCCTTTTATTAAGAATGACTTAAGTGCCGTTCTATGCTCTTTTCTCAAAGAAAAACCTAACTCCAAGTCCTCCAGAGTCGCGGACAAAGCCGATTCGAAATATGTTCGCCAGCAGCAACAGCTCTTCATTGTTTTCAAGTGGCAGGGAACCGTCGCAACTCTGTCGTCATTATGTTAAGCCCGCCCCGCCTACTCTATACACGACGTGATTGGCCTGACCCAATTTAGGTTTTTGCAGCTCGAAAGTCAATGGAGAGTTGCTAGACTGCCCTGGCTGCAAAATACATTTTGCTGCCGCTAGGGTGCGTCTAGATTTCTAGGCTACCAGATTTACAGATAATGTGCAAATTAAAGAACAGATGCAGTAGCTCATTCATTCATTCATTAATTATGACCAACACAATCTATGAAGAGCAGCTCATATCAGCATAGGGTCGAGGATATTCAGGGGCAGGTTATCTGCTAGCAATACATGTGAAGTACATAAAAAAATCACGTGGCTTGGCAAACGATATGTTCGGATAACGTCTTACTCTGGCATATTAAATAAATGAAGACGAGTGGAGAAAATTCCCTCCCTTCTACCACATAACAATGCCACAAATACCAGTAAATTGACTAGCGCAAACTTTAGTAAATCACATTGCATGATTCATTTAAATACTGTCAATACAATTTTATGTCTGAAAGGGAAACTCCTACAAATGCATATGCAATGTCAGCCGCAAAAATAACATGCATTTTCAGCTCTGATGTTTCCCTGCATTTCTTCAGTACTTCTGGCCTGAAGTCTTAAAATTGCACAAACAAAAAAATCAATATTTTAGATTGTATTTGCATGTGTTATGATGAGCTCTGCTGATTTGTGGCTCATCATATAGGGTGAGCGCACTGACTTCTTGCTCATCTGCTCTTGTGGTTTGAATCTGTCATGATGACTCTGCTCTTTTGTGAGTCACTCTGGCTCACAGGTCTACAAATGCACCAAATTTCGTCAGCATTTTAAAAATATCACTGTAAAATAGCACCCCTCTCAGCTCTGATATTACAGTTCAGGAAGAGGATTCGGGTAGTGCATTTCTGATTGGCTTTCTAAACGCTTCAACTTTTCTGCTAAATCTTTCTGCCTCGTCACTCATGAGCCACCTTTACATTTGACGACCCCTGATATAAATCTCTGCGTTTAAGAATCTCTCTGCTTCTGTGTCCTTATGACACCAAATGACACATTTCATGAATATTCATTTTCTAAAACTGACATTCCCAGGTAATCTTCCCAGACTGTGCCAGTTTAATATTTGCACAGATATTGTTCCATTGCCTGGTATTCATTAAAAAATAATTTGGAGTACGATTTAGTCAATCAGAAACAAAGGTACTTTACAATACTTTTATTTTATTTATTTATTTATTTTTTTTTTTTTTTTTTTATTCTCCCTTTCCATGGTTTAACTTTTGGAAGAAAATAGGGTGGGGGAAGTATTGTTAAGTAATGTAATGTAAAATGAGAAGACATCTTTGTAATGTTGTATACATGTGATTTGAATTCAGTTTTGTCTTTCTCTTCAAAAAGCAAAAAATAAAAATAAAAATATATATATAATTTTATATATAATATATATAATATAATTTTTTTGGAGATTTAGCCTGCATTGAGAGCTAATTTCTGCAATGTCAAAACTTGATATGGTTACTTCAGATAAAAATATTCAACATCATTTTAACAGTTAAAATTCTCAGTGCATTGATTGGATATTTCTTACATAATTGTAAGTTTGATCATCCTAAAATGTGTGCAACGTTGCAAAATTCTTCTTGCTCGATTGACATGCATAAATGAACGTGACACATTATTTGACAACTTGCAAAAATACAAAATACAGAATCTATGTTAATGTTAAATGTGTGGAGATTTAACATCACACATTTTCTGATTTCCTGACCTTTCAACATTGTCTGGCACATTCTGACATCTGCAGAATTCCCCTTATGAAATAGCATCAGCTGCTAAAAATATAGTGATATAGCCAATGACAGATCTGTGCTTTTAATACAAGCAGGGAGGATCAGAGTGACCGAACAGCGTAACTGCAATAGAGCAAGTGAAGAGTGGTGTTATTTACGACTGGATGTTATCTTTGGACGGGGGTCTTTAACAGGTTATTTAGGATACGAGATGATCTCACACACACAACATGATTTTAGAACATATTTTAGTATATATAAATAGAATAACTCTCTATTAATGTGACCACCTGGTTATTACTCTGTCCCGCAAAATCACATCTACGTCCTACAACAAAGCGGGACACGTGTGAGAGAGATGCATTTACTACTATTATACTATGTAAATATTGATTTACATTAGTTGGAAAGCATATTTTCATGCTGGATAATAACTATTTAAATTGCCAATAAGCTTTGTTGATTGTGACCGGCTCTGTGACTGTCGATCAATTTGTCCAGGTTTTACAATATACAATATCAGAGATACAATATAATTTACTCTACTGGACCTATTCAGTCTGCTAAATATAATGAGGCTAGATGGTAAAAATCAGTTTCCTTAATTAGCAACTAGTTTATTTTCCTTCCTTCACAAACAGTATTTTCAATCACACAGTATTAATATTTCTATGTTACAAATATTCAAATTATCACAGAAGTACTGGTATAAAAGTTTATAGAGGGTATATGAACACTGATGTCTGCGATCAACATTGAGTAAATCATCTTTTAAAAGTAAATTGACCATATTCACAGAACATTCGTAAAAACTTCCGCAAAAATATAAAAGCCAGCTGGAAAACTTCCGGTAAAATGTTGTTTGTTGGTGTGGTGGTATCTTCAATGTCCTGAGGTAGCTTTAAGAACATCAATAGTGTAATGCTTAGTTTATAAACAGAAGTCACTTAAATAGTCAGACCTAGCATTAGTTTAGTTATTTAAACGCAAGATGACATAAAAAAGACACGTCTCTCAGTGTTCCTACTCAGCAAAATTCAGTTCAACTATCAGTTTTCACACTTTGGTGTGAAAAAAGCATCAACCCTGTAAATTGAAGATCTATTGTGCACTTTAGTTAGATTCATTGAACAAAATGGGAGTTTTCACAAGTGTGCCGAAATCATTGAGCTTGCGCTGCACTGACGGACGGCTTCTGTGATTATAGAGGTGCTCGCTTTCAGTGTAATTCATTCGCAAGAAAAGTTACTGTTTTTCATGAAACTTTTGTGAGTACTTCATACTTCACCTTGACAAAATTAATTTTTAAACCTAGTGATTTTATAATGTTTAATATTTATTCAAAAGTGAAACTAAATGAAAAAATATTACAGGAAATGGCTTATATGAGCCAATAAATGCTCCTCTGCCGCCATCTACATGTTATAGTGGTAATTAATGTCTTTTTTTTAAATAAAAATGTTTCCTATCAAATGTTGGATTTCCTACATCTTGAAACGTTCAGTTTTACAAATAGGGACAATCTCAGAAGGATGAAAAAATTCTGTTTTTGGTCATCACATTAAAAACAACAATTTAAGTGCTGGTGTGTGTGTCCAATTACAGACACTGTGTTTCTTATTCAAACGTTCCCATTAGCTTCAAGTCAATAAAACTGGTTTAATGGCAAATTAGGTATGTGTGATTACTGCATGAAAATATAAATACAACATTAAAAAGTCAACCATTGATGGTTTAGTGTAGATGTACAGTGAGGACAGAGGACAGCTAAAAATGCCCAAGCTGGCTTATTGAAAACCAGGAAGTAACCGTGCAAATGGTCAATTAATGCTTCAAATATAAAGATTGTATCAATTCCATCATTACGCCATTAAGTGGCGACAAGTGACTGTTAAAAATGCATATTTGTCATTGAATCATTCTTTCAAGAGATGCGTTAAAAAAAGCTGATTCATCCAGTCTTTATGAGTGAGTCATTGAATCATTCACTCAACCCGATTTTTTAAAAACATTTTAAAAAGACTGCAGAAATTAGCATTTTTTCAGAACCTCTAATAAATTACATGTTATTTTGTGTAGTTGTCTGCTCAGACTCATGGGAACATCATGATCTCTATTTGAAACACACAAAAAAGTGATTCTCAGTTTATCCAGAATCGTGCAGTTCAAGGTGATACAGTGAGTATGCATGAAAACACTCTGTTGTGATCTTCCCCTAGTGCCAAGAGCCCCGGAGATCGTGCTCGGGGACTGTCTGGTGATGGATAATGAGGTGACCGTAAGCTGGAGAATGCCGATGGAGGACAGCAAGATCGACCATTACATCTTAGAGTACAGAAAGACCAGCCACAAGGGTCTGCCGCGTGTGAAGGACGAGCAGTGCTGGGAGGTGCTGGACGACATCAGGACCACTGAACACACACTACAAGGTGCTGATGGCATTGTGCAGCTGCAGAGTTGCTTTAGCACCATTGATGTAAGGAATAATTAATGACGGGATGCGTGGTGCATCATGGCCGTTACAGCTCGGGTGTGCATTATTTTCAATAATTCAACGGCCCAATCTTATAATTCAGCAGTCAATTATTCTGCTTATACTACGGTTACCACAACACAAGACATTGTTCAGATGTTGTATTTCAAAACATTTTTCAGGTTTTTGTCCTTTAAACACTCTTGCATGTAGGAGTAATTTCTTATGCATGTCATCCCATGCCTCCGTTGCTTAATCCAAAGCGTCATTTTAGAGCTAGTAATGGAGGCTTGAGCCACTGATAGCAGACTAATCAAGTTATTAATGCAGTTATAGAGAGAGAGAGATTGATTAAGCGTGTGTGAATTACCTGAGTCTGTGCGTCTCTACTAATAACGAAACTGTAAGTTTATCTGCTTCAAGAACAGCGCTGTTATTACCTCACTAGTGAGAAATGTCATGTAGCTTTTAAGTTGCTAAACTATTTTACTGATAAAATCGTCAGAGCAGCGCTGACAACACGTTTCTGTGCGAGTGTGTGTCTGAACTGTGTGTGTGTGTGTGTGTGTGTGTGTGTGTGTGTTTTTTTGAGTGGGAGAAAGAGAGTATGTGCTTACCGTTCATAATAAAATGTCATTTTGTGGCAAAAAACATGGAAACAATTTGACGTTTTTATCCTATTGTTTACTAAATTGTTTTTGCTCGATCAGTGTCATTGTGGGTTTTGGTTCTTTTGCTGTTGTCAGCTGCCTGGAACTACTTTAGCCGCGCGTTTCCCTGAAAATAATATAATAATAATATGCATACTATTATAGGTTTTGTTCATATTTTGAATTAGATTTTATTGTTTATTAACTAAAACTAAAACTTCACAAAAACTATATAGACCAAAAAACGAATAAAAATGACAAAAAACTAAAATCTAAATGAACTCAAATTAAAGTTAATTTAGATTTTAGTTTTTTTGTCATTTTTATTAGTTTTTTGTGTCTATATAGTTTTTAGGAAGTTTTAGTTTATTTAGTTTTAGTTATTTTACTACTTCAACTAAAATAAAATAAAAATGAAAAATTTTGTCTTGTCAACTAGCTGATATAAAAATATGTTTGTTTTTTCTGTTTTATTTTAGCTAATGTTTGTTTTATTTCAAGTAATGAAAATTTTGAAAAGTTTTAGTTAACAATAATAAAATTAGCAGTTATGTGCTGCTTTTCATGACCTTGTTTAAAATAGTCTACATTTTCCACTTTTATGCACAAGGAAAACGGTCTATTCTATTCATTCGGCAGGGTTAAGATTTGACTCCAAATTCATGAACTTCCGGGTACGAGCATGTAACAGAGCAGCCGCAGGTGATTATTCGGACCCGGTCACCTTGGAAACTAGAGGTAGGGTATTGAACTATGTAAAATCATTTTCAATCAAATCAAAGATCGGTGCAACATCCATTATTTATACTTGGTTCGGATTTAAGCCGTCCGACGAGCAGCAGCAAACTATATAGACAGAGTGTGTGGGGTAACAGTTCGGTAAGTTAACACACGACTAATCCGTTCTACCACTTCAAATTCAAAACGAAACATATCACTGAATACCAGCGCGCGTGTATTATTCCCAATATATCTTAGTGGTGTAGCACATAATCTCTGTCTGCGCCCGATTTTAAGAATCGTTGTTGTTTCTTTTTAACTGAAAAGACATCAGTTAGACAATATTCTAATTTTAAATTTGGGGTTTCATAAGCTCCAAGCCATAATAAACATTAGACCTACTCAAGTCTCTGCAGCTGGGTGTACTTAAATTTTATTTATCTGCAAAATTATGTTGTATACTTACAGTTTTGCACAATATATGTTCTCAAAACTACATACACCCTTAAAAAAAAAAAAACATTTAGCAGTTGTTTAGCAGGGTCTGTGTAACCTGTTCTGAAATGGTTTTATTATAATATATATCGTTATCGCAAGAGGCTGCAATATATATCACAATGTGGATTTTAGGCCATATCGCCCATCCCTAATTGATAGCCTATAGTAGTTGATAATAACATAGGCCTACCTAATGTTGCCTACGGACGGTAACATATGAGCAGAAATTACTAAACAAAAGCTTATTTGATGTGGCAGTATATTCTACAGTAAAAACTGTACCCAAATCTAGTCAACAAAATGTTGTCTTTCATATTTCGCCTGACTGTAACGTTGTTTTTATGAAATATTAGGGCTTATACTACAGGGCCGTTGAATGCTTGAATCTGATTGGTTGACAAACGTTCTAAGGTGTGCATTATTTTCAGGGAAACGCACGGCTAAAGTAGTTCCAGGCAGGTCTTGACCGCATTACAGTTCCATATCACTTCGCGTAGTCAACTGTAATAACGGAAAATAGGATACAATTCATAACAAGAAAAAACATTTAGCCCCATGCGCTTGATCTGCAATTTTCAATGTCTAGCTTCACAATCAATGGAAACATGCAGTTTAATTTGAATAGATAAAGTATATAGTCCTATATAATCAATAGAAAATTAAACTGAATATAGGCTAAATAAATGGATAGTCTGCAGCACGGATTTTTATTGCAGATAATTTAACAAATAAATAATTATTGATAGGCCAACTTGTTAAAAGGGCTTTGTGTTTCATTTATTTGGCTAGTCTACTGTCATCTGTCAATAATAGGAAAAAAAAAAGAACGAATTAATTAAAACGAATTGAATTAATAAATAAAAAATAATAATGACGCACATGCTTTTCTGTCTCATTATTGCATCATCTCTCTCTAAACTGCATTAATAACTGCATTAAGCCGGGGACACACTTTAAGGCCGGTTATGAATGTAATTTGATACTTATTGATCATGTCCAAACGCGTGTTCAGCGCATTCAGTCTGTGTTCAGAGTCGGTGTTTAAAATCTGCAGTCGATGAAAACAGTCAGAGAATGTGTCAGCTAGTCGTGTGTCCCCAGCATTAGTCTGCTATCAGTGGCTCAAACCTCCGTTACTAACTCTAAAATGACGTTTTGGAATTAGCAACGGAGGCATGGGATTAGATGCGTAAGAAATTAGTCCTACATACAAGAGCGTTTTAATGACAAAAACTTTACAAACGTCTTGAAATACATAATCTGAACAATGTTTCGAGGTGTGGTAACTGTAGTATAAGAGGAATAATTGACTTCAGGCCGTTGAATTATTAGAAAAATAATGCACACCCGAGGTATAACGGCCACTCCGCTTCGCGTCGTGACCGCATTACCACCTCGGGTGTGCATTATTTTTCTAATAATTCAACGGCCTGTCGTCAATTATTCCTTACATATAAATGTTAATTTGCAGTTTAATACGTTGCTTATACAAATAGCCTACATTTTATTTCAACATATTTCAGTCGATTTTTACTCATCTCAGTATAGCAATACAGTTTGCTAAAACATCATCATTCATTCACACACAGAAACGCGATTTAAATTTAAACTGTCTTTTTGCGAGCTATGGTAAACCGCGCGCATCTCTGCCGTTCATTCATTCACACACAGAAACGCGATTCACTTGAGAAGGAAAAAAAACTTACTACAGTATTCCTCAGCTCAGTATTCCTCATGAACTGAGAATATGTTTTTTATATAAATTACTTCATTTAAAAGAAGAGAATTCAAGCTTCATGCCTGTGTGTCTGTATGCCTGTTTGACTGAGTATTCGCTGAGTTATTGTTCATTTTCGGACGCGTTTCAGAATGGACTTCACTGACAGAGAGAAGGCAGAACTCGCTTCGTGTTTATTTTTCTTTATTTGGCAAAAAGCACAGCACTTTGTTTTTATTGTGAGTATACACAAAAATAATACACATTTAACAGAATCGATTGATGTATGAAACTTGTTTGTAATATCAAAGTCAAATGCAAAGTTAATATGCAAAATGAATCTCTTTTGAATTGATAAAAAAAAAAAGCGAGCCTATCGCGCCGGCGCGATTGCCGACCTCAGGGGGACAATTTATTAGAAACAACTTGTTTCTAATGAATATTTGTATATATTTCATATTGACAGCATTATGTTATTTATTTCTTAAGTGTCATGTTTATCTCTGGATTAGGCATGTGCCGGTATCAAATTTTCATGCTGCGATTAATTGATTGAGCTTTTATCACGGTATACGGTATTATCACGATATTTTAATTGCTCAAGAGAAACGGATGGATTGGGAGGGGATGTAGAAAAAAACAACAACTTGCATCACAATAGGTGTAATTGTGATTGTCAAAACATTTGGTAACTAAACAGAATTTTACACAATTTTCACGATTTCAATTCAATTCTTGGGATTTGATTTCAACCTTGATTCAATATTGACTCTTTGGATAAATATTAGGTAGGCTACAGTAGATAGCCTACATGTTAATTTTTCTGAAGAAAAAATATATCACACATAATGCTGTAAACAGAGGCTACAGAGAGCCGGGAGCCCTGTCAGCTGGTATTATTAAAGGTTAAAAATTAACAAATTAAATTAAATATAATTTGGTTTTCATTATAATAACAATTATGACTCAAGTAAAAATGTAATACAAATGTAATATAGTGCACATATTTAGCAAAATACTCCTCTCTATAGCTATTTTTTCTAGTCAACTAACGTGTTGGACATTAAATGGCTTTCCTGAGGTAAATGTAACGTTCTGTGACATAATTGTTCACCTGCAGTTTTATTGACCTCTTTTCGTGGTTGAAAAAGACTGATTGATCAATATTATGTATGAGGCATAAATACCTTTTTGGTAAGTTGTACTGTATCTTTAAATAAAAAGTAACAGATGATCGGTTTACTTGAACTGAGGCGCTACAGCGATCTGTCACGTCACATTTACAAGCGCCAAAACGGTATTTATTGTCTGGATTTCGTAATAAAATGGACAGAACCTGATAGCTGAGAATTTTTTTCATATCAAAAGTAACCTGCTCTGTCTAGTCTGTCGAGTGTCAGTGTCCTCTTTGCTCCGTGATTTTTCTCTGCGTGAGAAAATGGATGTGTGGCGGGAGAGCGCGTGAAAAGTGTCAATTGCGTGAGTCTCACGCTGAATGCGTAGAGTTGGCAGCCCTGCTTTTAGAAGGGGGATAAATCCTTTATTTTACTGTCTATGGATAAATCGTCGGCGGCGTTCCTCCTTCCGCCATGCTTCTTCTCCTTGTGAGGATTGTTTACATTAGACTAGAGTGCGCACTGAGCCGCATGCACACAGAGCTTCATGTGGGGATTGTTTACATCAGAGCGTGCACGTGTTTCGCCCAGCATATACGCAGTGTTTGTTTGAGCGGTTGATGGAAAATAAGCTAATGCGTGTTCTATAAAAATAAATTATGATCTATTATTTTTCACGGGATTTTGAAGTGCCCGCGATAACAATATCGTGCATATTCATTACAGCGATTTATCGCATTACCGAATACCGGCACATGTCTACTCTGGATATAGGCTTAATGTGTGTCATTGTTCTCTACAGGTTGGATGATTATGGTGTCACAGATGAAGGTTGTGCTGCTCTGGCTTCAGCTCTGAGATCAAACCCCTCACACCTGAGAGATCTGAGGCTGTCTGAGAATAAACTAGGAGACTCAGGAGTGAAGCTGTTAAAGGATCTGAAGGATGATCCACATTATAAACTGGAGACACTATGGTAAGAATAGTTTTTAACGATTTTTATCATCATATTTTCATTTAAAGTTCAAATGGCTGATTTACTCACTAGAAATATAAGTAAATTGGACCAGGTTCAGTAACACCACGTGTGTGTGTGTGTGTGTGAATATGTTGTCTGAGATCATCAGAGTCTTAAATTCAGCTTTAGTTTCTGTAGATCTCTGAACTCTAAACTGTTTAATATGAGTTTAATTCTGCTCATACTGTTGTGACTGATATTATGTGACTAATATTAATGTTATTTTCAGCTTTTCCCCTTTAACTGTCTCTATAGGCATCTTTACACAGCCGAGTTAAGGCTGCTCTAAAGCGGCTCTGTGTCTGCTCAAAGTTCTGTGTAAAGACACAATGCCGCATAAAAGCAAACTTAAATTATGACGGGTCTGACCCACCTCAGCCCCTAGTATCAAAGATGACTCTGATATTGTTTTGGTCAGGGCTGGCCCGCGGAATAGGCAAATGCTAGGGGCGCCACTCATCCATAGGGGCGCCAAAATGAGTGAACGAGTGAATTATTATTATAAATTTTTTTTTTAATAATACTATTTTAAAACCATTAATTCGAAATACTACCAAATAAAGAAAAAAAGAAAGAAAAAAAACCTCCACAAAAACGTAACTAAGTCCCCCGACTCCGGTCCGGCACATCAATCTCCCCCGCCCAGCGAGTGCTTGAAGTGCGTCAGAAACAGAGCGCGCGCGATCAGTTGTTGGTCATTTGTTGTGTTGCGTCGTCTTTCGCCGCATCCAGTGTAGACAGCATTGCTTTTGTTTGAGGGCACTTAACACACTCAGGCTCCCCTGTAGAAACGGGCCTGCAGCTCGCGCCAGCTCTAGACACGGTGAAAGTTCCTGATTGTGACGGATGGCCGAATTTGCATGACACATTATAAATTAGCATTATAGTGTGCGATAGATACAGTGCCAAAAAGAAGAGAAGTGGATAAAAGGGGATAAAGACAGAGGTAAAGTGATGTAGTGAATGAACAGTTTATCTTATTGCATAGTAGTAAGATACTATAATTTAATGGCAGTAATTTTTACCTTAAACTTTATGCTAGCAGTTGTTCTGAGTTCTCCAGAGGCCCCAGACAGTGGGATTTTGTAACAATCATGTCAGTTTTGTTATCACTTTTTTTAATTAATGTTTTACTCTACAGTCGTGCATTTTTGGGGGGGATATATGGCATTTAAAAAAAAATATTTTTCCAAAATTAGTAATGATATTTATATACAGGTTTATTAAAAATAGCAAAGTTTTATGTAAAATTCACATTAAATTTTTATTGTAAAAAAGTGCTATAAAGATAATGGGGACTTGACTTGAGTGCTAGATGTAATGCTCTTGCTATTTGTGCGAGAATCAAGAAGTGGAAGACTAAACATATCGGCCTAGCTCCATATTGTTTTAGCCACATTAAAAAATGTCAGCCAACAAGGGACAATAAAGTAAAAGTGTCCTGTACTCACATCCTGAAGCAAACCACCAAAATAACAGAGTGGTCGACGTTTGTAATCAATTGGCTTTCGCCGTTTGTAATCTTCCTTTGAAGAGACTGGCAGATCAACGCGCCGCTACATTTCTCTCAGATACGGTAAATGCTTATTCGCCGTCACTGTGTTATATTATATTCCAAAAATCATCTTCTTGAGGACGATATTTCACCCACACACGCCCTGCCTGAAACGCTAACGATAGCAGAATTGTTCTTTCTGGCTCTTTGAAAAAAAGAGAAAAAAATCCTGTGGTGATCGACCCGGTGTAATAATTCATAATTTCTTTGTAGCAATTTTATTAAGAAATAGAAAATAGCTATCAGTGCCACAGAATTATGACAAACATCAGAGCGTGAGATCGCTATATCACGCAGAGGAAATCTAAAATTCTGTATTTTTTATTTATCTTTAGTTTTATCTCTTTGTCTATTTAATTACTTTTAAATTCATTTTATAACACTCTGTTAAAACTGTAGTTTTAAAATAGTAATGTTCAAAGTATTATTTCCCACGATTTTAATTCCTGTGTAAATGCATTTATGTTCTCCGTGTCAGAGAAGCAATAAACGTTCTGTGTAAATGCACATTTTGTGATTTTATGCCGCTTCAGATTTGGTTTCTGTGCCGCTTCTTCTGTGTAAAGACGCCTTATGTGTGTGATAATCTGAGATTTGGGTTGTTATTAACTGATATTAAATGTGTAATGGAGTGTAATGATCATTTCTGCTGGTTCTGTATCAGCTGTCCGTTGTGTGAAAGTGACCTTTCATGTGCTTTTGATTTTGTAAAGTGACTTTGAGCATCAGATAGAAGCTATATGATCATGCCTGAGAATGAATTAATATAGATTATCTAATTAGTTTTCTTATGAAAAGATGTGACAGACGTAATATCTCATACTGCATATGTGACTGTTTGTGTGTTTTATTTTAGGTATAGATGACAGTCTGATCTTCTGATGATCATCTGATGGTGAATAAGGATCCACTACAGAGACTCACAGTCAACAGAATCAACAGAGACTGAAGATACAGTGACTTCACTGTTATAAATTAAGACTTCATTTAGATTTCAACAATCCTCTGACAGACCTGATGAGGCGGCAGCGAAACACCTTTTATTTCACAGCAGCAAATTACAGTTTCTCATTCATAGACCATTTTATTTGTATAAACGCACAGTAACTCAAAAAGCTCTGAGTTTTATTAGAGTAAATAAAGAGCCTGAATATCTTTGTGTTGTATCAGCAGAGGGAGACAAAAAAAAATTAAAATACATTTTTCATAATTATAAGAAGAAACAGTTCAAGCTCACTTTTAGAAAACAATGGAAGCTTGTGTTTATACATCTTGTGTTTAATAATAGTTGCATTACATTTGTATTAATGTATTAAAGGAGTCATATGATGCGTTTTCATGTTTTCCTTTTTCTTTAGTGTGATATGTAGATGTTTTTGCATGTATAGGATCTACAAACTTACAAAGCTCAAAGTCTCCTATAAAGATCTTGGGTGCTCGAGCCCCTTTTAAAAATTAATCAAAAGTGCCCCTCTCAAACAAATATAAATGATAATATCAGGGTTTTTGTTTTTGACATTCAGACGTGAATTTTATCCCTTCCCAATATAAACTTCAAAACTAAAGTAGCCTATTTTTACGAATCTGTTATTTTTACGAATCTGTCAGTCTGAGGTGTCGTTGCCATAACGCGTTGCTATGGGTTGCGTCACTTGCGTGTGTCTTGCTTCGGGCTTGACTGACGTGACCATAATAAATACTTATATTACTTATGTCTATGGAGGTGACGGGGTCAGTCTGCGTGATCAGTCCAGCGATGACTCGCGTCTATGGCTCATCATTGGTCAACTCAATCAAAGCGCTGGTTGGCCTCACATCATCGCAGAAACCCAAAATTCAAAATGCACAAGTGTGTATACAAAATTAAAAGTTACACAGAATATACAACTTCTATAAAAAAGGGTCCATAAGATGAATAAAAAAACATGTCATAAAACTATGTAAATAAAAAGAGATGCATTTTTTTTCCTTGTGCAGTTGCTAGTGTTAACTAGTGTGCAAAATAAATATAATTTTAAACGCATGCGTGCTCACACACACACACACACACACACAAACCAAAAAGGAGCTTAACAATGAGATAACTACACGCGTTACTGTATGGAACAAATCTACAAATACAAGACAAATGTTTGTCAAAAACAAACAATTTTTTGGGGATTCTTAATTGTTTAATATAGTTCTGCAAACAATATGAATTCATAACCTGCAGTCCTCCTACCTAGCATAACTTTTAAAAGTATTTGTTTGCATAAAGTTAATGATTACCAATGATCACAGAGCTGATTGACCACACAAGGCTGAAAGATTCTGACAATTTGTGGCGTACCTTGACAACCCTTTTCCCTCCTTTTCCTGAATGTCTACTGTAGTCATGCTCTAAACCAGAAGTGCTGTTTCTGGGGCGTCCAGCTGTCAAATGCCGCCTCGAACCAGTCTTGGTTGATCTTCGGGCCACTGCTGTTGGCTGACAGCCAATAATGGGACCTGGTCTCTAGCAGCTCGTCTTAACATCTTAACATCCCTTTACCAAAACAGTAAAATGCAGAGACCAGTTGTGTTGGGTTGTGCTGCATCTTTTCAAGCTGCTTGGCCATTGTAGTCCTGCATCACTGTAGTTGGAGTTTTTAGCCAGATCACTAAGTAGTCCAAGCATCCTCCTCACAGGAGATTGAGGTAGAGATGCTGTTTAACAAGGAAACAATAAAAATAATTCAATTGCAACAACCAATAAAAATAAAATAGCAACAAACACTTGGACCAGGAAACAAAACTACTCTGCTTCCATTCAATGCTTCTGCTCCATTTCCAATTTACATACTTAATTATTTGAAAAATAGTATGAAATATGTTTTCTAATAGCTTTTTTTTATATACAGAAATAAATGGTCCCTAATAAACATTTAGGGCCCTATTGACTTTGAAAAAAAAAAAAGTTGTCTTCAATCAGCTGAACACATTCATAGGGCCCTATCTTGCACCCAGCGCAATTGACTTTGTACACCGACACATGTATCATTCCTATTTTGCACCCGACGCACAGCAGACTTTTCCCTCCACAGACGCACGTCGGTAAATTAGTAAATGAACTTGCGCTCCCGGGGGCGGTTCAGCGAAAAGAGGAGGCGTGTTCCGGCACAAACGCTCCCTGGTGCTATTTTGCAGTTTCAGAAAACAATTCCGCCACAGACCAGGAGAAACCTAGTCTAAAGTCAGTGGCGCGTTATTCAGATGCTATTTTAAGGGCGCATGCTTGGCCATAATGTAGCGTGTGCACAATGCACATACACTTTGCTTCTCTCATCTACACAGATGCAGCAGTTCCCATTTTTGCAAATCATAATTACAAGGAACAATATTACCACAGAGGGAAATCATTGTGGTGTCCATGAAGATGTGAAAAAATAGGCTAATCTAACTTACACATTTACCCAAATTATTATACGCCTGTTTAACCGAAGCTAATTTGGGTGGGTTTCTCCATCCCCATATAATATCAATTATTATATCCCCATATAATATCAATTAATATCAATATCACTTCTCTGCCTCTTACGGCCCGGATGAGAACGTCGGTCTCCTCGGCTGTGAACCGCTCCTGGCGTGTGCCTGGCAAATCCGCCGTTATAATAGCAATCCGCCATGGAACAAGCGCGTCTGCTTTTAAAGGGAATGTGAGATGATGCTCTGATTGGTTTATTTCACGTTATTACGCCCAAACCACACCTATGAGTAATGAAGCGACTTCAGACCAACCCATTTTAGATTTCCGAGATCCGCCCACAAAGTTACTTGCGTTTCGCGTTTGATAATTGTGTTTCAGATCGTTAAAATGGGGCCCTTAGACTCAAAACTTGCACTAGAGTCGTATGGATAACTTTTATGAAGGATAGATGGATAGATGTGCTTTTTGTGCTTTTTTTTTTACAATTTGGACACTATTCAATGGCATTACAAAGCTGGGAAGAGTCAGGATATTTTTATAGGATATTTTCATACTCTTCTGTGTGGGCCTCTGAGTGAGTTCACGTAGTGTAACAACGCAGCGCTTCTGGATTGTATGTCAGAACATAGGCTCACTATTGGCTCACTATTGGCTGACGCTGGTCATGTGTGTGATGCGTGTGATGCTGGCCAGTAGTGAGCTTTGTAGACGCTTGGAAGGGAGGATGGGATCTTGTGCTTTCAAAACTAGCTTGCTATTGCCAGCCTCTCCAAAATTGCCTAAAGTCGCCATGAACCGGAAGTTACAAACGACTTTTCTTCAGTATTGTGACGTATTTCCAAGTGAAACGGAATATTAAATAGAGGGCAGGGTTTTACTTTAGCGTAAAATCTACAAATTACAATCTAACCCAAATCATATATACTTCTAAACACAAGTATAACTCAGTATTTACTCATACAATTCCTACAATATATTTCACTCAGTGGCGCCTCCAAGGGGGGGCCAGGGGGGGCCACGGCCACCCCCAAAATGACACTGGCCACCCCATTGGCCCCCCCAACCAGAAAGAGTTGAGTTTTTAGTATAGTGATTTTATTTTATAAATTAACATAGACATTAATGAAACACTATATTAAAAAATTAAAATAATAAACTTGTATTATATGAACTGTATAATACGCTCTCAACCCCTCCCCCTCTTTACGTGCATTGCGGCAACTTCGCGCACTTACACGTGCAGCCGCCAGCCGCAATACCGCGAAGCATGCAGCACATGGTTCGTTCAAGTTTAGGAGGATCAAGCAACGCAGGAGAGGAAACTTATAATGTAAGTAAAACTTGGTTTTCGTATGTCATATAAAAATTCTGTCATTAATTACTCACATTCGTGTCATTTCTAAACGTGTAAGACCTCCGTTCATCTTCAGAATGCAAATTAAGACAGCAGAGTATGACGTTCAAGGCCCAGAAAAGTTCCTAGATGATCGAAAAAGTAGTCTATGTGACATCAGTGGTTAAACTGTAATTTTACGAAGCTACGAGAATACTTGCGCAAATAAAACAAAAATAACAGCTTTATTCCACATTTTCATCTCTGTCTGCGTCACTTGCATGTGTTGGTGGTGGCGCTGACCGACTCGATAGATTTCATACAGCGTGAGTCTTTCAATTAAATTTAAACAGCTTTATTGGCATGACAGAAGCACATTTTGCATTGCCAAAGCATACATAGGCATGGAGAACATATAACAGAGTCTTTTTCTCCGTGTGTAAACAAGGCACGGCTCATGTGTTCAATGTCATAACGCCTTATCTGGGTCGGCACCGTGTATATGCAAATATCCTGGTCCACGCTCCAGTCCAGTCGGTGGCGCCGGCGGTAATGCACATGTAAGCTGCTTGCCAACAAATCACGAAAGCAACAGCCCCGGCGGTGCCACACGCGTGCGTCATGGTGCGTCACGCGCGCTTCCACAAGTGACGCAGAAGAGACGAAAATGTGGAATTAAGCTGCTATTTTCTTTGATCATCTTGATACTTTTCTGGGCCTTGAACGTAGTAGTACCCTTGCTGTCTATGGGAGGGTCAGCTCTCGGATTTCATCAAAAATATCTTAATTTGTGTTCCAAAGATAAACGAAGGTCTTAAGGGTTTGGAACAACATTAGGGTGAATATTTAATGACTGATTTTTCATTTTTGGGTTAATTAACCCTTAATATTACTCCATCAATTTGTCTATAAATTATTGCAGATTTGGGTAACATTTAATGCACTGTCATTTGCTCTAAGGTTACAAATGTAGAACAGTTAGTCAGTGTTTCCCATTAATTTATTAGACTATTGTGACAAGTACTATTTTATTAATGTATGTCTAAACAACAGAAACAGAAATATGCAATTTAAACTGGATATTTTCACACAAATATAGGGTTTATGATGATTAATCAAAATGAAGAGGAAGGCAGTCGACATATCCATCTTCTTCAGCAAAAGGTCTGTACATTCTGAGAAAGGTGATGAGGCAGTTAGGATGGAGGACCAAGTCCAAGAGAGTACAGAATGCAACAGACAGCAGCTGGAAGAGACGGACAGACAGCAGCTGGAAGAGACGGACAGACAAGAGACGGACAGACAGCAGCTGGAAGAGACGGACAGACAAGAGACGGACAGACAGCAGCTGGAAGAGACGGACAGACAGCAGCTGGAAGAGACGGACAGACAAGAGACGGACAGACAGCAGCTGGAAGAGACGGACAGACAAGAGATGGACAGACAGCAGCTGGAAGAGACGGACAGACAAGAGACGGACAGACAAGAGATGGACAGACAAGAGACGGACAGACAGCAGCTGGAAGAGACGGACAGACAGCAGCTGGAAGAGACGGACAGACAGCAGCTGGAAGAGACGGACAGACAGCAGCTGGAAGAGACGGACAGACAAGAGATGGACAGACAGCAGCTGGAAGAGACGGACAGACAAGAGACGGACAGACAGCAGCTGGAAGAGACGGACAGACAAGAGATGGACAGACAGCAGCTGGAAGAGACGGACAGACAAGAGACGGACAGACAGCAGCTGGAAGAGACGGACAGACAAGAGATGGACAGACAGCAGCTGGAAGAGACGGACAGACAAGAGACGGACAGACAGCAGCTGGAAGAGACGGACAGACAAGAGACGGACAGACAGCAGCTGGAAGAGACGGACAGACAAGAGACGGACAGACAGCAGCTGGAAGAGACGGACAGACAAGAGACGGACAGACAGCAGCTGGAATATATAAAGACAGTTGCTGAGGTACTGCTACTTACAGCAACACAGAATATAGCTCAGCGAGGCCACAGAGATACGGATGGTAATAAGGGTAATTTCCTTGCTATAATGGAATTGATCGCTAAACATGATGAAACGGTTAAAAGAAAGATGTCAAAACAACACAATGCAACTTACACAGGTCACGGGACACAAAATGAAATTTTGGATTGTCTTGCTGAAATGGTCCGTTCATCTATAATAAGGGAGGTTAAAGAGAGTGAATGCTTTAGTGTAATGGTTGATGAAACAAAAGACGTGAGTAAGAAAGAGCAAATGTCGATGGTCTTAAGATATTACTACAGCGCCACAGTACATGAAAGCTTACTACATTTTGAGGCTGCGCAACACTTGGATGCTGCGGCTCTAACAGACAAAATCATTCAAAAGCTTCAGCTTTATGGCCTTGATTACAAACATAATTTAGTAGGCCAAGCATACGACGGTGCCTCAGTAATGAGTGGGAAAAACTCTGGGGTACAAGCACGGATTAGAAAGGAAGCTCCTTTGGCATTCTATGTGCACTGCAATGCGCATTGCCTAAATCTTGTACTTGTGGACACTGTTAAAACAGTCCCTGATGTGCATTGTTTCTTTTCACTGCTGCAAAAGCTGTATGTCTTTATATCAGGGTCTTACGTCCACCAAAAGTGGTTAGATGTTCAGAAGCAAATGTATGAGGGGCCACCTCGTGAAATGCAACGACTATCAGACACCCGATGGCCTTGTAGATATTTTGCCTGTAAAACTGTGAAAGACAGACTACCGGCTATCATCAAAGTACTTGAAGAAATTTCACAGGAATCCAATGGAGAGAGGGTTGTTGAGGCACGTGGTATATTAGCTCAAATTGATTTGAAATTTGTTGGACTGCTCGTAATCTTCACTCAAGTTTTTGGAGATGCAAAACACTTGTCTGATGTTTTACAGTCCCCACAACTTAACCTTAGCACTGCCATTGCCCTTGTTGGTTCTCTTATTGAGACTTTTACTGACTACAGAGAGAGATCACACTTTGAGCAGATCTGGGACAATAGTATGAATCTTGCCCAACAGTGCAACATTTCACCTTTAACTCCAAAGCGTGAAGTAAAAGTCAGCTCCAGACTAGATGGACATTGGGTTACCTCTCCAATAGTAAAAAGACAAATGGAAATGGACAAAGACACCTTTCATACATCCACATTTATACCTGTCCTTGATGTTCTGCTCTGTGAATTAAAGAGAAGATTTTCTAAAGACAACTGTGACACGCTGATTGGAATACAGGCTGTAAACCCTTCCAGCCCAACATTCTGTGATCAAGATGCTATTTCTGTGTTTGCCTCGAAATACAACTGCAGCGTTGATGACCTGAAATATGAAGTTGCTCAGATAAAAAGACTAATTATGAGAAAGAAGAAAAATGGATTAAAAACAGCAGAAAATCTACTGGAAATGACAGTGTTTATTGAGCCTTTTAAAGAGGTGTTTAATGAGTTTTTTAAACTCTGTAAAATTGCACTTGCATTGCCTGTCAGCACAGCAGCTTGTGAGTGTAGTTTTTCTGTACTTAAGCGAACTAAGACCTACCTAAGAAGCACCATGAGTGATGAAAGACTGAGTAATTTAGGAATTCTGAGTGTAGAATCAGAAAGAGCTCGGGCCATTAACCTGGAAGATTTTGTTGATGTATTTGCAAGAAGACATGGAAACAGGAGAATAAAGCTGTTTTGATTTTGAGCGAATACAGGCAAAGACAACTGTGACTACAGACAAAGGAAATGGATAATAGACAAAGTAGCTAATGTGCTGTTATGGTTAGGGCTGTTAGGGCTTTATTATATATATATATATATATATATATATATATATATATATATATATATTAGGTTGTTGCATATATAAAATGCATTTACATAACCTATGCCTTCTTACACCCTATGCACACAACTCAATATGAATTAGTATATCTTCTTACTCTGCTTTTATATTCTTAAATAATATTCTAAAATATTATTTTATAATTAGTAATTGTAGTATAAATATGTGACTAAGAATAATATGCACCCACCTACGAGAGAAGACTGGTTTCAAATAGTAACAGAGGTTAGAGAAATGGAAAGACTTACATATACACTTCGGCTACAAACACAAATCTTTGAGAACCAATGGAGGAAATGGTTAACAAGCTCCTTTGTGGTTTAAAGGTCTGCATTTGTAAATGAATATATTTGTGTATTATTAGAAGGTTTACTCATGTGAAATGAGTAAAGGGTTATATGTAACATATGACAATCTTTTGTTATTCGTGAATGTTTATATGTAATGTGTGGCAACCTTCATTATTCTAATTTATTATTTGTATTATTTGTTAACCTTTTTTTTTTTTTTTATTCTTTTTTGTAATGTGAAGTGTTTTTCTGTTCTAAAAAAGCAATAAAAAAAGAAGTAAAAAAAAAGAAGAAAAAAAAGAATAATATGCAATATAACTTGTAAAAAGTTTCTTTGTTAACTGTAAAATGTCTACGGTTAGTTTTCTTTCAACTTTTTACATTGTATTACATTTGCAGCAGTGTAACAATTGTTTTAATAAAGTGATGAGTTAACAATCTACGCTTTCTTGTTTACTTTTATTCTCTGTTGAAATGAATGAGCACTCCAAATAAACAGGCTACTTCCAGTTAAATTGCACAGCAAAAAAATTTTTTTATTTATTTTTTTTTTTTTTTTGCTCTATGAATAGTAGTACTGAAGTTTTGAAGCCTATAACGTTATATGCTTGAGAAGTAATGAAAACGGCAAACTTTTTGTCTGCCATTAGATTTAGGCATGCAACAGTATTGTGCCACCCTAACATTTTTGCTGGCCCCTTTCGACCACCCTATGAAAAAAATCCTGGAGGCGCCACTGGGGAGCGCTCACTCACCGCAGTCATTCACTCTCTCGGCTGGCGCGAATCTAAATGACCCTACCGGAACCAGTTCATCACACTACCAGATCTGGGCGGAGAGTGCGATTAAAGGGGCCATACATGAAAATAAATGTAGCAAGTGGAAGCAGATATTTGACCCGTTACACGAGCACTGAGCCCTGTGGGACCCCCGTGCTGCAAACCAACACATCACACACACAGGTCTATAGCCTCACACACTGTGGTCTGTCAGTGAGAGAGTTGATGTTCATGCAGCAGATGGCGGTCGACTCCGGCTCCTAATAGCTGAGCCCTGAGCAGTGACGGCTGTATTGAAAAAGAAATCTGTATTATGAATCTTAAAGGCCAGACGGGTAGTTTGTTGAGGTCAATTTATAGAGAAAGACTACACGCCTGCACACATTTATATTCAAATGAACATACCTATAGACTAAACACATACGCGTGTGCACGCCGTCGGCATTTTCACATATTCGCGCTGAGATAACGTTTTTTTTTTCTGCACCTTGGAACCTATTTCAAGGTTTGCGTTCTCGATCCTCCAAACACTGTTGTCGTGTGGATGAGCGGCCGGAGCGCGTTAAGGGTTTTCTGTTAGAACGGCGTCGTGTAAGCGGCCACTATTAAGTTAAAGCTCTAAGAGATGTTGGGTGACGTCACTTCTAGTTGACGTTTACAGTTTGTCAAACAAAACAGAGGCTAGCTCGACCCTCCCTCCTCCTCATCCGCGCACTAACCCCCCAAACCCCACCCCCAAATCCTTCTTGTGGGTTATTGGCTGGAACAGTTTGTTATTCGTGGTGCGGGTGAGCCCAGTTTGTTTTTCTTGCTGTTTGTGGAGCCTGGGCTGTCTACAGAGACCGTGTTTTTTTACAGTGTGTTCAGGGGACAGGCAGCTAGCGGATGGTGAGGAGATGTTTGCTGTATATGACAAAAAATGTTTTGGCCTAAAAAAACACGTGACATCGCTTAGAGCACCTTTAATAACTAATGATCTTTGCAACGGAAGTGAATCAATCAATCAAAACTAACTTCAACTGGACAATAACTTTATTCTAGAGTTGCTGTAAAGCCAAAACAATCTCTGTTACTGTAATTTCCTATAATCTCTGTAAAGCTGCTTTGAAACAATCTATGTTGTTAAAAGCGCAGTATAAATGAAGGTGTTGAAAGTGCTGGAGAAATCACTGCTTCACTGCGTGATTCTATAAGGCTTCAGTAATCAGAGGAAACAGGAGTTTTCCCATTGCTTCTAGTGACGCAGTACGAGTGAACCGTATCGATAACAGAAGAGATCACTTTACAACATCAGGAGTTATTCATTATTTAATATTTCTAAGTAATTTCTGTCTTTTCCTCTTAATGACTTTTGACCATTTCAGTTATTAAATTAAAAGTGGTCCAAAGTGCAATAAAGTTATCAGTGCAGGAACAATAAATTAAACCAACCATTAAACTGTTAAAAAGTTTACAATACAGTATTTTTTACAGTATGGCTTTAATTGATCTGATTCTTTCAGGTTTATGTCACATTGCATTGTTCCACATTTGTAGATCGCTTTGAAAAAGTAATCTGCTAAATTACTAAATGTAATTAATTATAAACATGATTGGTTGATGACAAACGTATTTCAGATGTGATCAAACAAAGTCCTCTTTATGATTTATTATCAGGAACTGCAGAAAGATAAATGAAAAAGAATAAGAAATAAAAAGACAACAAAAGAATAAACAAAACAAATAATGAAGAAAAACGGATGAACAAACAAAAACTAGTTAAAGAAAGTATAAATTAAACTAAATAGAAGAGAGAGAGAAAAAAAAAACAATTGAATATTAAAAAATAAAATAAAGTAACACATATAAAAACAAACTGAAAAGACGCGGGTGCTTTGTTTGCGAAAGAAAAAACTAAACAATTTACCACTTAAATATTAATCTCCAACGCGCGTTCAACAACGTCTGCTCTCACGCGCGTGCGTCCTGGTGCTCTCGTGAACGCGCGTCTCTGTTTACATCTCTCTCTCTAGTCACACATAGAAAGTAAAAATAAGTTAGTGTCGTCATTTTTTAAGCAGGACAAATGCGAAATACGACACGGAAAAAACAAAGCATCAAAGTGTTTATCAATCATTATAATGGAATTTACGTGTAGTTTTATGATTTTAAAGCTGGAGGATTTGAGAACCTTATATCTTGTAAAAGTTTGATCAAGGTGAGTTCATGTGTGACTTTCTCATATTAATATGAATCTCTGGAGGACATTATACGTGATTGTTTGATATGAAACCTTTAATAAAGGGTTTCTTTCACTTCAGTGTTTCCTTTGTGTTTCGTGATGTTTGTGATTCTTCAAAGTTTAGCTTATGTGTAAACATACATAGGCCAATTCACACAAACGCCAACAAACAGTTTATTTTATTTTATTTTTTTATCGGATCAGTGTCTGTCGATGTGGGTCGGGGTTTGTTTTCTTTTTCACCTGAACTTGTTCAATCAGTGTTTCTCGGTGTCGGTTATCTTTCATAGTCGACTTGTTTGTGTGTGTAAAGACCATAGACTGTAAAAAAAAGACCCAATGAGCTTGAGTTAACGCAGTCACATGTCATGATCCTTTTCTCTCCCACACTCCAGATATGTTCAGCTAAATTATGAAGGTTGTTTAATTTAATCATTTAATTTAGTGTCTGAATGTTTTTCATTCAGAGTCAGTGGAGGAGATCAAACTCATCAGATTCTCCTGCAGCTTCATCATGGGTAATTCACAAGGATCCAGAGATGGAGATATTTCTCCAGGATGCAGGTACTTTCAACAAACATTACATTACGCTGTCGTCTTGTAGTAAGCTGAAGCAAACTAAGATGTAGATGGCTTATTTTCTCCTTCTCGCTCATCTTTTCGTGCGTAATATTGTACTTTGCACAACGCTGCCATTGTCACCGGCACAGCATGAACTCTCACGCGAAGATGACAGCGTAGGTTACGCACAACACGTCAAATCAAGTTAAGCCTAGGCCCACCCAGGCCCCCTCGTGGCTACGCCACTGCCCCCAACACACACACACACACACACACACACACACACACACATACACACACAAACAAACACACACAGATCAAAGAAAGTTTACTGAAAAAATATGTTTTTTTTTTTGCCTATTTTTGTTTTTAAACTAACATGAAATATTAAATAAAAAGATCATTGTTTCCTCAAAGTTCTTTTTGATGCTGGATGAATGTAATCACAGTAATCTAAAGGATTAAACTGAATCTGTTCTCTGTTCCAGTTCAGTCCAGCAGAAGAGCTCAAACCCAGAGTCCAGCTGTGTGTTTATGAAGAGTAACGGCTCGATGCAGCCGCCACTAAACTTTAAGAGTGGAAACAAACGGTCTGATCTAAGGTAGGCTATATCATTTCTATAAAAGATGTGCTTATAGTATGACACTTTTGAATTAGTATTATATTTTTTTCTCAGTCAGTCACTAGCAATGACATCAAGTAAATGTAAGCTGAGATTTTTTCCACCTTTATATAATGGAGTAGGTGTAAAATTGAGTGGATTTTTTTAATTGCTGGTTCAGGACCCGTATTTATCAAGCTTCTCAAAGTGTCATTTTAGTCTTAAAAGGTTAGTTCACCCAAAAATGTAAATTCTGTCATTAATTACTGACCCTCATGTCGTTCCACACCCATAAGACTTTTGTTCATCTTCGGAACACAAATGAAGATATTTTTGATGAAACCTGAGAGCTTTCTGTCCCTCCACTGACTACAACGTCATTGCAACTTTCAAGGCCCAGAAAGGTTGTAAAACATTGTTAAAAAAGTCCATGTAACTACAGTGGTTTAACCTTAATACGTCAGAACATAGACTCACTTTTGGCCGACGATGGTATGATGCGTGTGATGCTGGCCAATAGTGAGCCTACGTTCTGACGTACAACCCAGAAGCGCTGCGCTGTTTATACTACGTCAACAGCGTTGGAGAATGACATTGAAAGGAAGAAATTGTTGAATAAAGTCGTTATTTTAGGGGTTTTATTTGCGCACAGAAAGTATTCTCATCGCTTCATAACATTAAGGTTGAACTACTGTGGCCACATGGACTATTTTAACTATGTCTTTACCACCTTTCTGGGCGTTGAAAGTTGCAATGACGTAGCTGTCAATGGCGGGACAGAAAGCTCTCAGATTTCATCAAAAATATCTTCATTTGTGTTCCGAAGATGAACGAAGGTCCTACGGGTTTGGAACGACATGAGGGTGAGTAATTAATGACAGAATTAAAATTTTTGGGTGAACTAACCCTTTAAATGCTGAGAATTCATGAAATTTACTCCTACTTTCAATCTTAAGAATAAAAGCAAGTTATCAACTTGTTATCAACGTTTTCCCTAACTTGGAAAATCCAAGATGGCAGCTAGTCTAAGGTCTGCTCAGTGTCTCTCTCTGGACTGATTTCATTTAAATGGATTTCATAGTATTTTACTCCTTTTAAGTTGTAGTTTTAAGTTGTACAAGTCATTTATATGGAAATTTCATCTTGAACTTTTAAGAAGATTGTGGACTACTATGAGTTTAAAAATGACACTATACCTCTGCTCTGAGCTAACTTTGCTAACCTGAGCCTGATCCAACTGATCCTATTAGCCCAGGCTAAACAGAGCTAGGCAAACGGGCTTGAGCCTGCTACATCTCCTGGAGCTTAGGCTAACCAGCCTGAGCCTGCTACATCCTCATTGGAGCTTTGGCAAACTAGCCTGAGCTTGCTACATCGTCATTGGAGCTTGGGCAAACTAGCCTGAGCTTGCTACATCCTCATTGGAGCTTGGGCAAACTAGCCTGAGCTTGCTACATCCTCTTGGAGCTTGGGCTAACCAGCCTGAGCCTGCTACATCTTCTTGGAGCTTGGGCTAACCAGCCTGAGCCTGCTACATCTTCTTGGAGCTTGGGCTAACCAGCCTGAGCTTGCTACATCCTCATTGGAGCTTGGGCAAACTAGCCTGAGCCTGCTACATTCTCTTGGAGCTTGGGCTAACCAGCCTGAGCCTGCTACATACTCCTGGAGCTAGGCTAGCGGGCCTGGCCTGCTTCATTCTCCTGGAGCTTGGGTTAACAAGCCTAAACCTGCAACATCATTTTGGAAGCTGGGCCATACTCTACAAGATAAACTGGTACTTTTATTAGTCAACTTTACTATTAGTAAATTAATGACGATGGCATTTTTCTTAATTTTCTTATCCCTGTTGGTCACTTGGAACTTGAAACTGGGCACTGATCCTAGGGTGAGTTGTTTTAATAATATGGTGGGCATACAGGAAACCTACTATAGTGGCACAAAAATCAGTATTGACATGCACCAGGAACCATTACACTTTTGTTGGAACCTGGACTTCTGGATGGATCAGTATTGGGATTTGCCTAAACTGCAGAATTTTTTTGCTTTGTATAATTTGTCGTTCTCAATTAATGACAGGTATTGCCTGGTTTCAGCATATGATAGGCCGGCTTCAAAATATACTGTGAAATGCAGATTGATTATTACACTACTCCTACTTCTATCTGGAAATGTGCAGCCCAATCCTGGCCCCTGTTTGCAATGTGTTTTGACCCCTGCTGAATTTAAATCAATGCCTGGACTTAAATTTGTTCATCTTAATGTTCGCAGTTTACTACCCAAAATGGACATGGTTAGAATTTGGATTGAATCTACAGATGCAGACATAGTGATAATTTCGGAAACATGGTTGACGAAATCAATTACTAATGAAGATATAAATGTGCATGGGTATAATGTTTTTCGCAGTGACAGGCCGAAGAAAGGTGGTGGCGTAGCTATCTATGTTAAGTCAAGATTTGGTGCATCAGTTGTTCTGTCTGAGTCTTTTTGTAAGCAAATGGAGTTTTTGGCCTTAAATGTTGAGATATTTAAGTCCCTTTCAATAACTGTTGTGGGGTGTTATAGACCTCCATCGGCCTCCAGGGAGGCTTTATCATCTTTAAAGCTTCTTTTGTCCAGATTAAACTATAGGGAACTTTTATTGGCCGGGGACTTGAATTGGGACTGGCTAAGTGATGGTTCTGATGAATTTAAATCTTTCTGTGATTCTATCAGTCTTAGCCAGTTGGTAAATGTACCTACAAGGCCTAATCTCAAAAATCCAGATAAATCTACTTTAATCGACTTGATTCTAACAAATGTCCCTCATAAATTTTTATCCATGGGTGTCTTTTGTAATGATCTGAGTGATCATTGTGTTATTGCTACTTCGAGAGGCAGTAAAATACCCAAATGTAAATCGCAAATTATTAGAAAGAGGAATTTGAAAAACTTTAATGAACAAGCCTATCATCATGATTTATCTTTGATTAACTGGGGACAGCTAGGCCTGTTGCCTGACGTTGAGCTTGCCTGGACACTTTTTAAGGAGAATTTTGAGAAAATTGTAAATAAACATGCTCCTTGGACAAAGCACAGAGTGAAGGGACGGGAAAACCCTTGGTTTTCTCCAGAGTTGTCAGACATTATCCATCAGCGAAATGTGGCATGGGCTAAAGCTAGAAATGGTGATTCTGCCACTGACTGGTCCGTTTTCAGACAACTAAGAAATAAATGTACCTCTCTTATCAAAAAGGCTAAATCAGAATATTATTTATCAGTTACAAGTGAAAACCTCAATAATCCACAGAAATTCTGGAAAGTCATCAAGTCTCTTTCGGTGAATAAAAGTAATGAAGCCCTCCCAAAATTTGTCTTAAAAAACTCTCTCCCAGTCTACGACAGAGTTGATGTCTTAAATTGCTTTAATGAGCATTTTGTATCAGTTGGTTCTCTGTCCGAGTCGACAGGAGTAGTCGCTGTTACTCCATGCACAGACCCCCCAGTGTTTTCTGGAGAGCCTTTTAATTTTGTTTCTTTTACTGTGCAGCAGGTGCATGGAGCTCTTAAAGCGTTAGATCACAGAAAACCTCCTGGACCAGATTTAATAGAGCCTTACTTTTTGAAAAAGGCGGCTGATTTTGTTGCAGAGCCCCTTACAATTCTTTTTAATCTGTCAATTCAAAACAATGAAATACCATCAGTTTGGAAGTCAGCTTTTGTTACTCCCTTGTTTAAAGGAGGTGATCCAGCAGTTTTAACTAACTATCGGCCTATATCTAATTTGTGTGTTTTGTCAAAAATTTTAGAATCCCTTGTTTCAGACCAAATAAAAGAGTTTTTATACTCAAATGAACTCCTTTCTAAACTGCAATCAGGCTTCAGGAAAAAGCACAGTACCATTACTGCTGTTACAAAAGTAATTAATGACATACTTGTCGCTCTTGATAGAAAGCAATTCTGTGCATCACTTTTTCTTGATCTGTCAAAAGCTTTTGACACAGTGGACCATGCTGTTCTAAAGCATAGGCTTCTTTGTCTGGGATTGTCTGATTGTGTAGTTTTCTGGTTCATGAATTATCTGAGTGACAGGACTCAGTGCATTAAATGTGATGGTTTATGTTCTGCATTAGTGAAGGTCCACAAGGGGGTGCCACAAGGCTCAATATTAGGTCCTCTCTTGTTTATTATGTATATAAATGAATTAGGCCACAATGTGTCGGATGCTAATATGCATTTCTATGCTGATGACACGATTATTTATTGTTTTGGATCATCCCCAGCTAAAGCGGTTGAGTCTTTGCAGAAAGCTTTTGATGTGGTTCAACGCACGCTTATGCAGCTTAAGCTGGTTCTCAATGCTGATAAGACCAAACTGATGCTGTTTAGTAATACTAAGAAGGTTTCTCAAGCTCCTCCTCCTGTGTTCACCTTGTCTGGAAATGTCATAGAGTTGGTTCATTCTTATAAGTACCTTGGTATCTGGCTTGATGATGCTCTCACTTTTAAGCCTCATATAGACAACCTCGTGAAGAAACTCAAACTTAAACTGTCCTTTTTCTTTCGAAATAAATTTTGTTTTTCTTTTAAAGCAAAAAAGCAGCTAGTCACTGCAACATTTTTATCTGTCTTAGATTATGGAGACCTGGTGTATAGGACCGCTTCAGCACAATGTCTGCATAAGATTGACACTGTTTATCATGCGTCTCTGAGATTTATTACGAATTGTAAAAACTTGACCCATCATTGTGAATTATATTCCAGAGTGGGATGGCCATCGTTGTTCAACAGGAGATCAGGGCACTGGCATATTTTTATCTATAAGGCCATGCTTGGTCTGTTGCCATCCTACATCTGTAGTTTAATTACATGGAGAAGTGTTGGTTCTTATTCATTGCGATCAAATGATCACTTGCTGCTCTTTGTTCCATTTGCCCGTACAGAACTGGGAAAAAGGGCTTTTGTCTACTCCGCTCCTTCTGCATGGAACTTTTTGCAAAAAGACTTGAAATTATCTGAACTTATTTCCTTAAATGCTTTTAAGTCCAGATTGAGAGAACCTTAAATGACCTGTTTAAATTGTAAATGTTTTTAATTATTTGTGTTGTATAACTTTTATAAATGTAATTGATTGTGTTTTTGCTGCCTCTTGGCCAGGACTCCCTTGAAAAAGAGGTTTTTAACCTCAATGGGACTTTCCTGGTTAAATAAAGGTTAAATAAAAAATAAAATAAATCAAATTTCTTTAAAGGTGCATTGCGCAAGTCTCTGAGTTTTTGCAGAACTATGCCCCCTCTGGCGACAAGCGAAACTGCAACACTGCAACTGAACGCGCATGACGTCACGCCCAGTCTCAAATTCCGTCCCGAATCCCTCTTATTTATTTTACTGTACAGGATTATAGAGGCAATCGCAGTGATCAGAGAAGGGCTCATTCAGCCCATCAGGCAATTGTTTAAGCATGTATGGGTTAGAAAAATGGGTATTTTTAACATGAAATGTTGCTTAATGCACCTTTAAGCTAAGAATCACTCTTACTCCTCCAGTTATTTAAGACAACTCGAGAGGTCTCTCAAGTGGTTAGAAGGTGCCAGTAGGGGCTTGTGATGCACTGAGGAGACAGAGACGTGCGCAAATCTTTCAGGAGAGGAAGAATGTTTTAGAAATTTTTGACAGATATCGTTTGGATAGAGCAGCATCATCTTTGTCAGCGCGGGTTAATGTTGGGTTGAATTGGCCTTTTATAACATGTTTCCGCTGTTCGACTAATTCAGCAAGCGGTAGCGCCTCTTCCTCCCGCCATTTCAGTTTTCTTTTTGGAATCCATGGCGTCTGAATATATCATAAAATCTAGCTTTCGGTATATATAGGCTGATCAGTTAACAGCACACAGGTTTAAAATTTGTAATTAAGACATGGTGGAAAACGTGTTTGTCTTTCATTTCCAATGTGTATCACAATGTATTCTCTTGAAAATTATTTATTGAATGATTCTTAGTGTTGAATGTAAACTCCTCTTAGGAATTTCACCATTCAATGGGAATTTATTGGAGAATATTCTTAAAGGAACACGCCGACTTTTTGGGACTTTAGCTTATTCACCGTATCCCCCAGAGTTAGAAAAGTCCATAAATAACCTTCTCATCTCCGTGCGTGAATTGTTTTACTTTTCTTAAGTTACTCTTGTTCCATTCTTAGCAGTGTTCTTGTGAGTAATTCTCAGAGGCTTGATAAATACGGGTTCAGATTTGTTGAAAGCTTCACGGTGTCTGGTCAGAACAGTGATGTTTCACAGCAAGAGCACCGTTACAAGAGTACAGTGAGGTGGTTTATCTTTAAAGGTCAGCAAAACATTGGTTGAGCCTTCGTCCTCCATTGTGCCTTTGAGAAAAGAGTCATGTGATCGTGGTTGATGTTCACCTGAGTTGAATCATTCTATAATTCTATAGTTGATTTCAATTGGTTTGTTTTGAATTCCTTATTCTTAATATTACTGGTTTTCTCAGTCGCTTTGGTACAATTGTTGAATCATGCTTAACATTTGCAAACCAGTGAGTTAATTTATCAAAATAATTGTAATCAAAGTTTGAAACACAGTGCAAAACAGTTACAGGCATTAAAGCAAAAGTACACAACATTTATGTGATCTTTTATAAGTCTGTATTCTTTATATTTTACTTAGTTTTGAAACCAGTTCAGTCCAGCAGAAGAGATTAAACCCAGAGTCCAGCTGTGTGTCTATGAAGAGTAACGGCTCTATGATGGAGCCACAAACCTTTAAGAGTGGAGACAAACAGTCTGATCTCAGGTATATCATTTCTATAAAAGATGTGCTTATTGTATTTGATTTTTATGAAATTGTTATTAATATACAGCAGTTTAATGAGTTTAGTTTCAGTCACTATTAATGATTGTCATTGTGCTCTTGTGTAAAGCTCTATGTATTGTATTGTTAATACATTCACTCACTGTAAAAGCTGCTGGTCTGTTACTCAGTTAATGACACAATTACATCAATATCAGTGTGTCTGATTTTTAACCCTCTTCATTCTGATTTAAGGTCAAACCTTCTATCCAGACCAGTTAAAAACAAAACTGTGTACAAGCCTGTGATTCAACCACAAGACTTTAATGAAAGCATGTATCCTGGTTTCAGGTTTTGTTGTCGTTGTTTAATTTTAGGTGCTGCAATTCACATCACAAATCACTCAAACACATGATTAATGATTAACACATTTCAGAAACCTAATGATGTTCTGTGTCCCATAAATAGTTTTGTAAATTATGGCTATTTACTAACTTGTGTAATAATGTGGTATTTTAATCTTACAGCAATTACTCTAAACCTGCTAAAGTCCTCAACACACTGAGATCAAATTTGAGACAGAAGTTTGAGTGTTTGTATGAGGGAATATCAAAGCAGGGAAACCCAACACTCCTGAATGAGATCTACACAGAGCTCTACATCACAGAGAGTGGAAGTGGAGAGATCAATAATGAGCATGAGGTGAGACAGATCGAGACACAGTCCAGGAGAGCAGAAACAGAGGACACATCGATCAAATGCAGTGACATCTTTATACCTTTACCTGGACAAGACAAACCCATCAGAACTGTGCTGACAAAGGGAGTCGCTGGCATTGGGAAAACAGTCTCTGTGCAGAAGCTCATCCTGGACTGGGCTGAAGGGAAAGAGAATCAGGACGTCCAGCTCATATTTCCACTTGCTTTCAGAGAGCTCAACTTGATGAAGGACAAAACACTCAGTCTTTCAGATCTTCTTCATGTCTTTTTCCCTGAAACAAAAGAAATGGAAATATCCAGTGATGAATATAAAGTGTTGTTCATCTTTGATGGTCTGGATGAGTGTCGTCTGACTCTGAACTTTAAGAGCGAAGTGAAACTGTGTAATAAATCTGAATCAGCCTCAGTGGACGAGCTGCTGACGAACCTCATTGTGGGGAATCTGCTTCCCTCTGCTCTCATCTGGATCACCTCCAGACCAGCAGCAGCGGATCTCGTCCCCTCTGAGTGTGTCCATCGAGTGACAGAGGTACGAGGCTTCAGTGACACACAGAAGGAGGAATACTTCAGGAAGAGAATCAGTGATCAGAGTCTGGCCGACAGGATCATCTCACACCTGAAGTCCTCGAGGAGCCTCTTTATTATGTGCCACATCCCAGTGTTCTGCTGGATCTCAGCCACTGTTCTAGAGAAGATGTGGAGTGAAGCAGAGAGAGGAGAGATTCCCAAGACTCTCACTCAGATGTACACACACTTCCTGCTCATTCAGACCAACATCAAACATGAGAAGGACTATGAGAAGAAAGTGAAAGATGAAGACATGATTGTCAAACTGGGGAAACTGGCTTTCCAGCAGCTTGTGAAAGGCCACCTGATCTTCTATGAGGAAGACCTGAGCGAGTGTGGCATTGATGAGACAGAAGCATCAGTTTACTCAGGATTGTGCACTCAGATCTTCAGAGAGGAGTTGGGCTTGTGTCAGGGGAAAGTCTTCTGCTTTGTTCATCTGAGCATTCAGGAACATCTAGCAGCTCTATATGTGCATCTCTCCTTTATCAACAATAACATCAATGTGTTTGACCAGATTACCAAACCAACTAATGGAGACACAGTTTCACTATCTGATCTCCATCAGAGAGCTGTGGATGAGGCTTTAGACAGTAAAAATGGGCATCTGGACCTTTTCCTTCGTTTCCTTCTGGGTCTGTCAGTGAAGTCTAATCAGAGTCTCTTACAAGGACTAAAGACACAGACAGCAAACAGCTCTCACAACAAGAAAACAGTTGACTATATTAAAGAAAAGATCAGTGAGAATCCCTCTCCAGATAAATACATCAATCTGTTTCACTGTCTGAATGAACTGGGTGATCTTTCTCTAGTGAACGAAGCTCAACCTCATACGAGCTATGGAGGATTACGTTTTGTGATACTGTCCTCGTCTCAGTGGTCAGCTTTAGTGTTTGTGTTGTTGTCCTCAGAGAAGACACTGCAGAGGTTTGACCTGAGCAGCTTAATTGGAGGCAGAAATGATCAGTAAGTAACACTGAGTACAATCATTACAGTCTAAAACATTATGAAGAAAGAGAAACTCAGAGATCAGAGGTGTTTAAATCACGGGACACAGACTGATTTCTAGGATATTGTACATCATTTGCGGGTGTTTCTCAAACCGTGGCTGTGTCCTAGTAAGACTGCATATCTCGACTGCCACGTCATCAAGCGCCTCTGAAGGCCGTCTCAGTTTGAAGGATGTTTTGAAGAATGACGGCTGTCATTCACTGTATTGCATTAATAAAAAAGCCAGTTAATATAAAGATATTTAATAGCAAGTATTTTTCCTAAATTAAGTTTTAATAGTATTTTTGTGCCGTGACCGTGGGGCAGAGTCCTGCACGGGTCCGATTTTGTAAATCCGCACCCGCCCGTACCCGCAGTGCTTACAACCGCATCCGACCCGTTTTCCGACAGCAGCATTAATTAAAATCCGCACCCGACCCGCTTACAATAGAATCGACACCCGACCCGCAACCGAAATAAAATCAGTTTAGACTATCACATTATAGACACACTTACAAAAATGTTTATTGCCAGGTCATACAGAAGTTAATACACGACAACTTCAGCCGAAGCTGTCAAAAGGCCGGTACATGAAGAACATGGCTAACGTTACCACAAAACTGAGTAGCCTTATAACATTTTACCAATCGAACAGACGCGGCTACAACACTATATCTGCCACCCAATTTCGGCTAGCCTACATCTGACAATTCTGGGTTCAAACCAAGCGGCAACATTCTAATCTGAAAAATGAAGCCTACCCGGAAGTGCGAAAAACTGCAATACATCGAAAATCCGCTAGGGGCAGGTCCCAAAAGGGAGCAAATGTCTATAGACCCCCATGTAAAAATGTCCGTTTTCACAGCATAAATTCATGTTTTTACAGGTTGGTCCCATGGACTTTTATTGTATTTTTCGATAGGTTCCGAGTGCCTGACAACTGTGAGGGGGGTGACTAACTCGTTAGTTTAGATCGTATTTAGATATAAAATGTATGACAAATAAGGGCGTGGTTAACTTTGATTGACAGCTGATAACGAGCATAGGCTGCGCCAAGGAGAATGACAACATAAGAAGCGCCATTTTTTAATATACAGTTGAAATATAATACTACTGTTTCTGTATCATGAAATGTAGTTTTAAGAGTTTTTCAGGTGAGAATGTAGTTGTTTAAAGCTCAAATCTGTGGTTTATTTATAAAGATTTATGAAAATTTTATCCAGGTTGTGAGATGCAGGCGATCACCGGGCGCTCGGTGCTCATGTACCCCCCCGGAACAGCCTTTCCTCGGCTAGTCGTTCTGACGTTTGCCGCGGACTCTGGCGTCTCTGTAGTATTTGTATGTTTGACTGAATTGTTTGCTTTATTTGTATAGCTTCTTGTACCTTTTACTTATACTTTTATAATGGCTAATATTGATAAAACTGAAATTTAACAAAAAGAGACTGGGTTGAGTTTTGTCATTTTAAATTTTAATACAACGAAGAAGATGATCTGTAATGTTGTTTACTGCAACATCTGTTGTTTAGTACAAATGCACATATTGCCTTGACCATATTAAAATGTTTAATATTTTTATATTATATTTAAACGAAAAGAGGCAGGGTTGTGTTTTATATTTCGTTTTGTTATAAATAGGCTAACATTATATGCAGTGAATATGATCAATACGCGTTGCCTGAACCACATTTGTGTGGCTATAATGTTTAAGATTTCTTCAAATTAAAACGAAAAGAGGCAGTGTGGTGTTTTATAACATATTTCGTTTTATTGTTGCCTAAAATATACATACAGAGATAACCGGAGTAGCAGAGCGAGCTGAGTGACGCGCGCTGTTCAATTTGCACAATAACCGGACTCGCGTCCTTTACCCATATATGGATTGGCCAGAAGGTGGGCGGGGTTGGGATTTCCCAAGATTTTCCAAGATGGCGCCGCCCATACCCCCCATAAACGGCCTCAAAACCGTTCTTCAGAAAGTCTATGGGTGACGTCACAGACGCTTTGTCCATATTTTTTACAGTCTATGGTTCAAACACGCCCTGTACACCACACATACTGAACAGTGTTAAATTTGATGAATACTGTTCGACAGAACGGCTTGGTTTGTTACCACAGTTATCTGCGTGCTTCCTCAGCGATGAAGTTCCACATTTGCTGCTATCCAACACGAAAAAGGCAGCAAAGCCTTTCACAATATTTTCTTCAGATAACTCCAAATTTCTCCCTCACACTGGACTTGATTTTTGATGATGTATTGTCGACAACTTTACAATCTCCACTTGCTATTCTTTTCTTCAGCCCCTCAGCATCCATCTCTACGACTGCAAGCAGATCGCGCACGCGGTTATGATGAATTTTTAAAAGTGAAAGTAGCCTAGGTAACGTTATAGATCCTGGGAGGGCGTGGCGCGTGGGCACAAATAAGCTGATGTGGATTTTAAATTATTTTATCAACTTGAAATACAGGCATATTTTTGTAGATGTGTTCCTAAAAATATATATTTTTACGTTTGCATGTGATTGTTTTAAACCCGTGTTTAGACCTGTGTTTCCCCCGTGTCCGACCCGACCCGACCCGCACCCGTATCCGACACAGTTGGATATATTTCACCCGTTTGAGCTAAATTTGCAGGTCACCTGTCAACCCGTGCAGGACTCTGCCGTGGGGCGGGAACATGTGTGACTTTGCCATGCACACTTACTAGAGCGTCTCATTCTAGTGTTAAATGCTGAGGACTCGAGTCTACATGCCTCAGAAGGACCCGTGTACAGGGCCACTTTTCAGCCCGGGAGTTTCAGGCCCACGACCGGCCCACTTTTTCCATGGTGGAAGTCAGAATTAGCACTTTTTCTAAATTGGATAAATGAAGCAACAGTTCAGCTCGTAGTATTGTGTAGTTTGTATTAATACCATGGGTTAACAAATAATTTAGCCTAAAGGTTAAATAATAATTCACTCAGACTTTAAGCAATTGCGACTTTATATCACACAATTCTGACTCTATATCTTGCAGTTCTGACTATAAGCAATTGCGACTTTATTTCATGCAGTTCTGACTTTATATCTCGCAATTCTGACTTTATAACACACAATTGCGACTTTATAACACGCAATTCTGACTCTATATCTCGCAATTCTGACTTAATAACACGCAATTGCGACTTTATTTCACGCAATTCTGATGTAAACTCGCAATTGTGAGATAAAAAGTCGCAATTATCTTTTAAAATGTTTTATTCTGTGGCGGAAACAAAGCTTCCATACCTCCTGGCCTCTTCCTCCCATCCATCCTCCCTGACGCGTACCGTTACTGTAGGGCCGGCCCAGCTATCGGCAGGCGCCGGCGGTGCCGCGGTAGCCTACCTGAGAAAACGTTTTGGACAAGACGGGCTATGGACCCAACCAACGCATATGCGACCACTTTTTTGAGAATGTGCGAGTTAAAAAATTTTGTGGTCGCATTTGTGCGAGTGCATGGTCATGTACTACTCAGTTAAATTCAGGCATGAATTTTCCTGCATTGAACTTGTTTTAGCGCCCGCCAAAGTGAATTTTTGCCTAATGTAACTAACGTGACATTGAAATGTGAAAAAAAAATAATAAAATCCTCGACCGGCCCAAAAGTGAAGCGGCCCACCGGGAATTCTCCCGATTCTCCCGATTACCCACTCCGGCCCTGCCCGTGTAACTTCATTTTCCAGTTGAGTGCACAAGCCTTTCAAAGTAAACTCATTTGACCGCTGTGTGCACCGTCTGCACGGTCACAAAAATTGGGCTGCAAGCGGATCCTCCTGATGATGAAAATTAGGTCACGCGGACGCCAAAGTAAACTTGATAAAACAGTTAATTGCCTTGATGCCGTTCCTGGTGGTGTTTAGCTCTTCACAGTGGCGTAGCCGACGGGCACGCAAGGGCATATTACATTACTGTTATTATTATTATTATTAGGCTACTTTTATCATTAATATTACAGTTCATTTGCCCCGCAATAATTTCATAGCGCATCACCGCATAACTGACGCGCTGTGAGGATAAAAGATTAGATTAGCTTACTTCTCATTTCAAAGACAACTTTTTGAACACAAAACACTTCTTGATTCATGAAAATATGCATTTTTTTCGCTAGGGGCCACAAGAGAAGTATTAAAGGGGTGATGAACTGACAAATCAAAATTTCCTTGAGCTTTTGACATATAAGAGATCATCATACTATAATAATATCCTGTAAGTTTCAGAAGTGAAAACGACCTTGTTAGTCCAATAAAAGCTTTTATAGACATCAGGCTCAGCAAACATTTTTCAAAGTGGGGAACTATGACGTCAAAGAGGATAAAACACCTCCTCCACAAAAGAAGATCAACGCCTACTTCAACACGGCCTGTTTAGCCCCGCCCACCGATTCGCCTAAACATGCTAACATAGGACGACATGATAATTGCTAAACCGGATAGAGCTACTTCCAAGCAATAAACATGCTGTTTACTAAATATTGTGCTGTGCCTGTTTGTGGAAGAAGACAGTCTGCATAAGCTTCCTTCGGATTCCAGCATGGTTAAACTTTATTAAATCAGTCAATCACAATTTCCCGACACGGATCTGCCAGCAACATGTAAGTAACCATGTGTACTCTAATGCCTGATCTGCGATCAGTTCAGTTCAGATATTTCTCTTAAAATCGTTCAATACTGTTTATGCTTCAGTGACTAAACGATCAACTTCACAATTTCTCGTAGTATTATGAAAATAATCTTTTTTAAACTGTTATTAAATTATATACAGAAAGCGATCAAAGAACGATCCCTTTCCAATCGCCCAAGCTGTCAATCAAACAGCACAGTTACCAAACTCGTGATGAAATAATGACACTGTTACACTACACAACGAAGCTCTTACTGTGTATTCACATCGTGTTTGCATTGTGATTTGGTGTAAGCATTTGTGAGAGTGCAAAAAATGCGTTGCAATGATAAGATCTTTATTCACGCAATCAACAGACTGTCATCTGCTCAGTCAGTGCTCATCATGCTGCAACCTTTCATGTGATGGAATAGATTTAAATATAATGCTTTAAACGATACTTTTCACGATTTATTAATCTCGATAGCTGTAGTAGTAAAAACGTAGTAAAAGTTTTCGAGAGAGTTCATATAATACTAGCTATTTCATATGCAAGCATGTCAGCCAATCACAGCAGTGGGCGTTTGCACTGCAGTCTCACAGCAGACACGCCCCTTAAAACAGAGCGTTCAAATCTGAAGCTGAAATCAGGCTTGGAAAAATGGCTTTTATTTATAAATTATGACAATTTTTGATGTAAAAATCATACTAACATTATAAGGGCACCCCAGGAAACATTATAAAATAATAAAACAATCCAGTTCATGACCCCTTTAAGAAAATAAATTAGATTAAGGTCTCAAAATCATTTTTCTTTATCACCAGTTGCTTGCAAAATGATGGACAATGATTCACATTTTGTGCGCATCATTTCCTGTGACAATAAAACTAAGTAAATTATTAAATAAACAAGTAGGTAAATAAACAAGTAACAAGCAAACAAACTCGTGCTTAATTTTTTACGAATAATTTGCTGATGCAGGTACAAAAAGACTTTTTCTTTAAAGAAAGTTAAATGTCGCCATGGTGATAACCACAGCAACGGACAGGACAAAATAATCTGATATGTCAAAATAGTGTTGTAGTGTAAATGCAGACTAATAGACCTGCCACAGCAACACTGACAAGAAAATGGCTGAATACGAGGCTTCTACAGTTATAGATACTGAAACAACTTTTTCACATGTCCTTTATAAAGCAGTGTTTAATTAAAAAACATATTTGAGGGTATTTAGGAATGTATAATGTATTATTTACTTATGATATGAATTATTATGATTATAATTATATATATGAATAATTAACTTGTTTATTTTTTATTTTCGATTAGTGTCACACAGAACACTGGAGATGAAGTTCTTCAGAAGCTGATGCCTGTGGTTACAGCAACTAGATCAGCTTGGTAAGTCACACTGAGAACAAGCATCACTGTTAAAACATAACAGTTCTTACTTAAACATTATAAATTAATGGTTTAACAAAAAATATGAGTCACACTTCAGCTTTTAAACACTCCAGCTATCTGACCTGATTTGTAATCTACTTAACCGTTTTTTATGATATATGTGTGAGAAATTTATTTTAAAATATATGCATTGATAATGTATGTATATAAACATTTATATGTAGACTTTTTATATTAATTTAAATGTAATTTAAATGTTAATACATTTATATTTAGTGAAAAAACTGATGTTTTCAATGTATTTCTTTTTATCAGTTTTATATAATCTTTCTCCCTCACATAGAGACATAATCTCTTAGAATAACAGTTAAATATAACTTACTGATATATTTAATTCATTGTTTGAAAAAATAGATATTGCACAAATTATAAACACAATTAAGAAAAACAAAGATTTCTGTTTTGATCTGAGAGTGAAGAGTGTGTCATTGTTCTCTACAGGTTGGGTGATTGTGGTGTCACAGATGAAGGTTGTGCTGCTCTGGCTTCAGCTCTGAGATCAAACCCCTCACACCTGAGAGAACTGAGGCTGTATAAGAATAAACTAGGAGACTCAGGAGTGAAGCTGTTCTCTGCTGTACTGGCGAATCCTCACTGTAAACTGGAGGAACTGTGGTAAGATCATACGTGACTCTCACATGAAACTGTCTCTGTGAATTCATAAAGTATAATCAAAATAGAATAAAATGCAGGGAAATAACTATTATTTCATAATAATAATTACAAGCAAAGCTATTAAAACAACATGATCAAATTCATCAAATTATTTTTACATCTGTTCATAGGATGTAAGAGAATTAATATTTTTAAAGCGTTTGCACTATTTCTCCTGCTGTGAGTTCATGTGTTTGATCTGTAAATGATGAACACATGAGCTGCTCCTCATTAAGGTGATTCTGCAGTGCTGATAGTCACACTGAAAACACACTTTGAAGAGATGGCAAAAGTACTCACTTCCCGTACTCAAGTAGAAGTACAGATACTTGTGTTAAAAAATACTCTGGTAAAAGTACTGAATTAACTTCTTTACTCAAGTAAAAGTAACAAAGTACAGGCTTGTAAATTTACTTAAATGTATAAAAGTAAAAGTAGCCTTGTGAATGACAACCATTTTACCTGGACCACACAAATGTTACTAGAGTGCAATCTGAGAAACTTAAATGGATATGGAAAAAAGGTTCTTTATATGCCATTCCCTTCATTTTAAACAGATGTCTGCCAATAGGCCTAAAACATTATATATATGATTATTGTGACAGAGACTGGGACTCCAGGTTAATAAGATTCTGACTGAGTAGCAAGATATGAATTCAATTGTGGTTCTGTGAGAATTCACAGATCCAGTTTCTCTTTTTTAATCTTCCCCTTAACATTTAAAGGAATCTACATGTATGTGTGTGTGCTCAAATATGACTTCTGGAACGGATAAAATATGATTTATTAAACAGACATTAATTAAGAAGTTCCCCATACTTTTAGAGTTACATCTAACAACCACTAGATGGCAGCAGCGTATAAGAAATGAACTGACAGCTCGTAAATCTCTGAACATGGAGTGCTAATAAAAATAAATGTAATATGTCGGGCTCACAATTTTTACAATTGAAGTGCTATAAAAGTTCAATGTGCATTGTATTAAAAAAAATCTTTATTGATATGCAAATAGACAATATCCAGCAAAAGAAAAATGGCAAGTGATGTATGCCCTCAAATCTGTAGATGTGCATGGATTTGTCCTGAATCCCTTCAAGAACTTGGGAGCAACTAGGGTATACAGACCTTCTATAATGCGTAACGTGTCATAACCTAATTGTGTGTAGGACAGTGAGTGAGTGAGTGAAAAAACGTGTGTGTGTGTGTGTGTCTGGGATGGACAGGGAGAGAGAAGAGACCACAAGTGATCAAATGTAAACCTCAAAGGATGATTGGGAATGTCTTGCTGCTTGTCTGCCGAATCTCTGGGATCTCCGTTTTCTTCATTTTCAATAATGTCGCCGTCCATACTACTATGTGCTAACGTTACCGCCATCAAGCCGCAATGATTTGCCGCGAATGAATGCCGCCGAATCTGTCGAGTCGTGTTGTAGTGGAAAGTACCGATATTCGTGTTAAAAATGTAAGGAGTAAAAGTAAAATGTCGGCACAAAAATAAATAGTAAAGTAAAAATATCTGAAAAATGTACTTGAGTACAGTAACAAAGTATTTGTACTTCGTTACTTCCCATCTCTGACACTTTGACATTGTGATATACATTTAACACCCTTTACTTTAAACACACTCAATCTCAGCACAGTCAGGATTAACACAGTCCATTCATTTTAATTTTAGGGGGAAACTGGAGACTGTAGAGATTTTTCTCCAGGTTTAAAGTCTACCTCACGTCAATGTCACAGATTATGACCTGGAGAAACACTATAGTACATCGATGACACGTCAGTGTGTGTGTATTATTAATGAGACTGCGTGTTCTTATCCTACGAGAAGACATTTCTCTTTTTCATGACAGCACATGGTGTTTTTCTATGACAGACGCTTCAAACTGCAAAATCACGTAGTAGTTTAGAGAGGCGTTCATGGGTCGCAAGTGTGTGTGTCCATGGTGCAAGAGTTGAGTGTGTTGCAGGCTTCCCCCGAGATGCTGTCAGGCCGAGACTCGCTGCGGGCATTTGGTTGGCCAGAAACTACAGACACAATCAAACTGTGTGTGTGTGTGTGTAACAAGCGTTTTTCTGAGGAGAGCTACGAGAATATCTATCTTCTCTGTCACTATCTGTCCTGAAGGGACGTAGATTTGGGATCTACTCAACCGGTTTTTATGATATTTGTATGAGAAAATGATTATCATATAGATGCATTTATAGTGAATGTATATAAACATCTATACTGTTAAAGGGAAAATATAGATTGTGTTCAATGATTTGGTAGGAATTTAACTCTCCGCTGTAAAATCCTCCAGTTTCCCCCTGATATGTAGTGAGAGCCGGCATGGGCCGCTGACAGATGACTGTTGCTCGTCCCTCTCTCTCTCCTGTCTTGCTCTGCCACACACATATGCAAGATTGTAAGCACTTACCATTGTCATGTGACTCGATTACATAATTTTGAAACTGTTGTGTAAAGTCATTCAAAAAATGAGCGCGCGCACAAGAAGCAAATTACACACGTAATTTTGTGTGTATTTGACCATTAAAATGCCACGAAGCGGAACACACTGTCAGGCGACACAAGAAGCCATTGTGTGAGTGCCGATTTGAGTTCTAATGTGTTTTTAAATCATCAGGCACGTCCCTTCCTTATTGTTCATTTATCGATGATGAGACGATGCGGTACTTGTCTCCGGAGTGTAACGTTAGTCCTCATCAGAGTCAACAATGTTTTCATCATGGAAACTCTGCAAAATACCGTAGGCTATATGTTATGAATCTTACACGAAATTCACCTTCATCACAGTGTAACTGATGGTAATGGAAAAACGTGTATCAATGCAAACTGTTTTTAGCTTTGCCTTATATAGCTCGTTACCTATAAATATAGCTCGTAACCGAATCAAACAAAATACATTTTAAACTTTACCAGTATCGATATGCTAGCTTGATAGTGAGTAGCCTACTAAAAGCCATCTTATTTGTTTATATTTATAGTGATAAAGTTAGGTATTTTATTACATGTGATTCTGACATGACGTCACTGCATGCACTGCGCTCCTCTCCACTCGTCTCAGGTAAATAAATGCGTCTTCCAGCTGAGCCTGAGCGTTTGGCGTCGCGCGTTCATGTGTTTTGGGGGCGTGGCTTTGGAAGGAGCCCAGAAGGGAGGGGGTGGAGTGAATGGAAATAATGAGCTGTGTTTATTGCAGATTAAAAGGTCTACAGAGACTCGATTTTTATACTCTCTTTTTCAGAGTACTTACATTTTAATTATGTATTGGTATATAAAGACAGTTTAAACAAATTTGGAATGTTTTTTTTTTTTTTGAAAAATCCTACCTACCCTGCCTTTAATCACTCTAAAGTTTTAATAACTTTAAGCAATTCGCTCAAAATCTTTACAAATACATTAAACTCACACATGTACAGACACACACACACACACACACACACACACACACTAGGGCTGGAACGATGCACCTATCTCCCGATTCAATATTATCACGATACTTGGTTGCCGATACAACATGTATTGCGATTTTTAAGAATTGCGATTTGCGATTGTTTCTATCAAAAGCTGATTTGCTCTATTTTGATCACTACCGTAGACATCAGTGTTTATATTTGAACTTTAAACTTTTATCTAGGGTTGGGAACTGAAAATCGGTCCTTTTCCAGAACCGTTAGTGTTTTTGAAAAATACCGGAGCCGTGCGAAATTCCGTGCGAAGTTTCGGTTCCGAAAACGGTTGTGGTGCGATGTGCGGGCGAAGTGCTGAGAGCTTATCCTTTAATAGCGACATACACCTCATGAATATCAAAATAGTAGGTAATGAATGCACTGACCCTCACGCTACTCATATACGTTTTTCATCAGATATCAACAGAGAGAGAGAGAGAGAGTATAAAGACAGTAGAGCTGCAAGATTAAGATTTAGATTAGATTTTCCTTTATTTGTCCTCGAGAGGAAATATGTTTCCACCATAGGTGCGTACATAATACAAACACACATAACGTATTAGGAACATGAACATATAAAAAAAAGAAAAAAAGAAAAGAGAGCATACCTGACGTATCAGTGGCCGATTTCCTATGTATTTAGAGCTTGTATAGATACAGGAACAAAACTCTTACTAAACTTGGCCTTTCTACACATCGGTAACCTATACCTACGGCCAGAAGGCAGAAGGATAAAATATTTATGAACTGGGTGTTTTTTTTGAGTCATTTAATATTTTTTGTGCCTTTCGCAACGTGAATGTCGAGACAACATCTGATAAATAGGGAGTAGGGATACCAATAATTTTACTTGCTAAATGAGTTATCTTTAAGAATTTGTTCTTGTTGGTAACTGTAAGCATATGGAAAAAAACAAATGGCACTATAAGTAAGAACTGACTCAATAATACTGCGATACAGATGCAGAAGAAGACGTGGCTGAACAGACAAGTGCCTAAGTTTACGAATAGCTGTCAGTCTTTGTTGACAGCGTTTGTAAACCCCTAGAGTGTGCTGGTTGAAACTGAGATTTTGATCCGAAATAATGCCAAGATATTTAAAATGCTCTACTCTCTCAACTATCTCTCCGTTAATGATAGTGCTAGAAGCATGGATCTGTGTTTTTGAGGTGCTAAAGACCAGTTCCTTAGTCTTTAAAATATTGAGGTGCAGAAAGTTATCATCACACCACGTACTAAAATGTGCTGTAGAACATTGATAGTCCAAAAAAGAGTCATTGTCCTCATTAAGCAGAACAAGAATGGCTGTATCATCTGCATATTTAAAGTAATGAGTAGTTGTAAGTGGACTCTGACAGTCATTTGTGTAGAGAATAAAAAGGAATGGGCTAAGTACGCATCCCTGAGGGGCGCCGGTATTAAGGACAATGGTTGGTGATAATGCACTGTCCACTTTAACCACTTGGGGTCTATTAGAAAGAAAATTGTGGATCCAATATATATTAGAGATGATGGGACTTGCATACTCTGTAGTTTCTTTATCACCTGATGACGCTGAATCGAGTTAAAAGCGGAACTAAAGTCATTAAAGAGAAGTCTGGCATAATTCCCAGAGATGTCCAGGTGTTGAAGTAGACAATGTAAGAGACAGGCCACTGCATCATCAGTACCTCTTTTCTGCTTATATGCAAATTGTAGACAATCTAGAGATGGTGTAACATATGGAAGCATAATGTTTTTGACGATTTTCTCACGATTAATCTTTAAACGATCTCGATCTCGATTCAAACACCCACGCGATCTTGTTCCTAAATGACAAAAACTTCACACCGGAACATTCGAATCTGTTTGCGCTGTCGTTGAGAGAGTTGTTGTCGATATGAAACAGCTTTACTTTCACAGTCTTTTCAATCCTACAGTATCGATATTTCTGTGTTACAAATATTCAAATGATCACCGAAGTACTGAGATAAAAGTTTATAGTTTGAGTATAAACACTGATTTCTGCGGTAGCAACCAAAACAGAGTAAATCATCTTTTGAAAGTCTCTTCAAATAACGAGTGTATCGGTTACATCTGATGCTTCAGAACATTGCGACTGTTAAAGCTGCAGTCTGTAACCTTTTTATGTTCAGAATTTACAAAATGTATATGAGCGAGTACATCATGAATGCCTTTTTTTCAAACCGTGTTTTTGTCTTATCCTGAATCACTACGGTAAGGCTGTAATAAGCGTTTAGACTCGGACTGCTTTACACCGGTCAGTTCAGCACCGCTGCGGAGTAACGTTAGCCTAGTGCCTGCATGACTCACCCGCGTCATAGACATAAACAGAGAGAAGAAGCTCCGGCTACAATGTTCTCCCGCAAGACGGATGCAGTTCTGTTTATTAACTGATAGAGCGCTGATTCATCCAGTACTGAAACAAGTGAAGTCTTTATCAATCAATCATTCAAACCGATTTTAAAAATATTATGTTTCACCTGTCTGGATCTTACATGTTCAAGCATATTCTGCCCTTTCTGAGAGGGTATTCTCCACTGCTGGAGATACTATAAGCTATAGGAGAGGTCCAAAATTCTCCTAGAGAATGCAGAAATGTTTATTTTCCTTCAGAAAAATTATTTTAGCAAAAATTGCTAAATAATGTTGAATTTGTTGACCTTACCAGTATGTCAAACTCATTTGACAAGTATAAGAAAGAAATACACAAAGGATTGTGCATTTCCCCCTTACTACTATGTTTTATTAGTTGTTTTAATAATTTTATTGAATGGGAACCGAAACTAGAATCGTTTGGCGAAACCGGAATTGGAACTGGAACCGAAAAATTTCTTACGATTCCCAACCCTAATTTTATCCCAGTACTTCTATTTAAGCTGTTTCATAACAACTCTCTCTGGGTCAGCGGCAGCGGCAACGCACATTTAAAATTAAACGATAGGATTTTGTCAGGTTTAATAGACAGACATATTATAATACATGTTTACACAAAAACAATTTTACACACACAAGTACTATCCCCGTTTACTTAACATACACATAAATTGTAAGAATATGACTAATAGTAAAGACTACTAATAACCATTAGGCCTATGCTAAAGCTATTAAATAGCAGTCCCAAACTTTGTGCTAATACAATGTTGGTATGAGCCACCACAGTCATTTAAAACTATAAAAAATAACACAAAATGAAAATAAAGTGCCATTTTGGGGTTAATATGGAAACGGCATGGTGAACACACGATACTAACAAGAACTGTTAATGAAACATGGAAACTTCTCCTGGTGATTAGAGTGAAAATCATCCTGCATGCAAATCCTTCTCAGCTAACACACGACGTACCAGTAACGTGATTTATTGGTATTTTACTTTTATTTCGTGACTTACTAATTTACAACGTAACAACGTTGCATGCTCGTAGTTTCCTTTGCACTTTATACACAGCGCTGACATGACAGGAAAGTCAGTTTTTCTGAGGTGAAAGACTTTTTATTTCAGCGTACACTTACGTCACTGCCTGGTAGTTCCTATTGTGCTGGGTTTTCTGAAGTAGTCGTGATTCGCCTCTCATAACATAACATGCTCTAAACACACGATTCGATTAATTGTGCAGCCCTAATTAATATGTACAGTAGATAGTGTATACAATATATCTTTGGTGTAAGCCCCATCCGGTGGTTCAGCGACAGACTCCAGCTTGAGCCGTCAGATCCTGCCGGCGAGAGAAGGCAGCGGTGAGGAGTCTCCCTGAAGAGAAACATTTACATCTTACTATATTATTAAAACTAACAGTTAAATAAACCGGACGAACTACAAACCAGACAACAGATGCAGGATACAGTGAAGAGGGTTTTTTAAATTACAAATGTTTGCTGTAAATCAACTTGCCTTGTAATGCTTGTGCAAACAGACCCTTGTAAAAGCTTGAGCATCGCCTCAAAATGTGTGTGTGCAGCTGAAAAGAGGGAAGTGGTGTGTGTTTCACCTGAACCAGGGCTGTCACCATATCAGATTTATCACTACATGATTATCATGGCCAAAATAACACACAATAACAATATATCACCATATCTATGGAAATCTTGAAAATAATAATAATAATGCTATCAGTCAAATTCATCTTTACTTTGTTTATTTTGTGTTATTTTTGAAAAAGAAGAATCACTCCATCACATACAAAAGGAACAATTACACTTAATGCGACCGGTCTGAAATAATGGCAACACTTTATCACAAGTATACAGTAACACAGCGCTTATAAATCATTTTCAAACTATTAGTTTATAGTTAATGAATAGTATATAATAGTATATAAGCTGTAGTTAATATATTAAGAGACTATATACAAATAGCAAATTCTTGATTCACTGTTTAATTAGCTCTTATGTAAAGATCTAGATAATGCTTTGTTAACAACATATTAACCATAAATAGTTCTCACTCTAGATTAGGTCATTAAGTGCTTTAATACAGCCTTTATTGGACATTAATTACATTAATATTAAGAGTTCCTTAAAATGTTTACATTAAGCACACTCACACACACACACACACACACTCTCTCTCTCTCACACACACACACACACACACACACACACACTAGGGCTGGATATGATATGTACTGCAATTTTTAAGAATTGCGTTTCTACAATATTGCGATTCGATATTGCAATGTATTTCTTCTTTTATTTACACTAGACTATGGGTAAAAGTTAAATCATACTCTTATACAGACTGTACATGATGTATAAGATGAGTCATATTTACAAATTTAATTCATCACATCTTTCTGAGTTTTATTTCAGAAGCATCATACAGTGCTACATTCTCTTGATTAAATAATTCAATTACAAATACATTTTTAACAGTCAGTTGTCGCCACCTAGTGGCGGAATAATGTAATCGATAAATGCGTTATTTTAAGCGCCAAGTTTCTATCAAAGGCTGATTTACTCTATTTTGATCGCTATCTTAGACATCAGTGTTTATATTTGCACTTTAAACTTTTATCCCAGTACTTCTATGATAATTTGAACTATTGTATCACAGAAATAATGATAATGTTACTATTATGAGGTTTTAAAGACCTTTTGTGAAGCTGTTTCATGACAACTCTCTCTGGGTCAGCGGCAGCGCCAACACAGATTTGAATGTTGCGATATGATTTTGTCAAAGGTTTAATAGACAGATTGAAAGATTGTGTGGGTGTTTGAATGGAGATCACAGTATTTTAAAGATGAATCGTGCAGCTCTACTGTCTTATCTCTCTCTCAGCATATGAGTAGCGCGAGGGCTTTTCAGTGCTTTCAGTCTCACGTCTCTTCCACGCGTCCACTTGAAAGGGATATTACGTCACTCAACACTCATATGGTGTGTTCATGTCATCTTGTAAAGATTGTTTTTATGAGTTGAACGCACATGAACGCCTCCACAATAGTCGCTTTTCCTCCGTCGGGCCGAACGGTTCTTATAACGGTAATGAATCCTCAGCCGAACCGTGCTGGTAGAATCCGTGAAGTAAAGTCGCCAGGATTGGTCACTTGTCTGTTGCCTGGCTGCCAGTTTCTCTGTAGCTGGTTAAGCACTCTTTGAGTGAAGTAAAGAAAGCAATAATAAAATTAAAAGCAATAGCTGATCATTCTCCATAACGCGATCGCTATTCACATCTCATATCATCAGTAAACCGCCGCGTTACCAAGGCAACGACTGACGCGTTTGCATTACATCCCAAAGAGTACAACACCATTCTTTGATCAGATCTTTGAAAATAAGCCGTCGTGCTAAATCGTGTTTAATAGACAGCATGACCAGACCATTTAGTCTTTCCTGAGACAGTGTTCACTACAACATTGACAGGATCATTGAATCAGTGATTTGAACTCGGTAAACCAAATCAGTTCTGTTCATGACTGAATCATCTAGACTGGTTTTATTAACGGGTTTCTCCTATTGACTGCAATGAACCGACTCAAATGATTCATTCACGAATCGCACATCATTACAAATGTACACCTATGACTAGAACGAAATCCTACATTTTGATTGATTCCTCACAGAAATTGGCTCAGAGGCTTCAGAAAGCCTAAATATATACATCACTGGACTAGTTTTATTGTCGCTTGGTGATTTTCCGTTTCCGCACTGTGTCGTTTCTGAATAACCCGCGAGTGAACACACACACTTGGCACACACTATAATGAATACCCGTTCTTTATAGCGTGCTTCCTAAAAGATTATTTTACGAAGTAAATACCAAAATCATCCAGGAAATTATGGAGTTCTGCTGGACCCTTACAATCGTCCCAGTCCTCCCCTGCTAACACACACACACACACGCACACACACGCACACACACACACACACACACACACACACACACACACACACACACACAAATGTTCCTCAAAATGCTTACAAATACATTAATCACACACACACACAAACACACACACACACACACACACACACGTGCTCCTTAAAATGTTTACAAATACATTAATCACACACACAGACACACACACACACATTCACACGTTCCTTAAAATGTTTACAAATACATTAAGCATTAAAGCACATTCACACTCACACACACGTTGGGTTTCCATGTTTTATGGGGATTTTCCGTAGAAATAATGATTTTTATACTGTACAAACTGTATATTGAATCCCCTAATCCTAACTGATGTAATTTAACAACTTGTTTCTAATGAATATTTGTATATATTTCATATTGACAGCATTATGTTATTTATTTTTTAAGTGTCGTGTTTATCTCTGGATATAGGCTTAATGTGTGTCATTGTTCTCTACAGGTTGATAAGGTGTGGTGTGACAGATGAAGGTTGTGCTGCTCTGGCTTCAGCTCTGAGATCAAACCCCTCACACCTGAGAGATCTGGATCTGTCTAAGAATAAACTAGGAGACTCAGGAGTGAAGCTGTTTTCTGCTGGACTGGCAAATCCTCACTGTAAACTGGAGATACTGTGGTAAGATCATCTCTACCATAAAGACTCGGAGTGAATAAGGATTAATATGTACAGTAGATAGTGTATACAATATATCTTTGGTGTAAGCCCCATCCGGTGGTTCAGCGACAGACTCCAGCTTGAGCCGTCAGATCCTGCCGGCGGTAGAAGGCAGCGGTGAGGAGTCTCCCTGAAGAGGAACATTTACATCTTACTATATTATTAAAACTAACAGTTAAATAAACCGGACGAACTACAAACCAGACAACAGATGCAGGATACAGTGAAGAGGTTTTTTTAAATTACAAATGTTTGCTGTAAATCAACTTGTCTTGTAATGCTTGTGCAAACAGACCCTTGTAAAAGCTTGAGCATCGCCTCAAAATGTGTGTGTGCAGCTGAAAAGAGGGAAGTGGTGTGTGTTTCACCTGAACCAGGGCTGTCACCATATCAGATTTATCACTACATGATTATCATGGCCAAAATAACTCACAATAACAATATATCACCATATCTATGGAAATCTTGAAAATAATAATAATAATGCTATCAGTCAAATTCATCTTTACTTTGTTTATTTTGTGTTATTTTTGAAAAAGAAGAATCACTCCATCACATACAAAAGGAACAATTACACTTAATGCGACCGGTTTGAAATAATGGCAACACTTTATCACAAGTATACAGTAACACAGCGCTTATAAATCATTTTCAAACTATTAGTTTATAGTTAATGAATAGTATATAATAGTATATAAGCTGTAGTTAATATATTAAGAGACTATATACAAATTGCAAATTCTTGGTTCACTGTCACTGTAATTAACCAAGTATTATTGTTTAATTAGCTCTTATGTAAAGAGTTAGATAATGCTTTGTTAACAACGTATTAACCATAAATAGTTCTCACTCTAGATTAGGTCACGCAGAATCAGAAAACGTCATTAAGTGCTTTAAAGGTCCCGTATTATGCCCCTTTTCACAAGATGTAAAATAAGTCTCTGATGTCCCCAGAGTGTGTATGTGAAGTTTCAGCTCAAAATACCCAACAGATCATTTTTTACAGCATGTTTAAATTGTCATTTTTTGGGGCACAGAAAAACGCGCTTTTTTAGTGTGTGCCCTTTAAATGCAAATAAGCTGCTGCTGGACGACCCAGGGGGCGGAGCTTCATGAGCTCGCGCTCAGTCTCTCAGGACAATTTCATCTCACGGAATGATGATAATATCAGAAACTCTCAGTAACGGTGTTCATTTCGAGTCGGACAATAATACCTACAGAGTCAGAGTGCTGTATAGAGATGAAACAGGTATAGTTTAGTAGTTTAATTACGGTTATTATAGTATTTGTCATCTGCTTGTATGTATCCATTATTTATTAATAGCCTACAAGTCTGCTGTCTGAATGATGATCAAACATATACTGATGAGTTTAATAAAGTTTATTGTACATCACACAAAAGATGAAGCGTCAGTTTTACTTCAGAAAATCACCGTAAGAGCTGAGTAAACACAGTAAGTTATAAGAAGTGCGCAAGTACATAAACGAATTTCGGTAGAGTTGAGGGAGCATTCCTGTGGGCGGAGGTTAGTCAAAAAACGGTTCTAGTGACGTCATTAAAGAAGGAAGTAGAGGGATGTAGTCCAAACGGGCCGTTCGATGTAGTCAACTTCTGTTAAATAAAATATCTCGCTTGGCATTGAACTTTGAGCTTTATAATTTTACAGATATTATTTATGCTTCAACAGCAACATTACACACTAACTAAAGTTTGAAACATGGGATCACGAAGAACGGGACCTTTAATACAGCCTTTATTGGACATTAATTACATTAATATTAAGAGTTCCTTAAAATGTTTACATTAAGCACACTCACTCACACACACACACACACTCTCTCCCTCTCTCTCTCTCTCTCTCACACACACACACACACACACACACACACATTAGGGCTGGATACGATATGTACTGCAATTTTTAAGAATTGCGTTTCTACAATAATGTGATTTGATATTGCAATGTATTTCTTCTTTTATTTACACTAGACTATGGGTAAAAGTTAAATCATACACTTATACAGACTGTACTGTAACAGATTGACCTAATTAATTGGGGTGCCAAGCAGGTGATTAACCTACTAAATTTATTTGAGTCAGTCAACCGTACAAAGGATTCAAACACAAGAAAAAAGTAGGAACCCTTAATATGTGGATGAAGAAACACAAATGTCAACAGGCTCAATTCATATAAACTGTTATTAGCTTTCTTGTTTGAGCAAAATAACATTCAGTGAGAGGAAAGCATTATTGATTCACAAAATGCAAGTTCAACAAAACACAAAACAAGACCAAAAATTATTCAATTTATAAGGAAAGGATCCCAGAAATTAAAATACTCAATTCCCAATTCTGGGCCCACTTAACATAACAAAATCTTTCAACAACAAAAAAATCAGTTCATTCAATAATTAAATTCGTTTTGAATTCCTTTTCAACTCATTTGGGGTGTGCAAACCACCAGTTTCACAAGTTCACATTAACAGTTCTTGACTGAATTCTCAATCCAGCATAGTAGCTTAGAGTTCATAGGTTCTTAGATCATTAAGTCCATTCAGACCAGCACTGAGCAACCAGTCCACTGTGCAGTTCAGAAAGAGTTTTTTTTTTAGCACTTCAAACAAATTTTACACAGTCCCATGGACACTCAATTGGCAAACCCAACATAAGAATATAAAGAAAAAGAAAAAACAATACTTGTTTGGTTTTGTCCCGTCAGTCAGTCAGACAAATGATCTGGTCCTCCATTGTCGTTTGTATCATTGGTAATTTCCCTGAACATCCAGCAACTTCCAAAAGGTCCATAAATCCCAAGGCAATCAAAGAAAGGTTCCTTTCACCTCACAGGTTGTTTGGAGATATGCAGGGATTAACTGCCCACATCTTCCCACTACACAAGGCATTACTCTCTGACTGCCATCTTCCAGCTCTCTTAAGCCATGTGCTCCACACATCATGTGACTCAGTGCATCATGTGACTCAGTGTATCATGTGACTCAGTGTATCATGTGACTTAGTGTATCATGTTCGTCACAGTACATGATGTATAAGATGAGTCATATTTACAAATTCAATTCATCACATCTTTCTGAGTTTTATTTCAGAAGCATCATACAGTGCTACATTCTCTTGATTATATAATTCAATTACAAATACATGTTTTAACAGTCACTTGTCGCCACCTAGTGTCGGAATAATGTAATCGATAAATGCGTTATTTCAAGCGCCAAGTTTCTATCAAAGGCTGATTTACTCTACTTTGATCGCTATCGTAGACATCATTGTTTATATTTGAACTTTAAACTTTTATCCCAGTACTTCTATGATAATTTGAACTATTGTATCACAGAAATAATGATACTATTATGAGGTTTTAAAGACCTTTTGTGAAGCTGTTTCATGACAACTCTCTCTGGGTCAGCGGCAGCGCCAACACAGATTTGAATGTTGCGATATGATTTTGTCAAAGGTTTAATAGACAAATTGAAAGATTGTGTGGGTGTTTGAATGGAGATCACAGTATTTTAAAGATGAATCGTGCAGCTCTACTGTCTTATCTCTCTCTCAGCATCTCTCTCACCATATCAGATTTATCACTACATGATTATCATGGCCAAAATAACACACAATAACAATATATCACCATATCTATGGAAATCTTGAAAATAATAATAATAATGCTATCAGTCAAATTCATCTTTACTTTGTTTATTTTGTGTTATTTTTGAAAAAGAAGAATCACTCCATCACATACAAAAGGAACAATTACACTTAATGCGACCGGTTTGAAATAATGGCAACACTTTATCACAAGTATACAGTAACACAGCGCTTATAGATCATTTTCAAACTATTAGTTTATAGTTAATGAATAGTATATAATAGTATATAAGCTGTAGTTAATATATTAAGAGACTATATACAAATTGCAAATTCTTGGTTCACTGTCACTGTAATTAACCAAGTATTATTGTTTAATTAGCTCTTATGTAAAGAGTTAGATAATGCTTTGTTAACAACGTATTAACCATAAATAGTTCTCACTCTATTACACTCTATACATTGTATCACAGAAATAATGATACTATTATGAGGTTTTAAAGACCTTTTGTGAAGCTGTTTCATGACAACTCTCTCTGGGTCAGCGGCAGCGCCAACACAGATTTGAATGTTGCGATATGATTTTGTCAAAGGTTTAATAGACAAATTGAAAGATTGTGTGGGTGTTTGAATGGAGATCACAGTATTTTAAAGATGAATCGTGCAGCTCTACTGTCTTATCTCTCTCTCAGCATATGAGTAGCGCGAGGGCTTTTCAGTGCTTTCAGTCTCACGTCTCTTCCACGCGTCCACTTGAAAGGGATATTACGTCACTCAACACTCATATGATGCGTTCATGTCATCTTGTAAAGATTGTATTTACGAGTTGAACGCACATGAACGCCTCCACAATAGTCGCTTTTCCTCCGTCGGGCCGAACGGTTCTTATAATGGTAATGAATCCTCAGCCGAACCGCGCTGGTAGAATCTGTGAAGTAAAGTCTCCAGGATTGGTCACTTGTCTGTTGCCTGGCTGCCAGTTTCTCTGTAGCTGGTTAAGCACTCTTTGAGTGAAGTAAAGAAAGCAATAATAAAATTAAAAGCAATCGATGATCATTCTCCATAACGCGATCACTATTCACATCTCATATCATCAGTAAACCGCCGCGTTACCAAGGCAACGACTGACGCGTTTGCATTACATTCCAAAGAGCGGCTGCTGTCAAACCCACAGTGGAGAATGAAGCCGTAACCGCACCAGCTGACCCGGATCGGCGTTCGACCCGACAGTGCAAAAGCGGCTAATGTCGTAAATACGAGTGGGAAGCTCTGGAGGTTCTATGCGGTTATCCGGACCACACCTGACCACAACCGCTCTTGGTTGGTCGTAACCCCAGTGACGGGTAGGTTTAGGGGCGGGGTTGGGGTAGGTCATCACATATGGTCCGGATAACCGTATAGTACCGCTCTGGAGGTTCTATAAACCCTTATCTAATCTTTTTTCCACATATAACAATCGTTATCTATAAGCATAGCAATTATTATTCAATAAGAGACAATAAAGAACTAAATGAAAGTTTGAAAGTTTATTAAATTAACTAAAATTATACATTTATAACTATACAAATAATTACATACTGCATTCAGTACAACACCATTATTTGATCAGATCTTTGAAAATAAGCCGTCGTGCTAAATCGTGTTTAATAGACAGCATGACCAGACCATTTAGTCTTTCCTGAGACAGTGTTCACTAAAACATTGACAGGATCATTAAATCAGTGATTTTAACCATAGATATCATATATAAATGCTAGATGTCTCTGCTGGCCAATGGAGGTCAACGTTCGCACGTGGCGGCCATCATGCCACAGGCAGCTCGCTCACTTGTTTAATGGTGCATGTACTTTTAAATAACCATAACTTGCTCAATTTTCTACCGATTTTCAAACGGTTTGGTTTATTATAAATGTCAGAGATGTAGCTATGACACTGCATACATACACTGCATACATATGAATAACTATAACTTACATGTTCAAGCATTCGGAATTATAGCCGCGTTAATAACGTTTGTAAGAAACCAAACCGTTTGTAAATCCGTCAAGATTTCAGCGAGATAAGAGGATTTGTGTGCGTGCTGCTCACTCACCTTACATTAAGCCTGCCTGTGACAAGATGGCCGAACGGTGATGCCGGAAGTGACTGCGCCATAAGACATCTAGCGTTTATATATGATATCTATGATTTGAACTCGGTAAACCAAATCAGTTCTGTTCATGAATGAATCATCTAGACTGGTTTATTAACGGGTTTCTCCTATTCACTGCAATGAACCGACTCAAATGATTCATTCACGAATCGCACATCATTACACATGTATACCTATGACTAGAACGAAATCAAGAATTTTGATCGATTCCTCACAGAAATTGGCTCCAAGGCTTCAGAAAGCCTAAATATATACATCACTGGACTAGTTTTATTGTCGATTGGTGATTTTCCGTTTCCGCACTGTGACGTTTCTGAATCACCCGCGAGCGAACACACACACTTGGCACACACTATAATGAATACCCGTTCTTTAAAGCGTGCTTCCTAAAAGATTATTTTACGAAGTAAATACAAAAATCATCCAGGAAATTATGGAGTTCTGCTGGACCCTTACAATCGTCCCAATCCTCCCCTGCTAACACACACACACACACACACACACACACACACACACACACACACACACACACATAATTTTCCTTAAAATGCTTACAAATACATTAAGCACACACACACACGCACACACTCACACACACATTCACACTTTCCTTAAAATGTTTACAAATACATTAAGCATTAAAGCACATTCACACTCACACACACACGTTGGGTTTCCATGTTTTATGGGGATTTTCCGTAGAAATAATGATTTTTATACTGTACAAACTGTATATTGAATCCCCTAATCTTAACTGTTTTAATTTAACATCTTGTTTCTAATGAATATTTGTATATATTTCATATTGACAGCATTATGTTATTTATTTTTTAAGTGTCATGTTTATCTCTGGATATAGGCTTAATGTGTGTCATTGTTCTCTACAGGTTGGAGGAGTGTGGTGTCACAGATGAAGGTTGTGCTGCTCTGGCTTCAGCTCTGAGATCAAACCCCTCACACCTGAGAGAACTGAGTCTGTCTGAGAATAAACTAGGAGACTCAGGAGTGAAGCTGTTCTCTGCTGGACTGGCGAATCCTCACTGTAAACTGGAGGAACTGTGGTAAGATCATCTCTACCATAAAGACTCTGAGTGAATAAGGATTAATAAGTACAGTAGATAGTGTATACAATATATCTTTGGTGTAAGCCCCATCCGGTGGTTCAGTGACAGATTCCAGCTTGAGCCGTCAGATCCTGCCGGCGGTAGAAGGCAGCGGTGAGGAGTCTCCCTGAAGAGGAACATTTACATCTTACTATATTATTAAAACTAACAGTTAAATAAACCTGACAAACTACAAACCAGACAACAGATGCAGGATACAGTGAAGAGGGTTTTATAAATTACAAATGTTTGCTGTAAATCAACTTGTCTTGTAATGCTTGTGCAAACTGACCCTTGTAAAAGCTTGAGCATCGCCTCAAAATGTGTGTGTGCAGCTGAAAAGAGGGAAGTGGTGTGTGTTTCACCTGAACCAGGGCTGTCACCATATCAGATTTATCACTACATGATTATCATGGCCAAAATAACACACAATAACAATATATCACCATATCTATGGAAATCTTGAAAAAAATAATAATAATGCTATCAGTCAAATTCATCTTTACTTTGTTTATTTTGTGTTATTTTTGAACAAGAAGAATCACTCACAAAAGGAACAATTACACTTAATGCGACCGGTTTGAAATAATGGCAACACTTTATCACAAGTATACAGTAACACAGCGCTTATAAATCATTTTCAAACTATTAGTTTATAGTTAATGAATAGTATATAATATTATATAAGCTGTAGTTAATATATTAAGAGACTATATACAAATAGCAAATTCTTGGTTCACTGTCACTGTAATTAACCAAGTATTATTGTTTAATTAGCTCTTATGTAAAGAGTTAGATAATGCTTTGTTAACAACGTATTAACCATAAATAGTTCTCACTCTAGATTAGGTCACGGAGAATCAGAAAATGTCATTAAGTGCTTTAATACAGCCTTTCTTGGACATTAATTACATTAATATTAAGAGTTCCTTAAAATGTTTACAAATACATTAAGCACACACACACACACACACACACACTCACTCTCTCTCTCTCTCTCTCTCTCTCTCTCTCTCTCTCTCTCTCTCTCTCTCTCTCTCTCTCTCTCACACTCACTCACTCACTCACACTCTCACACACACTCACACTCACACACACTCACTCACACACACACTAGGGCTGGATACGATACAGATGGTGGACAACCAGAATGAGACTTTTAATTGGGCTTAAATTGAGACAAAATTGGGATGTGTATTTGCTGCCTTTTACCGCTGAGTGGCGCTGTAATCACAGACTTTGAAAAGTGTCAGTTTATTCTCTTTATGACGTAATCTGAGCTGAGGTCACAGATAAATTCAAGATAAATATTGTGGTTAAATGAATTCCAATTCATTAAATTTAAACAAAGTAGACACACGTTAACATTGTGTGCCCAGTTTTTCTATAATTTAGAAAGGCTATGTCAATAGGTTACTTGTCATTTACTTCGTGTTATTTTAATGTGTTTGTAGATTTATTAACTGAAACATAACAGTGAAATAAATTAAAATAATTTACCGTAAAATTAAAACATTTTCAGGACTTGCAGTTACTAACCGATGTTAGTCGGTTTAAGCATTCTTTGTTATATTCAGAATTAAATAGGCTTACATGTTGTTATGATTATCAATTGAATTCTTTAATAAATAATCAACCACAATGCCTATTACTGCCGCAGCAAAAATAAACCAGTCGAATTTCAAAGTCGTTCGCGAAATGACTAGGCTATACCGGGTGGCGCAAGTGACAGGGCAAAACAGCAGCAACTGCGGCATTTTAAAAGGTAAGTTTCCTATCTGTTTATTTCAAAAAAAAAAAAAAAAAAAAGAAACATGGCGCAAGATCTTGTAAAAAAAAAAAACTTTTTTCATTATTTGAACAAAAATGAGACTGATTGAATATGTAAAAATATAAACAAACAAAGCAGAGAATAAAACAAACTTTTAGGGAAAAAATATAGGCCTATTATGCTACAACAGAATTGGTTAACATTAACGAAAGCAAAATATGTAAAAATACATTTCAAACAAAATAAAACAAAACAAATTCATGGCCGAGTGGTAGGCTATAACTTAGGCTACGTTTCAATAATTCAGATGACACGGGTTCAAATCCCGAACAAACATGGGCTACTTTTTTATTATTAATGCAGAGAGATTTGATAGTTCTAAAATATTGCTACACCATATTGTTTTTTTCTCCTATAGCCTATATTAAATATTGTATATTTATAAAATAAAATTTCCATTAATTTCCATTTTACATTAGGGACAATTTTTCTCCAACAGAATGGCTGAATTAACATCTGCATAATAATAATAATAATAAGAAGAATATAACAAACTTTTAAAACAGAGAAAATAGTAAATCTAGGCTATATTCAGACGATAGCTCTGTGGTCAATGCATTAACAATAGCCTCTCGGAGCTTCAAACGATCTGAGATCGAATCTCAGTGTAGCCGACAGTGTTTATGTTTTTCCGTTCTTGATGCTTAAATATGCATCTGTTTATTAAAGTCAATCATCTTGTTTAATTATCAATTGTACATTACAACATAAATTTGCTACATTCCAGTTGAGCCGCTGCAAAGACGACACATCTGATGAAGGAAGACTGTCAGCCGATTGCACCAGAAAATTAAGATGATGAAGCTCGTCTTTAATCTGCTAAATTATTTTTTTGTGAATCATTCACGAGATTGAGATGACTGACAGTGATACCCGGCCAAAGCAACGGAAGACATTTTTCAAAACAGATCGAACAAATCAGAAAAATACTTTCAATACAGTATTGCTTTCAATTAAAAAATAAACAATGAAAATGTAAAAGAAAAAGAAAATTAATTAAGTTTGAAAACCCATCGCACATTTCAAGGTATGAACAAAGTGTCGGGACAGTTTATTTATTTAAACAGGGTTGCATCGATAGAGTTTATTCCCTTTGTGATGCAAAATAAGAAACACAGAATCTTATTCTTGCAACATTTTAAATTTCTATTGTCAAAGAAATTGCAGCTAAATTAAAAAATTAAAACGGTACAAAATGAAAAAAGTTCAAAGCAACATAAATTAAGAACAGGCGTTTTTCTTTGCCTCTCTCGCGCTGGATATTTTTTTAGTAAGTTTGGTCTCCCTCACTGCGCGCGGCGGGTCTTTCTCGAAATGAAGCATTTCAGCGTAAAAAAACACCATACAGCTGATAATACTGTATATGTCGCTGTGTTCATCCACACAAATCACGAAAGAAAAAACTGTAACAAATAGCTTTTGTTCCTTCAAAGATACAACATGCCTTGCTGAATTCACCTTACAATAAAACGAGGTGGGTCGCGAATTAAAGAGCTCTGTATCTGCTAAATTGAAATTGTGTGTGGAAAACCTTTAAATACAATCAATAAAACTACAATATATAATTTAATAAGATATAGGGCCTACTGTACATAGGCTATGGACTTTTGGAGATTTTGAGATTAATCCTTAAAAGAATTTTGCCTTTGCCTGCTCATCAAGCTGGCTCCGACACTCTCCATATGAAAGACGGAACATTAACACCTCTGTCCTGCACCCCCACGATAAAGCAACTATTGCCTTCTCCAAACCCCCCACAGGCTACCTGAGTTTGCAAAACAAAACAAAGAGTTTGCCACTCGTCGTGGTGTGCCAAAACACTTAATTATAAACTTCAATATTTCATTCAAAACAATCTCAAAACGCTTTGTGACATTTTGAAAAACCGTGGATGCATTACTGCCACTGGAACCATGAACGCAACAGAATACTGGTTCTGATTTTATTGTTTGTCGTTTAAACGTCATTCATATATATATATATATATATATATATATATATATATATATATATATATATATATATAATTTTTTTTAACAGAACTGCTTCTGAAATTACGATTGTAATTATTATAGGCTACAGAAGTAAAGTCATTGTATAATATTTGTACCTTAGCGTAAAATGGAAATGCATGGTGATTTTATTTTGTAAATAGGCTATAAGCAAAAAAGAACTAGACAAATCTCTCTGCATCAACAATAGACTATAAAATGCATTAATAGGCTAATATGAAAATATCAGTAGTTCAAGTTAGTTCGGGATTCGAACCCGTGTCATCTAAATGATCGTAACGCAAGTTCAACCACTCGGCCACGATTCACTCGTTGCGACATGGCCTAACGTTCAAGTGTGTGTTCACTCACACGAGCGAGAAGCGCTCTTCATTCAAATGAACGCGCCGCCGCGTTTGTCGAACACTAATTCAACATGCCAGAATAAAACCTGGCTTTAGAACAATGCATAGCGCCACTCGTCGTGGTGTGCCAAAAAATTTACAATAATTTAGTTTAATTTATTTCAGTGTTAATGTTTGAGTTAAAAAAATCCTCTACAAATTAAATTAACACAAAGTCGGCTATAAGAGTCCTTTATAGGGTACGTAAAAAAGCAAAGGGCTTACAGTCTTAACATTTAGGCTACTTTGCTTAAATTCGATACATTTATTTTCAGTAGGGCCTAATAAATTTGTAGGGATGTAATTTCAGTATGCTTTACCAACGCTATGTATTCAATTAAAGTTCCAAGAGGTCTGGTCTCTATATTTCCTTCCCAGCTGACACTAATATGCAAGTGCACAGCAAAAATCACAACTTGTGCTTGCTGCGAACGCAAGTTATTTAAGGTGTCTCAACTGTACGCAGTCTACCCTACAGTGTGAATTTGTTACAAGGTTTCATTTAATTAAATTAATGTGCAGCAATTTGTACAAATAGAGTCTATAGGCCTACTATACTGTTGTAGCCATTAAATAATCTCATTTAGTATCATATTTGTTAAAATATTATAATGTTATTTTTTTCCATCTATGTTGAATATGAAAAGTGAACAGCACAAGTAAGATAGGATGCATTATATCGAGAGATGGATATGGAGTGGGTCAGACATGATTTTGACCACTTCATTAAGTTTTGTTTAGTAGAAAACCTTTCTTTAAAGTGAATTTCGTTTTCTATAAATTGTATCTTAATTTTAATAAATTTTTCATCAACCAATTGCCTGGTTTTAATAAGTAAGAGAAGCAAATATAACACTAATCATGGAGGCGCCCGCGCGGTCACTTGCATTGCACGTCAGCTGGAGCGCATCTCATCCTCCTAACTTAACGAAACTCAGCGTATGCCTCACACAGACATGATAAATACATCAAATACACAAAGCTTGAAATGTCTTCAAACGAAATAATTCAAAACGAAAAGAAAAAGGCTACTCTCTGATTATATCTTTATGTGCATTTCTCTCTAGGTGCGTTCACTACAAATATGGCGATCGTCAACTTCATCTTTGCAGTCGACACTGTCAGAAAACACTAGTTTATTGATAAAAATCAATGCACGCATCACCAGATTTACAAATACACATCTTGCTTGTTGCACGCACACATATAATGTCGAAAAAACGACATATTATGTTGAAATAACATTATTATTAACCCCCTGAGGTCGGCTATCGCGCCAGCGCGATAGGCTCGTTTTATTCCTTATCAGTGCAAAAAAAAAATACAAAAAAATATTAATTTTTATCTTATATGCTTGTGTTATACATCAATCGATCCTGTTAAGTGTGTATTATTTTTGTGTATACTAACAATAAAAACAAAGTGTTGTGCTTTTTGCCAAATAAAGAAAAATAAACATGATGCGAGTTCTGCCTCCTCTCCGTCAGTGTAGTCCATTCTGAAACGCGTCCGAAAATGAACCATAACTCAGCGAATACTCAGTCAAACAGGCATACAGACACACAGGCATGAAGCTTGAATTCTCTTCTTTTAAATGAAGTAATTTTTATAAAAAACAAATATTCACAGTTTATGTAATATGTATGCAAAGAGAGAGATGTCAGTCGTTCTCATCACAGCTCATTAAGTTTTAATGTGCTCCGCCCACGGAGAGCGCGCGCTATTCAAACGCAAATGTGAGGCGATCCATACAAACCTGTGAAACGCCCACATCAGCTGGATAACACACACCGCGAGTTCACTTTCAGACTTATGTACTTTACGATGCTGTGAGGAATAATACTATCTTGATAATAATCCTGGAAAATTTACCTCAGAAGTTCTGGAAGTATCATTTCGAGGAGCAAACGGATCCCGCTGAGGAATAGGTCAGTTCTATTTGCTTTGTTCTAATCTGAATGAATGAACGCACAGATGCGTGCTGTTGTGGAGCTACTACAGCTGGCAAAAATACTGTTTAAATATGAATCGCGTTTCTGTGTATGAATGAATGAACGAACGCACAGATGCGTGCTGTTGTGGAGCTACTACAGCTGGCAAAAATACTGTTTAAATATGAATCGCGTTTCTATGAATGAATGAACGCACAGATGCGCGCTGTTGTGGAGCTACTACAGCTGGAAAAAAGACTGTTTAAATATGAATCGCGTTTCTATGTATGAATGAATGAACAGCTTTTATCAAACTCTATTGCTATACTGAGATGTGTAAAAATCGACTACAAAATCGGATAGATTATAAAGTTTTTACTGTAAAATACTGCCACATCAAATAAGCTTATAATGTTGCCAATTTCTTCTCATATGAATTGAATTACATATGATAAAATGTATACTTTAGTTTTTACAAAGAAAGATTACACTGGAAATATTGTTACAATTTTAAATGTTGTTGTAATTGTATAACCTTAAAAAAAAAAAAAAAATAAAAAAAAAAATATATATATATATATATATATATATAGGATAGATGTAAACAAAATCTTAAAAGGTCATTATAAGCCTTCTCTTTAAATAATTTTATTATGCTTTATTAGTGACACATTTGGGAAGAGAATATATTCCAAATCTGAAAATACAGTATGAGAACAATTAACTGCACAATTACTAGAAATGTTTACCTTGGATATTGTACAATTTGCAAGCACAATTTGTGGAAAAAACAACAACAACTGTGAACCAGTTATATATATATATATTGTCCTTGCATTCTTGTGGCTCAGTCACACACCTGAATGAAAGGCTCATTACGTATGCAGCCTCATTATGCGGGCCCCATTGTCTCCTCAGGTTTGAATCACGCCCACCCGCATATGGCCTTTCCAAACAAAAAGTGTTTTACAAGATTTAAATCAATGTATTGTGTTATGTGAATGATTAGGCAGCATGATTTTCACATGATTTTGAAGAAAAAACTATAGGCAACGACATCCATTGGTCAAAAGTCTTATTGACACATATTTAGTAAGTGTTTTGTGGCCTTATTTCAGAAACTTTAGTTTTTTGTTTTTTCAAAAACCATGCATAAACATTATTCTCTCAAAAATACAAACATGTACATGCAAGTTGTTCACATATTATGGTAGCCCTGTTTGTGCTAAATAGAGTGTAATTACACCTTTGCCATTAATATGTTTATAAGCAACTGAAAAAAGCACAAATGTCAGGGCATGTCAGAACATCTCAAGGACCCCAAAAACCCCACAGACCCCAGAGGGTTAATAATACATCTTTTAGAATATTTGATTAAATGCTGATTGTTGCGCTTGTTCAATTTAATAAAATTAATTGATAATTAAAATAATTGAAAATTAAATATTTAGTGGCCAAGTTTTGCTAATTTATTATATAGGCTATTATATGCCTATTGCCTATATTAAGTAGGTCATATTAAGACAAGGCATATATTAAGTTATTTTAGCTGTTATGAGAAAAATAAATCTAACGAAATCTAAAATCTAAATCTAATAAATCTAAAAAAAAATTCTAACACCAATTCAACATGCCAGAATAAAACCTGATTTTTGAACAATGCGTAACGCCACTCGGCCTGGTGTGCCAAAACACTACATTTTAAACTTCAATGTTTAATTCAAAACAATCTCAAAACGCGTTGTGACATTTTTTTAAAGCAGTAGCCTAGCCTATATACATTAAGGGAATTGAAACCAGGATCTTAACTAAAACGCGTTCCACGTAATCTCTCAAAAATTATGCCACACTACTCCATGTATTTTTTTTATTTTTTTTAAGGACTGCTTTTGAAATCACTATAAATTACTATGCAATTGTATCGCTCACGAGAGCTCTTCATTTATCTAATTCCTCAATAGAATAGTAAAAATATTCAGCGTCATTGCTCCTAATATCGTCTCTATTTTTAACTTTTGATTCTATTTTTTCAGTTCTAAAATTGATTCTATCTTTGGTTCTATTCTGTTGTAGCCTAATAGGCCTATTTATATATATGAAAAATATGCCTATTAGGTTTAGGGTTTTATATTTAACCCACTTACATTTTAAAATACGGCAATTGCTGCTGTTTTGCACAATGTCCCTTTGCGCCACCTGGCGGTCATTTCGGGAACGACTTTGAAATGCGGCTGGCGCGGCGGTAATAGAGCTGGTAAGTCCCGCCCATCCGTAAAACCCCAAGTGGACCTCTAGGTTGAAAAATCGTCAATGCAAGTGAATGGGAGAAAATAATTATTTTCTGATCCCGTTTGAATTGTTCCATGAATGTGAACATATGTTGTCTGTGAATTTTTTATATAATGTTTCATGTTACGAGTGTGACAGTATATGGTATGATTCTTCGGCTAGCAGTTGTGGAAAAGACATAACGAGAAAGACTACATGTCGCCTATGTGACGTCACCCCATAAAGTTGACTTACCCGTGGTTTTCGCCAACCTCAACGATTTTGTCCTCTCCCTGAAAGAAGGCGGTGAAGTGCACCGAAGACACAGCCATGTTTAGCGGGATCCGTGAGCTAGTGTCCGTGTGCTAGTGTGTTGACGTTTCAAACGCGTCGAAAGCAGCGATGAGTTGTAGTCCACAAAGTGCTCTCACACAAAGTCTAACCGTATCAAACTTCTACCCGCTAAATTGTAGCATTCTTCACACGTAAGATTATATAAAAAATTCACAGACAACATATGTTCACATTCATGGCAAAATTCAAACGGGACCAGAAAATAATTATTTTCTCCCATTCACTTGCATTGATGATTTTTCAACTTTGAGGTCCAGCGGGGTTTTACGGAAGGGGCGGGACTTACCAGCTCTATTGGCATTCTGGTTGTCCACCATCTGTATGTACTGCAATTTTTAAGAATTGCATTTTTACAATATTGCGATTCGATATTGCAATGTATTTCTTCTTTTATTTACACTAGACTATGGGTAAAAGTTAAATCATACTCTTATACAGACTGTACATGATGTATAAGATGAGTCATATTTACAAATTCAATTCACATCTTTCTGAGTTTTATTTCAGAAGCATCATACAGTGCTACATTCTCTTGATTAAATAATTCAATTACAAATACATGTTTTAACAGTCACTTGTCGCCACCTAGTGGCGGAATAATGTAATCGATAAATGCGTTATTTTAAGCGCCAAGTTTCTATCAAAGGCTGATTTACTCTACTTTGATCGCTATCTTAGACATCAATGTTTATATTTGAACTTTAAACTTTTATCCCAGTACTTCTATGATAATTTGAACTATTGTATCACAGAAATAATGATACTATTATGAGGTTTTAAAGACCTTTTGTGAAGCTGTTTCATCTCTGGGTCAGCGGCAGCGCCAACACAGATTTGAATGTTGCGATATGATTTTGTCAAAGTTTTAATAGACAGACAAATTGAAAGATTGTGTGGATGTTTGAATGGAGATCACAGTATTTTAAAGATGAATCGTGCAGCTCTACTGTCTTATCTCTCTCTCAGCATATGAGTAGCGCGAGGGCTTTTCAGTGCTTTCAGTCTCACGTCTCTTCCACGCGTCCACTTGAAAGGGATATTACGTCACTCAACACTCATATGGTGCGTTCATGTCATCTCGTAAAGATTGTATTTACGAGTTGAACGCACATGAACGCCTCCACAATAGTCGCTTTTCCTCCGTCGGGCCGAACGGTTCTTATAATGGTAATGAATCCTCAGCCGAACCGTGCTGGTAGAACCCGTGAAGTAAAGTCGACCAAGTCTATTCTTTGATCAGATCTTTGAAAATAAGACGTCGTGCTAAATCGTGTTTAATAGACAGCATGACCAGACCATTTAGTCTTTCCTGAGACAGTGTTCACTACAACATTGACAGGATCATTGAATCAGTAATTTGAACTCGGTAAACCAAATCATTTCTGTTCATGAATGAATCATCTAGACTGGTTTATTAACGGGTTTCTCCTATTCACTGCAATGAACCGACTCAAATGATTCATTCACGAATCGCACATCATTACACATGTATACCTATGACTAGAACGAAATCGTAAATTTTGATCGATTCCTCACAGAAATTGGCTCAGAGGACTAGTCTAGATCACTGGACTAGTTTTATTGTCGCTTGGTGATTTTCCGTTTCCGCACTGTGTCGTTTCTGAATAACCCGCGAGCGAACACACACACTTGGCACACACTATAATGAATACCCGTTCTTTAAAGTCCGTAAAATATTATTTTACGAAGTAAATACAAAAATCATCCAGGAAATTATGGAGTTCTGCTGGACCCTTACAATCGTCCCAATCCTCTTGCTAACACACACACACACACACTGTCGTGGAAATTACTTTCACAACTTTAAATAATAATTGGAAGACAGCTGGAAATTTCAAAAGTTATAAAGATCTTTATTTCTTGCAAGAAATTGGCTGTTCACACATCAGTCAGAGTCTGATATGGAAGGGCGCCGACTTCTCCTTTTTGCCCAGCTTATATACTCTTTAACACATCCTGGTCTGTCTCAAAAGATCGCCTTGGTTTACCTTAAAAGGCAACACATCTTTGTTCAAGACCTCTTCTAACATAAATTCTATCTAGACAGAACAATATCATGTCTGCAAAAGTTTCCTGTTTTTAGCAGCTTTTAGCAGTTTTTGCAGCTTTTTCACACATTTTGCCTATCTTTAGTTCGATCAAAGCTGCACACATACTTTTCACACTTGAAGTACACAATAGGTCACTTGAAGTACACATTGTCTCTTTTACTTAGTCTTCTAACCCAGAACATTATGTCCCTGCAAGCTTATCTTAACTTATACATTTCTAAAACTTAGTTACATATCTTTAATAATGTACTTTAGCTTATATGATTCTATTTCTTTAAATGCTTATGAGTAAAAATAAATGTTCAACGTTAACACAAGTTGCACACATCTGAAAGTAAAAAAACACATCTAAATGTAAAATTTCCATTACAATCCACCCCATGTTCATTCAAAGAACATACACACAATTTGACATTTACTTCTCCATAATCATAGTAATTTATAACAGGTAAATTTTCCCCATGGTCATTTAATTTCTTAGTCAAACTCATGTTCGTTCTCGTTCTCGTATACCTCATCTTCAGGCACTGTAACCTCAACTTCATCTTCTTCCCAACATTCTAATTCTAGCAATCTAATTCTATTTTCAGAAAAAACTAAACATACCATAGTACATTGCCTTTTAACTTTGAATCAAGCTAAATTTTGAATCACATTGATCTATTAGGCCTTTAACAGGCTGATACCTGCTGATTAACCATTTTTCTTAACCTTATTTTGCTAGCTTTTAATTCAAGTAGGCGATTGTTTTACTTAGTCAGATCTATTTAAGGATCTGTGTAATAAAATCTAACCAAAAAAGTTCTATAATTTTCTTTTTTATCCTTAACACAAATATCAATAATTGTATTATCTTGTTTCAAACAATGTCATTAATTTTAAAATTATCTCTCACCCAGCTGTTGCCATGAGAATAGCTTTAGCTGCTGATGTGCCATTTAATCATTAATTACCTATCCTAAAATCCTATTTTTCCAGAATTAACTGATGGACATAACATGTCCTTCCTCTATTTGTTGGAAATGCGGAATAATTCATAATGGATCCATTGATCCAGATCATTAAATCTGTAACTTCATTCTGAATTAAAAAAGCTTTTTAGAATTTTGCTTTGAGCAAATATTCTATTTCACTGAAATGTCTTAACTGATTAGATTCATTTTAGTTTTTAAATTGAACATGTTTGGGTTACATTGTTCTTGGTCTTGGTTTTAACTTTGTGCCCCCTACATAATTTTTTTCTCAACAAAACAAGTCCAGATTTCATTTCTGGAAGCCGGCTAAATAAGCAAGTACTGTTACTGTATTCCTAGATAGACTAGACCCGCAGTCACCTCTCAGATATCAAATACAGACATTAGACAATACATGAAAGGAACATTTCAATAATCACACTGGTAACTTCTTTAACTAATAATAATCCATAAATTAAATATGTTTCCCAAAATCAATCACCTTTTGAAAGTTTTTCTTTTGCTATTTTAACAAATGGAAACACCTAAAAAATATTTAATTTAGTCATTCATTCATCGCTATAGAAGTCTACCCAATTATCTATTTGGACCTAGTCCAGCAAAGTTACTTAGCCTCCCTTATTAGAGAACAATTATTACCACTATTAATTTTTTAGCATCTATGATATCTGAATTAGGGTTCTAAAACCCTCAAGTTTCTTCAAAAATAGTCCTTAGATTATTTATTATCTTTACAGTAATGTACCTATTTAGAGTCCTTATACTCTACAGAATTAAGAGATTTTCCTCTTTCCAATTTACATATACCTGAAATATTTTCAAATTCATCAGTAATTGTTCAAATCCTGAAATCTATATCAATTCTCAGTCGTACAGTTTAGTCTGATTGAACCAAATAAAACATCAATTAACATAACACACAATTAATTATTATGCTAAGCTTAAACCATTAGTTGGTTCACATCTTCCTCCAGATGTGTTGATCATCTCGTTGCCCCATGGACGTTCCATCTTCACCAGGGTGATTCTTTGCGAACCGTCGCAATGGGCTTTCCCTCGCTGGCAAGGGAGGAAAGTTACTAGCACTTCCTTTGTCCCTCACTTTACGCTGTGCGTTGTCGTTGGTGTCGGCGTTTGGGGTTGTTGAGGGCTGGTTGGTGTAGTTTAAGTCGAGATGCTTGGACGGAGGTGTCACCACACCCCAGATGGGACCTTGTTTGTGGAGTGAACCATTTCCTGGCTGCTTTCACCTGTGAATGGTTCCTTCCCAAAGTTATACGCTGCGCAGGTGTGGCATTGTTTATTTCTGCCACAACAATAACCCATACCACAATAGTTAGCCAAATTCATCCATGGTTGTTATTTTATTGGGAATATTTTCTTCCCTGTTGGGTCATATTTTATCTGTTTAGATACAGCTGTTTTGATTGACATCATTTATGTCTCTGAACACCATAATTCACACACTCACTTTCACACACTCCACACACCCCTCTCTGGCCAGAGATTCATTCATTCATTCATTCATTCATTCATTCATTCATTCATTCATTCATTCATTCATTCATTCATTCATTCATTCATTCATTCATTCATTCATTCATTCTTGTCTGCCTTAGCAGTTTATGAACTGAATGGGGAACATATATTTATTAGGAGTGGAATACCACCAAATATGAACGGTAACAAAGTTCGACGACGACAGAAACTACTGAACGTAGACACACTGTGGCATTCCCCTTGCGACAGTGTCTGAACGTTACGATATCAATTTTCAATTGTCCGATGCAGTCGTCATGTGTTTGAGTTTAACACAGTGAACGTAAACCTAACTTTTCAAAATCAAATAGATTAAACACGTTTAAATAGAAATCGTATAGACCTACAATTGCAGTTGAGAGAATCCGTTTTAATTTCTCAAATGCAATTTGTCATTCTTTGCACAATTTCAATTTTCCACTTTTTGCTGTTGCTCATAAGCTATTTAAAAGAATATTTAGAAATCTTCACACAATCTCTGATCCATGGACAAAAGAAAATAACATTTCTATCTCGTACCCCCGGTGATGACAGCATGTGATTTCAAAAGTTTAGAATTAGAAAACATTGTTTCTATTGAATCTAGAAAATTACCTTTAAATGAAATGGAGTGACCAATATTTTTGTCAAATCACAATTTATATTTAAAGTTGGTCACCCAATCTCATTCCCATATGCACAATGCACAAAAATTATCTTAGTTAAACATACAGTAAACCATTGGCTCTTAGAATCTCATAGATCAAAACCATTTTTCCTCACTGTCTCCCAGGGATATCGGGATTCAAATTCTAGACGCCTTCATATAGAAAGTATAATATTTAAACACGTGCAATTCATATAGTACTATTTATTCATCATTTTAAGAGTTCTGATTCCCTTAATATTTTTTTCCTTATTGACTGTTTGTAAAACCCTGTGCTCTCAGATTGCCACACATTTTTATCAGTGGTTGGCCACCAATCTTTTAGTGAGTCACATTGTTTCACAAAAAGCCCCAATTCTCTCCACTGTGCAGTCAGTGGTTTAGCTAAAGAGATGTGAGGGACGGCCCCCTCCACATCATACAGTGATGCTTGGCTATCAGTCAATTCAACCTTCACAGCACACCATTTATCAGACCAAACTAACTCTGATGTTTTCAGTTCCTCACTCTCTAGTTCAGACCATTTTCCAGCAAACATTTCATCTGGCTCATTGCTAACATGACATGTGCAATGCAACTCACTTTCTTCCATGAAATCATGGTCAGGAGGCATCCTATTTGTGGCTTTGTTTTGCAGACCACACTGAGGAGTGCTCCATTCAAAAACATATAATGTTTCAGTTGGCATTCGCACCATATTCATATCAGCAGTGAGGCCACTGTCATCACAATACAAATTTAGCTTTAGTTTACACATCAAATCTCTTCCCAGAAGATTACAAGGACAGGTAGTAGAGACAAGAAAAGCATGAGAAAATGAGTGATCACCAATCTGACAAGACAAATCTGCTGTATATGGTTCCTTTACCAGATGCCCTGTGGCACTTCTGGAGGTTGCCCATTTTCCAGATAATACAGTTAAATCAGGCAATTGTTCATTTTTAATTCCTGAGTTCGTCACTCCACTGTCAATTTAGAACTTAATTTTCTTTCCCTCGACACTAATGTCAATCATTGGTAATTTTGCAAATGCTTTATACATTCGTTCAGTGTCAGCAAGCGAATTTTCTTCATTGCAAGAAACAGCAAGCACATTTTCTTCATTGCAAAGAGCAGAAAAAGAGATAAGATTAGACATATTTACCACCTGGGAGTCAGACCCTTCACCGTCGCTCCCCTCCCCCTCCTTCTTTCAGGGTGCTTTCACACTTGGTTCGATTGCCTGTTCCGAACCCGAGTTCGATTTCTCCCCCCTCCCCCTGCCCCCGATGGACTGTGTTCACATTATATTATTTGTATCTGAACCGCAGTACGCTTGCGTCATCAAGCTGCAGCTGGCGCGTACTCGTGTTGCTTGGTAACCGCTATGAAAAGGCGTCAAAATGGATAGAATTGCTCGCTTCACATTTGTTCTTCTTTTTTTTTAACCTTTGGTTTTGGTTTCAAAGAAAAGATACAGAAACACACTTGCATCTGTCTGCCGCAAAAGTATTAAAACCGTTCCAAAGACAGCGGGATGTCCGCCGAAGACAATTTTTGTGGAGGCAAGCAGAAATCATCTCTCTGCTTGCAGTGCGTCAATCCCGCTTTTCGTCAAGGTAAGTGTATAGACCCTTTTACAGTTGTTAAACACACACGCACGCAGGCACGCACCACATTATACGTCATCAATAGTGGTTCACTTCCGTGATTTGGTACGATTGTGTTCATATCAGAAGCGAACCGTACCCGAGTTCACATGAACCGTACCCCAGACCACCTTTTTAAGCGGACTCGAGTACGGTTCGCGGGTGCGCACCCGAGTTCGGAAAACAGCGTTCACATCATCCAAACGAACCGAACTCTGACGTCATTCGAACCCGGGTGCGCACCAAAAGTGCTAGTGTGAAAGCGCCCTCAATCTCCTTGTGGCTTTGGTGGCTGTTGGAATCCTTTCTTCTTTGGAGGATCCGGACAGTCATTTCTTCAGTGTCCTTTTCGTCCACAATTATAACAAGCTTCAGGGTCCATTGCGGGTTGGTCACCCATTCCACGTCCTCTTCCTCCTCTGCCTCGTCCTCTTCTGCCACCTCTTCCTCCTCCTCTTGAGTAATTTTCCATCATCAACCCTCCCATCTTCAGCAGAGCCAGTTGAGTGTCTTTGTCAGTCTTTTTCTGTTTGTTCGTGGCTTGGTCTCTCAGCAGCTTTTGTTGATGCGTTGCGTGTCGTCGGATTTCTTCCAGTCGCGCTTGGTGGTACCCCACACAAGACGTTTTGACCTTTTTCCCTATTTCAGGGTCCAGACCGTCCAGAAAAACAGTTTTCAGATATTCTTCATACGTACTAATCTTTGCTTGTCTGGCCTGTGCTTCTCTTTGGGTTGATGAACATTTACGAATTTTGGAGATGGAGGAGTGTAGTCTGGAGGAGCAGAGGGCAGGGTGATCGAACCTAGCAGGCTTCGATATGGGTGTTTTGGTGGTCTTGCTTGCAGACTCGTTTCCTCTTCTTCTTTGTCTTCCTCAGGATCTTGACTTCCCATTGCTCCTGGTTGTCTTTGTGGTTCGTGGAGGGCCACTGCTGGTGGTGGTTGGTAGGGGGAGTAGGGAGCCGGACAGCGGTCGTCCTCAGCCAGGCGGGTTTTCATGCATCTCATTTCCTCGGAAGAATTAGAAACAGAGTTTAGTAAAGTTTTTCTGGCTTCCTCTGCCTTTGTCTCTCTACTATTTGCACTCTCTAATGGTGCTAATGCTGCGTTTGTCTGTCTTCTTTGTCTGGTAATTGCCTCATTTAACCATACATCTATAATTCGACCATCAAAGTCATAATTATCTTTTTCTGTATATTTTTTGGACTTGTTTTTTGTCCAATTTTCCTTTGTCTTTTGCAGATGGCTTACACTCAGACATTAAACACACATTAAATCCGTACAATATAATTAACTGTGGTATCCTATGATGCCACCCTGTTCCATTTTTCTTGGTCATGGAAATATAATTCCCTTTTGAGAAATCCACTGTCTCCAACTCTTTATCATTAACATTACCCATTTTTGCACTAATATTTATATTTGCGTATTTAAATTTTTCCCCACGTGGTCACCACGTACAATATTCACTGTGTTAATTCTTTCTGCCAGCGTGGCCACCACACATGCCTATATTTGTCAATATAGGACTTTCAAAAACTGCCTGCATCCGTCGATGTAGGTCTTTCCCAAACGAGTGCCTCTGTAATGTTTGAAAATTACTATCAGGCTTATTTCAAACAAGCACCCGTCTGGTGTTGAGAAATTACTATCAGGCTTATTCTCAAACTCTGGCCCTTTTGGGAAAGCAATTAACACATGGCATTTGAGAAATTACTATCAGGCTTATTCTCAAACCCTGTTTGGAAATTACTTTCAGGCTTATTCCAAATCCAAAATCCTGACCCTTTTAGGAAAAATATTCAATACGCAAATCATTTTCTTATTTACCTCGTAAATAATTTTCTCTCACCGTGCTTTTGCAGCTTGGTTCTTTTATTCGGGATCGCGTCCACCTAGGCCTGCCGTGGTGTCCACAATTCTCCTTTTCGCCCAGCTCATATACTCTTTAACACATCCTGGTCTGTCTCAAAAGATCGCCTTGGTTTACCTTAAAAGGCAACACATCTTTGTTCAAGACCTCTTCTAACATAAATTCTATCTAGACAGAACAATATCATGTCTGCAAAAGTTTCCTGTTTTTAGCTGCAGCTTTTTCACACATTTTGCCTATCTTTAGTTCGATCAAAGCTGCACACATACTTTTCACACTTGAAGTACACAATAGGTCACTTGAAGTACACATTGTCTCTTTTACTTAGTCTTCTAACCCAGAACATTTTGTCCCTGCAAGCTTATCTTAACTTATACATTTCTAAAACTTGGTTACATATCTTTAATAATGTACTTTAGCTTATATGATTCTATTTCTTTAAATGCTTATGAGTAAAAATAAATGTTCAACGTTAACACAAGTTGCACACATCTGAAAGTAAAAAAACACATCTAAATGTAAAATTTCCATTACAACACACACACACACACACACACACACACACACACAAATGTTCCTCAAAATGCTTACAAATACATTAATCACACACACACACACACACACGCTCCTTAAAATGTTTACAACAATGTTCCTTAAAATGCTTACAGATACATTAAGCACACACGTACACGTTCCTTAAAATGTTTACAAATACATTAAGCACACACGTACACGTTCCTTAAAATGTTTACAAATACATTAAGCATTAAAGCACATTCACACACACACACGCACGTTGGGTTTCCATGTTTTATGGGGATTTTCCATAGAAATAATGATTTTTATACTGTACAAACTGTATATTGAATCCCCTAATCCTAACTGATGTAATTTAACATCTTGTTTCTAATGAATATTTGTATATATTTCATATTGACAGCATTATGTTATTTATTTTTTAAGTGTCATGTTTATCTCTGGATATAGGCTTAATGTGTGTCATTGTTTTCTACAGGTTGAAGGAGTGTGGTGTCACAGATGAAGGTTGTGCTGCTCTGGCTTCAGCTCTGAGATCAAACCCCTCACACCTGAGATATCTGGATCTGTCTGGGAATAAACTAGGAGACTCAGGAGTGAAGCTGTTAAAGGATCTGAAGGATGATCCACATTATAAAATGGAGACACTATGGTAAGAATAGTTTTTAACGATTTTCATTGTCATATTTTCATTTAAAGTTCAAATGGCTGATTTACTCACTAGAAATATTAGTAAATTGGACCAGGTTCAGTAACACCACGTGTGTGTGTGTGTGTGTGAATATGTTGTCTGAGATCATCAGAGTCTTAAATTCAGCTTCAGTTTCTGTAGGTCTCTGAACTCTAAACTGTTTAATATGAGTTTAATTCTGCTCATACTGTTGTGACTGATATTATGCGACTAATATTAATGTTATTTTCAGCTTTTCCCCTTTAACTGTCTCTATAGGCAACTTTACACAGCCGAGTTAAGGCTGCTCTAAAGCGGCTCTGTGTCTGCTCAAAGTTCTGTGAAAAGACACAATGCCGCATAAAAGCAAACTTAAAATATGACGGGTCTGACCCACCTCAGCCCCTAGTATCAAAGATGACTCTGATATTGTTTTGGTCAGGGCTGGCCCGCGGAATAGGCAAATGCTAGGGGCGCCACTCATCCATAGGGGCACCAAAATGAGTGAACGAGTGAATTATTATTATAATTTTTTTTTAATAATACTATTTTAAAACCATTAAAGGGGACATATCATGCTAAATCCACTTTTTTAGCCCTTAAATGCATTTTGTTGTATATTTGGAGTGTTTAGAAGTACAGAAAAGTTGAAATTATTCTCTTCAGGTGCTTCGTTGATATCTTTATATTCTGTTTTGGTCATATTTTTCAACCTGTTCAGATTTTTCTGTTTTCTATGACGTTTTGTGAACTATTACGTCACAGTATTTGCAGCAGAACTGCCAAATAAGGACATTGACTTCCAGCCCAACACTTCGAGCAATCCGCCATTGTTATTTCTCGCTGCAATTTTGTAGTCCAAGCTAAAAGATGCAGAAGTTACGAGAGGGTAAGTTAAAATGTTCGGTTGTTGGATGTAGTAACCCACACGCTTCATTACACCGTCTAATGTAGATGAACTGCCGCGCTTATGACAGTGCGCATGTTTAACTGAAAGAACGAGCAGAGAGAGAGACTCGGTCGCGCGCGCGCTCTCTCTCTCTCTTCAGAGCCAGGCGAAAGTGTAAACCGTCTCCAAACTAGACGCTGTCTAAACTAGACCGTCTCTCTCTCCCTCGCACATATTAATCAAAATAAATCGACACGGTGGTAAAAGGTCGGAAGACCAAAGTTTCATGTGTAAATACAGTAAGTAACACACCATTGCGATACAATCCATATGAAGACGTTCTTCTGCCGGTTCGTCGTCTTCATTTTCATCTCGCTCCGGCTCCGACTCTGGCTCGAACATGTAAGGCTGGCTGGACAAGTCTTCCGTTGTTGACATTTTGTTAATAACGTGTGAATAAAAAGTTTCTGTGCCGCTATAATCGTATCTCTGCTATTAAACTACAAAAATGGCCGAACGGGGTGGAGTTGAACCTCTGCAAACTGGAGAGGGGGCGGGGTATGACGTGTCTCAATTGTATTTAAAGAGACCGCACCAAAACGAGTTGCTGTCAGACGCACATCAAAAAAGGGGTAGAAAAGGGGCCTGTGGAGCTATAATAATGAGGAATTCAGACCCAAGCATTGCAGTTCCGCTTTATATAGACTACAAATGTATGATTTATATGTTAAAAGGAACGATTTAAAAGCATGATATGTCTCCTTTAATTCGAAATACTACCAAATAAAGAAAAAAAGAAAGAAAAAAAAACCTCCACAAAAACGTAACTAAGTCCCCCGACTCCGGTCCGGCACATCAGTCTTCCCCCGCCCAACGAGTGCTTGAAGTGCGTCAGAAACTGGTCTGGGCCGGCTCTGGTTTTGGTTCAGTGTAAATGAACGTGACCTTGTGCCGCTCTAAACTATGTCAATGTCATGACAACCAAACGTGCGGCGCGAGAATCAAGAAGCGGAAGACTAAACATATCGGCCTAGCTCCATATTGTTTTAGCCAAATTAAAAAATGTCAGCCAACAAGGGACAATAAAGTAAAAGTGTCCTGTACTCACATCGTGAAGCAAACCACCAAAATAACAGAGTCGTCGACGTGTGTAATCAATTGGCTTTCGCCGTTTGTAATCTTCCTTTGAAGAGACTGGCAGATCAACGCAACGCTACATTTCTCTCAGATACGGTAAATGCTTATTCGGCGTCACTGTGTTATATTATATTCCAAAAATCATCTTCTTGAGGATGATATTTCACCCACACACACCCTGCCTGAAACGCTAACGATAGCAGAATTGTTCTTTCTGGCTCTTTGAAAAAAAAAGAGAAACAAATCCTGTGGTGATCGACCCAGTGTAATAATTCATAATATATTTGTAGCATTTATTCCATCTGGAACAATTTTATTAAGAAATAGAAAATAGCTATCAGTACCACAGAATTATGACAAACATCAGAGCGTGAGATCGTTATATCACACAGAGGAAATCTAAAATTCTGTATTTTTATTTATCTTGAGTTTTTCTCTTTGTCCATTTAATTACTTTTAAATTCATTTTATAACACTCTGTTAAAACTGTAGTTTTAAAATAGTAATGTTCAAAGTATTATTTCCCGCGATTTTAGTTCCTGTGTAAATGCATTTATGTTCTCCGCGTCAGAGAAGAAATAAACAATCTGTGTAAATGCACATTTTGTGATTTTATGCCGCTTCAGATTTGGTTTCTGTGCCGCTTTTTCTGTGTAAAGACGCCTTATGTGTGTGATAATCTGAGATTTGGGTTGTTATTAACTGATATTAAATGTGAGTGTAAAGATCATTTCTGCTGGTTCTGTATCGGCTGTCCGTTGTGTGAAAGTGACCTTTCATGTGCTTTTGATTTTGTAAAGTGACTTTGAGCATCAGATAGAAGCTATATGATCATGCTTGAGAATGAATTAAGATTATCTTGTTAGTTTTCTAATGAAAAGATGTGACAGACGTAATATCTCATACTGCATATGTGACTGTTTGTGTGTTTTATTTTAGGTATTAGATGACAGTCTGATCTTCTGATGATCATCTGATGGTGAATAAGGATCCACTACAGAGACTCACAGTCAACAGAATCAACAGAGACTGAAGATACAGTGACTTCACTGTTATAAATTAAGACTTCATTTAGATTTCAACAATCCTCTGACAGACCTGATGAGGCGGCAGTGAAACACCTTTTATTTCACAGCAGCAAATTACAGTTTCTCATTCATAGACCATTTTATTTGTATAAACGCACAGTAACTCAAAAAGCTCTGAGTTTTGTTACAGAGTAAATAAAGAGCCTGAATATCTTTGTGTTGTACCAGCAGAGGGAGACAAAGACTAATTAAAATTAATTTTTCATAATTATGAGAAGAAGAAACAGTTCAAGCTCACTTTTTGAAAACAATGGAAGCTTGAGTTTATACATCTTATTTTTAATAATAGTTGCATTACATTTGTATTAATGTATTAAAGGGGTCATATGATGCGTTTTAATGTTTTCCTTTTTCTTTAGTGTGATATGTAGATGTTTTTGCATGTATAGGATCTACAAAATTACAAAGCTCAAAGTCTCCTATAAAGATCTTGGGTGCTCGAGCCCCTTTTAAAAATTAATCAAAAGTGCCCGTCTCAAACAAATATCAATGATAATATTGGGGTCAATAAAACAAAATGCATTTGATTATAATTAACATGACCATGTGAACAAAACTAAAGTAGCCTAACCTAATCCCACACAAATACAGGACTGGATTGATGTTTTAAAATGTATTTTCAATATGGAGAGAATTACATTTTATGTGAATTTTTAGAAGGATTTGTTTATCAATTTCTGGTTTAAATGGATTGAGTACATAACTCCTATTGAACCAAATACTTTTTTGATTTGGAGTTTTGTCTTTGTTTTTTGTGATTTTTTTGTTTTGTTTTGTTTTTTGAGTAAAAAAACTGTAAAGGGATACGTTGAGGTGTTTTTTTATTTTTTGTCACTGTCACTGCCTGGAGAGTTTTGCTAGTCCTGTTTAACAAATATTTATGTAAACCGGTAAAGCTGTAAAAGTGACAAATGTGATCAGACGTGAATTTTATCCCTTCCCAATAAAAACTTCAAAACTAAAGTAGCCTATTTTTACGAATCTGTCAGTCTGAGGTGTCGTTGCCATAACGCGTTGCTATGAGTTGCGTCACTTGCGTGTGTCGGGCTTCGGACTTGACTGACGTGACCACAGACATAATAAATACTTATATTATTTATGTCTATGGAGGTGACGGGGTCAGTCTGCGTGATCACAGAGCTGATTGGCCACACAAGGCTGAAAGATTCTGACAATTTGTGGCGTACCCTGACAATCATTTTCCCTCTTTTTCCTGAATGTCTACTGTAGTCATGCTCGAGTCTAAACCAGAACTACTTTTTCTGGGGCGTCCAGCTGTTTTTTCAGCTATTCAATGCCATTACAAAGCTGGGAAGGGTCAGGATATTTTTATAGGAACTCTGATTGGCTGAAAGAAGACAGACAGATACATCTAGGATGGCTTGAGAAGTACATTTTTGGCTGAACTGTTCCTTTAACTCTTCTAAGCTTCATGAACTCATACAGGGTTGGTTAGAGTATGAGGTCTCTAGAGTAGAAGAGCTGGGGGAAGACCGGTCCAGCTGATGCAGGTCTACTGTTCATATGATACACATACACCATGAATATACTACTACTACTACTACTAGGAAACTACGATGGTACCTCAACGTCAGGGGCGTCATGCAAGCCAAAATTCTGGGGGGGCACAATCTGAGACGTTGCAATTGTTTTCTGACGGGTGATATGGATCATGTTAGGAGGGGTCAGGGGGTTTCTCCCCCTGAAATTTTTTAAATTCTGGCTGCTAAACATACCATTTCAATGCAGTTCGGGAGGGACAGAAATACCTTAACGGAGCTAGCAGCAACCCTCCTCTATCTGAGGACTAAGTTAAAGTATCTATTTTGTAAGTTTATGTAAAAGACAGGTTGATGAAAGAACTGTAAGCTCAAATTCAAAAGCTTTTGAAGTCTACTTCATTAAAGCATGTTTACACACACACTTACTGTACACTTAGGCCTACTACACATGATTTTAAAAACAGTACCATTGCAGTTTTTATGTTATGATTTTAAATTGGTATGTGACCTAAGAACGATCTTACATTAAAGGTACATAAAGGTGCTGAGGTCTGACTTTCTGGTGCTCTGAAATTAAGTTATTTTAATATTAATATGTGATGAAGGACTTTGAAAGAAGTTTGACAGATTTCAGTGCTGAATAAGGTTAACACTACCCCGTTTATTTGAAAATGGTTAATATTTGACAGAAATGTAAAAAAGTAATCAAATGAAATGTAATATGTAACATTACTTTAGTAAAATCATTGAAATACTGTAGTTACACTGCTCATTATTATATTTTAAATAAGGAACAGATGTTTCAAAACCGATCAGATAACGTTACTGGGTGTTTCTGCAACTACGGGCACTTTTGACTATCCCAATTTTAAAAAAATCAACCTCTATGAATTTAAATTTTAACCATCACAGTCTGTAATACATATAAAAATGTACACAAAATAGAATGTAGTCGTTAAGATTTTAATCTGGAACATGTTTATTTTTTATGTTTTTTGGGTCATCTTCTTAAAAAGTGCCCTTACCGCAACATTACAATAACGTTCATTTTATACATTTTTCTTTAGTAATTTCTATAAAAAAATTAATATATTTAAATAGCTTTTTCAAATTTGATGCAGTTTTGTAAATACTGATATTAAAAAATAATATACAAAATAGGGAATTTCATGTTTTTTTTCTATGCCATGTAAAAAATTTACAGTAACCTTAGATGTCAATTGTTTCCATACACACAAAAGATAACATAATTAACTTTTCATGACAGATGTTGCAATTTCAATGTGTTAATCATCTCAACTTAAGTGTAAAAATATTTTTTGCAAATGAAAATGTGAAAAAAAATGAAAACAGAGCAGTGCTGCGGTAATGACATCTTGTGTCGGTAAGGACAAAATAAAAAATTTTATGTAAAAAATGGCATGTTTATATATATACTAATATATATACCTTAATATATACTTCAGTACTAATAATATACTGAATATTTGTAATTTAATATACAGTAAACCTTGAATTTGTCTCTACCGCAACACAAGGTCTTTACCGCAACACCTAAATTTGCTGCGGTAAAGACATGTTGCGGAAACGACATTTTTGCTAATATTTTAGCTAATTGGCAGCTAGCAAGGCCTACCACATTAGTTTTGACTCTTAGCATCTTAATATACATGAATTCAACAGTAATATACATTTATTTTTAAAATGTAGTTCAAAATACACAATTATTAAGCTGAATGGTAAGGACGCACAATAAATACTAGAGCAGAAAATATGATGTTTACCTTATTTTTTTGGTATCTTGTGAGTGAGGTAGTGTGGTGGCCCAGTCTGTCAGCAATGTGCTCAAGTGATAATTTCTGTTTCCATAGAAACTAGACTTGTTTGTGTTCGATAAAATTTCATAATAAAAGCTTTTTTTCATTGTTGCGGTAAGGACTCAAAAGTGCGGGACAGACACATTTAGTTAAAAAAAACACAAAAATGATCAGTAAATAATACAAAGAATTTTAAGATGCTGTAAATGAATCTGTATATTAAACAATTCCATTTGAAATAATGTCATATTGTAAAAGATTGAGCTAATTTTAAGTATCTCAACACTGAAACCACGGGTGTGGGACATGAGCAAAAATGGTGTTTGGACCTATAAATGCTTCATAATTTTACATTAAATCATATTATTTATTCATTATTTTTTATGTCAAGGTGTGTATTGACACTACGTTTATATTTATGAAACATCAAATGACAAATTTTAACATAAATTTAAAATTTCACTCCTGGGACTTAAAAGTGCCCGAAGTTGCAGAAACACCCTACTATGGCTTTGTATGGCAGTAACGTTAGCCAACTAGTTTACGGTTAGACTAGGCTAGCTATCGATAACGTTAAACTGACACAACTTAAGTTAATGCTCTGAATTCGCAGCTAATATCAAATCCATAACTTTTTGATCAAGTTAAAATTTCCAGGTCAACCACAAATAATCCCACTACCTTTTAATATCATCCGATAACTAATTCAATGCCGATTTGTTGCTTTGCCCACTTACCACTTCAAGACCATCTGTAAAACATTGCCAGCTCAACGTGCGAGACGAGTGAGTTAGATTTGATATACACAGACACCATATTAGGAAAAAGGGGCAGGCTGATGCTGACCGATTTATTACACATCCAGAAGAATACATTTGAGTCGTTATAGGCTCTGGTATTTATGGAGCATAATAGGAATAAAGTTGTGACAAAAAAATTATCAGGGAGGAAAAATCTGAGGGGGCACGTGCCCTCACTTTGAATGGGCATGACGCCACTGCTCAACGTTTGTTGTTGAACATAACAAATGTGTTCCCACATTAAGTCTTTGAATTTGAGGGTATTGGACCTGGAAAGTCCTTGAAAGGTCCTTGAATTTGAAGTTAACCGAGGTGTGTGGGAACCCTGTTTTTGTGCTCAAACCCCCCCACCCACCCCCCAAAATAACACTTTATTCAACTTTTCATTTTCTTCTGTGTTTCTCTGAGTGAGTTCACGTAGTGTAACAGCGCAGCTCTTCTAGATTGTACATCAGAACGTAGACTCACTATTGGCCGACGCTATCATGATGTGTGTGATGCTGGCCAGTAGTGAGCTTTGTAGACACTCTGAATGAAGGGTGGGATCTTGTGTTTTCAAAGCTAGCTTGCTATTGCTAGCCTCTCCAAAATTGCCAACCCTACCTTTAAGTTTAAAAAGCTTTTTTTTGGAAGTCATGCATACATCTAACTCATTCTTTCCAGCTTGGTGTTATACTATCCAATGTCAAATGACCTGTGCCAAGCGATCAGTCTGCATCTCTTCATTCAGATGGGCACTACAAACTTCCCTGTTCAATCATGGACGGACCTCCTCCATGAGGAGCTTCTCCCTAAACACAGTTCAATCAATATAGCAACACATCTACTTAATCTACTGACATTATATTTTAACTGTAAAGCCAAGTTAGATCTGTGCCCTGGTCTGTAACCCGACCGTCACTCAACCCTGACTCAACTGTGCAATCCCTCCGAGCCCACACTTTTGGTGACGTCATGCCACACACACTGCGCATGCGCAGTATTACTCCTCCTTGTTCCAAAGGGAATCATCGGGCGCCTTCATTGCTGCCGACATTCTCACTGTTCATGAACTGAATTCAGATATTTTGGGGACCTCGTAATGGACTCTCAGAAAGTAAGTGGCACATAATTAAAGTGTTAGGAAACCAGTAGCTAACTGAAATGTCTCCGCGGTCCATCTGTGATCGAATACTAATGTGTTTATTACACTATCATCGCTCATATGCGCAGCACCGTTAATAATCGTACGACTCTGTAAAATAAACACTTTTCATTCAACACCAATGAATTGTAAAACGAATACCGTGTGTATAATTACTGTACATGTTATCTGGGGTTGTGGCCTTTATGACATTGAAGTTAGATGGCGTTTTAGAAATAGTGTTTGACTTGTAGCTGTAAAGAAAACTGGAAGATTGATGTTAGTAAAAGGGTGAAACTGGCTCTCATGTGTTTTGTTGTAGAAATGTTACTTTAATGTCTTGTGTTACCTTGTATTTGACTGATCCCTTGTTGCATAATGCCAATATATTCTGTGCTATATATAAATGCTGTAATGTGTTATATAAACGATATAAATTATATAATGAGGGAGTAGATTTAAAATGATATTTAACCAGCATTACTGGAGCAACAGGTTGCATAAGATTAGTAAATATTGTATCTCATAGGTTTGTAATTGCAAAGCACCTGCGCTCCCAAGTTTACTTAGTAGAAGTAGATAAAGAGAGGGGAAGTGACATCAGGAATGAAGAGTCTGCGCACACTAACATTTACTACAGATCAGATTCTGCTCACTGTGTTGTTCTTCCACACTTAATATGAATGATAACATCCCTGTGCGATATTGGCAGCTGAGAATTGCTATTATCTTTGTCTTGAGCAGTGTTGGGGAATGTTACTTTTAAAAGTAGTGCGTTACATTGTTGCGTTACTCCCTAAAAAGTAACTAATTGCGTTATTTTTATGGTAAGTAATGCATTACGTAACTTTTGCATTAGCTACTTTTTTTTCTTACCTGGGCTGGGTTTGTTTGTTTGTTTTGATAACAAAAAATGGTTACACTTTATTTTAAGGTGTCATTGTTACAATGTAATTATATATTTAAGTACTGAGTAATATTAAGCAACTACATGTACTTATAACTAATATAGGGTTAGGGTAGGATTAGGATTTGGTTGAGGGTTAGTTTTAGTTATTACTATGGTAAGTACATGTAACATATGTAACAAGGACACTGTAAAATAAAGTGTTAACCAAAATAAGTTATATTTTTGACAAATGTAAAGGCCCTTTCACTCCAAAAGTGAAATGAATAAGCCTCATGTTGAAGGTAATGCAAATTCACACAAACCTTTCAGCTGTGCTGCCATTCTGGATTGCAGAAGAATAGAAGAAAGTTCAACAAAAAATTAAACAAATGTGATGTTTAACTAGTCATTGTCCTTTATTTGTATGGTTGAATTTGGTATTTGAAGGTCAGCAGCACCAAAGACATTGGTTAATAATATGAGATTAAATACATAAAGTATATTTGTGTTAACATACTTGGCTAATTCTGCAGGTTTGCATAATATTCTGACTTTGCATTTCACTGTTTATATTCATTTTGAGGAAACTGAATCTGTTTTTGTGCATGTGAGATGAGTAAATGCGTGCTCACATTTAGTCTAGAGCTACAATAATCATGTTCACACACAAAGCCTCTGCACTTACTCACGATTCCTCTCAACATGAGGACAGGAGAACTGTCAGTCAATACATGGGAAAACAAAGTAACTTGCGTTACTTATTTGAAAAAGTAACTGATATTTTGTTGTAAATTTAAAAGTAATGCATTACTTTAGTGGCTTGAGAAAAGTAATCTGATTACGTAACTCACGTTAATTGTAATGCATTACCTCCAACACTGGTCTTGAGTGTATGCATAGGTTGGAAATAATTTTAGCATTTTTTAAGAATGACTAATTATAATGCAGTTAACTATTATGCAGCTTTTGTATTTGTCATGTTTTGATTACTGAATTGAGTTGGAGAAGATCATTTGAATATGATAGATAACATTAGAAATACACATTTGTGCAAGTTTCCTGAATCAGGGCTGGGAGGCAGGGAATATACCGGCACACAATCCAACTGTATTGTCATAAAGTGGGTCATGCCGTTGTGGGTTTTGTGAAGGAGTCCGATTCCAGGGGGGTTGAATGATGTAACGGTTGGACTTTTCAACAGGCGGGCCGTGACATTCACTTGGCTGCGACTTAAAATTAATCTAATCTGGAGTCTAGCAGTCAGAAGAAACGCGAGGGGATCAGATTTCAGCCCTGGAAAGTTAGATCAGGTTTACTGGCCTCCATAAACCCCTCAGTGATACGCGTGTGTGCATGCAAATCTGTTACAAAGGTGGACCACATTGTTTATGTATCTTTCTAATTCTGCAGGTTAGGGTGTGGATCTGTGGTGGTCAAAGAGCAAATTACAGATAGTAGTCTGACTTCTACTGTATGTCTGAAGTAGGTCAGCTCGTCCCTCTCATGTTTCCCGTTGACTGTCAATAGTGTTGTGTTGACCAAGCTCAGAGTTGAGGAAGGAGACTGTAAGCCGAATGTAACAGACAGAAAGTGTCTGGATATTTAGATCAGCTGAATGGAAAACGTCCTATACAGATCGAGACAAATGTCAGTTCTTTTAAATGGCCTCCTCATGTGATATTGATTTAGCTATTTCTTTGTTTTTCTTCACACATCACATGTCTCATCGTCTCATATTTCATCTCAAGCATGTTCCTCATTGACAGTGTTGTCTCCTTGGTAAACAAATAGACTAACTTCAGAATTATTAGATGTATGATTATTCAATATGCTGTGAATGATGTGGGATTTAAAAAAAAATATTGTTTTTAAACTGCAATTAGATATGAAGTCAGCATGAAATTAACTCTATTTTCTAAATGCGTGTTATATACCTTATATTGAACAGTTAATTTAACTTTTTAAATTTATTTTTCTTCTGGTGAAAACAGCATATGCAGAATGCATCATTTCACCTGCTTAATCCTGCTCATGCAATTGTGTTTATCTGCCACTTTCACATCTCAACATCCAATCAACAGCCAATGCATAAACATGTCCCATCCTACATTTGTTCTTTTACGATGATCCGTTACAATTTGGAAGAAAAATTAAAATCAACAGAATCATTCACGATTTTGTGATTTATTTATTTTGTGTGTGTGAGTGATTTCCCCCTAAAAATGATTTGTTGATGTATTAATTAAACCCTGATAAGCATTTATAATATTTTCAGTTATGTTTAGACCTAGCCGTGGTAATGAAAACGACACAATTGATTGCTATAGTGGAAATGCAAGCTGGGAAAAAAACAGTTAATGTAAAGATTCTGTATATTTGACTCTAGCATATAGAGTCAGTATGTCTCTGGATTAGGCCCAGAAGTCTTTATCCTTAACTAGCATTGTCTCCTGGATTTGAAGGATTTAAGGGGCCGTCTGACACTGACCAGAATAGTTTGCTCTACGTCATTCTGTCTCCACCCTATTGTGGACTTTGTGTTTGTGTCTGCTTGCGGTGTAATCTCAGGAGAGAGATGCTCATCATCATCTCTGTGATGAGAGGAATTAATTAGCATCAGTGCATGCTTATCTTTTTGTGTTTCATGTTTTATATCTGTCATCGTTTACTCACCCGCATTGTGTTCTATATGATTTTGCTGTTGCTTGACAGAAAATAGACAACAAACAGGGACATGAAACAGAAGCTCATCCTCCATGAGGTTTACACAGCATCAACTTGCTATATATTGCTATATAATGCTATATAATGCTGTTTGCATAACTCTGAGCCCAAATTGAGCTCTCTTTCTTGTCTTCGTGTGCTCAAATGTTTTTTTTTTTGTCTGACAAGACCTAAAACCCATGCAAATGATAAACTTTAACTCTATGATGGTTAAACACATGCATTTCGATGTGGTGCCTTGTTCGTACGGATCACGTATCACAAAACTAATCCCGTAACCCTGAGTTTGTTCATGGTATGGGCCCTTGGCCCTCTCTCGCCTCCCACTGTCATCACTCACTGTCTCTCATTAAACTTCGTTCCACCGGCCTCACTCCGTTCCCAAGGCTCTCGGCCCCGCCCTGTTTGCCACATTGAGCAGTCATGTGTTTTTCCCTGCATTGATCTGCAACACCACACATTTTGTGATAGTTCAGAGAGATGTCAGAATCAGAAAGTTGTCTTTTCTTTAAGCATCACCTTATGTCAATGAAAATACTTCAGATTGTTTTCTAGCTATGTTAAATCCAGTAATGATGTTGAGTAACTATTTTTAGCTCTGATTAGCAGGGGAGGTTCTAGGATGTGATCATTATGTGGCTTAGCTGATTGGCCTCTGCTGATTCTGCAGCCAATGAGCTTACTTGCTCAACATTTAAATAGTTCAGTTCAGTCTAGTTCATTATTCACTGTAAGCTAGTTATAATGTGGAATCAGAGTTCCTCTGGGACCCTCCACCTCCCCCAGCTCCACCTGTCTAGATCTACTATGGGATTATATAAATGCCTATTAATGCTGAAGCAGCATATCTTATGCACACAGCAATTTGTCTGTGTTTTTTTGCAGTAGCAAGATCTCCATACTTGCTCTTCAGCAGCAGCACTCAAAGCAGATCTAGTCTGCCAAGACCAAATATTAACATTGTACATTAAAATATACATTAACATGCTAAAGCTATTCAGAGAGCTGTCATGATTTAAATGACAATAATATAGTGGGCTAATTTAAATATATTTTTATTTGAAATGTATTTGCATTTATGGAAGAAACAGACACAAAACACAAACTTGCAAACAATCTTAAACAGTAAATCGCAAACAGCAGGGCAAGATGCTCTGAATCACAACCACTAACCTAGCTTGCTGATCCACAAGGTGACTGGTTCACAAACTTCTCCTTTCGCTTTATTTTCCTCCTTTGACCGGAGAATTGTCCTTCCACTGAAATTTGATTAGCTTTGCATGTGGCCATGTCATGGAAAGCTGCAGAGTTGGCATCACTGCGTTTCTCCTTAAGTGAGTCACATACTGCATGTTTGTGTACCACTGCCCTGGCCGTGTCAATGATTTTCTTCTGCAGATATTGGTGAAAGCCTGCTGTTAAATATAGTAGAACACAATATATTTGCTGCTTTGTAGGGCTGCACGATAAGGGCCAAAATGATAATCACGATTATTTTGATCAATATTGAGATCACGATTAATTATCACGATTATTTGTTGATTTTAACCAAAACAATTTTTTATTGTCACACAAGCTAATTACATTTACTGCCTTCACATCCATATTGTGCAACATTCCTGCTAATGTACAGATATGTGCATCAAAATAAAATAGGTCCTCTTATTCACCAAAATTCAGTGAATCTCCTTAAAGAATAAATAAAAATAAATTAAAACAATAAAGAAAATGTAGCAAAACTTCAACAGGGCACTATTTTACATTTTACAATGTGTAAATATATTTTAGGAAGCAAAATATAAACTGAAGTTGTACCTGCATAATGGATGTGAATAAAACTAAAAATAAAATATACAATCAATAAGAAACAAATATTCCATAACAGAATGTAACCAAATAAGAACATTTCAAGGCAGAAGAACTATGCCGAAAAGAGTACTGTAGTTTACAGGTTTTTGGAAAGAAACACTAGCCTGTCAACATTTTCTGGCTTGAGGGATGAGCGAAGGCAGGTCACCACATTCCCCCCTGTGCTGAACACTCTCTCAGAGGGAGAACTTGTAGCCGGGATGCACAAGTATTTCTTTGCCAGTTTTGAGAGACGTGGGAAGAGTCTCTGATGTTCCCTCCACCAGTCTAGCGGGTCCTCCTCACTGTCTAGGTTACCTGATTGTAGGTACGACTGTAGCTCAGAAGATATAGCTTGTTGTTCTTGGAGAGGACTGAGTCTTTGTGTGGCTGCCGCTGCTCCCTCAGCAGTCTTGAAGAAACTCCCCAAGGTCTTTTTCTTTTTTGTAGTGGGTGCATCCTCAGCAGTCTCATCATGGGGATCATTTGTTGGGCCCATCTCCTTGAAGAGTAAATAAGATATGATTAATAAATAGCCCTAATAATCTAAACATATTCAACACTCATTTCCAGAGAGTACATTAAGCCACTGGATTTCATATCATTTTAATCCACTTAAAAGCATTAATTTATCATATATTTTGCAATTATATACATTTACTTACAGCCATGGCTGCAGGTGCAGTCCTCGCCATTTCAGAAGTCAGTCTGGCATGAATTGGTGCAACATTGTCCTCACTGACGTAGCTGAGCTTGAACCGTGGATCTAGCGCAGAAGCCATATCAAGCAGTTCTTGTGTCAGAGGGTCATTGTATTTTTCATCCAGATAGCTCAGGATTTTTGTCTTGATGGTGCAGGTTAGGTCTGTCTCATCATCGTTCACTTTCAAGATGGAGGATCTGAAAAGGTGGAGGACTGGCTTCACAAAGGAAACGCTGACATACTTCTCACTGGAAAGCGCATCAGTAAATTCCAATAGAGGGCTGAGGGATTTGTTTATGGCCTCAAGGACATCTGTGTCCTGCCAGGTAGGGATGAGGTGTCTGGCTTTTCTGTCATCGGACAAGACCTGAGAAATCGCCCTCTGCTGCTCCAGGACTCGTGCAATCATTGCTTGCCTTGATCCCCACCTTGTGGGACACTCAGTCTTCAGTGTATGCTCTGGAAGCTTCAGTTCTCTTTGTGCCTCCGTGAGCTGCTTTTTACGTCGCCAGCTGTAAGAGAAACTGCTTATCAGCTTTTTGCAGAGACCCACTGCTCGATCAATCCGAGGATCTCTCATTGCATTCTCTAAAAAAGAACATGAACAAGTCAAATCATATGTAAAATTAAACCACAGATTTGATAAACAACCCGAATCATATTGTTCAAGATTAAAGTTAGTTAAATGAGTAAAACTGTTTGGTTTTGGTTTCTTAACACTAGCAGAAATAACAGTTGTTGTTATATTAAGCTATTGTTATTATCAGTAACATATTCACACACATTAGCAAAATAAGTACTGATCAACTCCAATTAATAATCACAAATAGCATATTATTTCAATTAATTATATATATTTTTAATTAATATACAATTATTGTAATATTTTTTTTAAATAACTTTTACTCACCTATTGCTAGATGGAGTCTGTGGCCAAAGCACTGAAGCCTAGTCCAATTATTTAGAGAAGCTGCCTTCACCACATTAGCTCCGTTGTCTGTTGTAATGCAGACAAGCCGATCCTCCTGCAAGCTCCAAGAGGCCATCGCCTCCCTCAGGCCCTGGGCAATTGACTCTCCCGTGTGATCTTGCGGGAAAAAAGATGTTTGCAAGCATCGACTCTGCATTGCAAAATCCTCATCGATGTAATGAATTGTCAAACTCATGTACGGATCCATTGTCCTGCTTGACCACAGATCCGTTGTAGTTGCAAAGTACTTTATATTGGCAAGATCACGCTCTATTTCCCCTCTGCGTTTTCTGTACATCGCAGGTAGTGCCACCTTTGAAAAATAATTACGCGAGGGGATCACGTATCGTTTATCCAGAGTGTTGACCAAGAATTTGAAGCCTTCGTTTGTCACCGTGTTTATTGAGCACATGTCTTTAGCCAAATGAAATGCGACTGCATTTGTTATTTCACTGTGTCTTTGAGAGGTGGATGGGTATGGTGATGCGCTAAAGAGGCTCGCTTCGATGGATGTCTGAGATGTTGTGGGATGATTAGTCTTTGCAACGCATTTCTTGGCCCTCATTCATTCATCGTATTGAACTTTATGGTGTTTTTTTAAGTGGTTAAAGAGGTTCGTTGTGTTGCTTTGTGGTGCCAAAACAACTTTATGGCACTCTTTGCATATGACCTGTTCTTGTTTTGTGTCACTTGCCTGAAACCCAAAATGTTTCCACACAATGGATGACGATCCGATTCTCGGGACAAGCCCCTCGGCCGCTCCCTCTGCTACGTTAGACATTTTTTCTTTGTTAAGATAGATTATAGCCTGCTATCTGTTGTGGTATTTTCCTCACGCTACTCTGTCTTCTGTCTGTGACTGTCTACATCTGGAAACTGACTGAGCTGCTGCGCGGTGCAGGGAACAACTCTGATTGGTGCATGGACGCACGTGATCAGACAGCGGCTTTACAGCGCGCTAGACTGGCTTTGAAAAAAACCTTTAATACAAAGCGTGAATGAATGACGCATTTTAAATATCGCTCGATCACGCGAATTTGATCGTGGGAAGCCAAAATCGTGATCGTGATTAAAATTCGATTAATTGTGCAGCCCTACTGCTTTGATTCAACTTCTTGTAAAAACATACAGTTTTACCAGAAGCATGGAGTCTAAACCATGTGTTTAGCTTGCTCGTAAATCTTAAATGGTTCTGATTATTGGTGTTTAACCAGTTACAACACATTTTATAATAATTGATCTACCTAAACCAGTGGTACCTATGAAATGGAATGGTGTTGAATTACACCTATACATGTAATATACATGCTTGCAAGCCGGGCCTAAATTTAACCCTCGCCAAGCGCCAAATATGTGTAAAAATCGGTGTCTGCGTTGTCAATCGCCAGCTGGCCTGTCGTATTTTTAGGAATTCTAGCAATGCAATGTTGTGAGAACATGAAAGTAAACAAACATGAACGATGAACGATGTTCAAACTCTTTCACATCTTCTTGCGCTTGAAAATGCCCATATTGGTGAGTGACCTTGTAAACAGTCAGTTATGTAAACAGTTGAGGAAGAAAACACGTGTATCATTATATTGGATCCGTGCATTCACTCTGAAAGTGATATAAAGTGATAAAGTCTAATATTCCTGCTGCCATCTGTATCCTTAATGTTAATCAAACAAAAGACAAAGAAAAATCACTCACTGCTCTTGACTGAATAAGTTTTGTAAATTTAATAAGGAATAATCTATGTTTAATTTACATAGTGAAGACTATGTTGTGTTATTTTACATTTGATTACTTTATTAAATATATCTAACTGAAAATTGTGAATTTTCACTGGCATCTAAAATTTAGTTGTCATTACTGCCTGTAGTTGCAAAAACAGTTTCATTGCCGGTAAAAAGTATTTATGGCCGATACATTTTCTTAAGTCACCGGCCATTGCCAGGTGTGGCAAAAAGTTAGTTACATGCAAATATGCCATGATAACACTCATTGTTTTTTTATCTCTGTTTGGTGGTATTAGTTTTTAAAAATGTGATTTTTCTGGATTGCAAAACAAGTGAAGACCAATTTTATTCCTCAAGCAGAGCACCAGAGTGGTTTCCACATGAGTTGCTATATAGGACACCTAACAAGCCTCAGAGGACAGATATGGCTGTATATTAAATGAGGGCAAATGTTTTGTGCTTCATATAGGAACCAAAGCCGCATGTAAATGGTGCTTTGATTTTAAAATAGATTTACTGACTAAAGGACCACACAATATGTAAGGAAAATGTGATGAGTGCTGATATGGGATGCGATTAACCTCAGATTGATGTGTCATCAAATAAATGTGAACAAGTGAAGGATACTTTGGGCTTTAGACTGGATGAATGCCATGTTAAATATCACATTTTTAATAAATCTTCCTGCTGAAGCCTTCTGGTCTTCTCTACAAGTTTACATAGATTGTTTAAACACAAAAGTGGTGTGCTTTTGCCTCATAGAGAATGTGAAAGAGATTGAAAATATACCAATGAACCCTTCGAGTGGGTCATATGCCATATAAAAATTATTCCAAAATGCCAAAAACAAAGATGGAAATATTTACACCTTGCCAGATACATCAGTGCATGAACGATATGGCTGTCGATGTAGTCATAGGGGTGGCCAATATGACCAAAATCTTTTTACTTCACAATAATGATATTTATAATGATAGATATTATGATACCAAATTTTTAGATACCAGTGAAATCTCTCAATTCCCAGTGCCAATTTTAGTATCACATGAATAATGAAAGTAAAAAGTTCTCAAGGAATTATTGAAAGCAAGTAAACCGTCAGCAATAAAATAAGAGAAAATAAAGCAAGCAACAGCACAAAGAAATGCAATAAAACAAACACACAAATTCTAAATGTTTTTTTTCTTTTGCAGGATGCCTTACAGAGGATTATTACCACATTAGCAAACAAAAATGAGGAGCTCAATCATTTCATTGAAGTCCTGAATCACACTTTGGGTAGAGTTCAGGTGAGTCTTCGAAGAGCATAAATAATTTACTGTACAAAGTCAAACTTAGCAACCCTGCACTGTAAACATCATTACTGTAAATCCCATTTACACCACATGTACTGGTGGGTGCTCGGAGATATTCCTAGTTAAGTTTGCCTAATAACGAGTATGAATGTCATTACAAAATAAGGTTTATGTCAATAAAAATATGAACATTCTGGAGGGAAGAATCTGTGTGTACACAGAGGCTATTTGTGTCTAAACACACACAATTAATTGTTGTATACACTCACCTAAAGGATTATTAGGAACACCTGTTAAATTTCTCATTAATGCAATTATCTAATCAACCAATCACATGGCAGTTGCTTCAATGCATTTAGGGGTGTGGTCCTGGTCAAGACAATCTCCTGAACTCCAAACTGAATGTCAGAATGGGAAAGAAAGGTGATTTAAGCAATTTTGAGCGTGTCATGGTTGTTGGTGCCAGACGGGCCGGTCTGAGTATTTCACAGTCTGCTCAGTTACTGGGATTTTCACGCACAACCATTTCTAGGGTTTACAAAGAATGGTGTGAAAATGGAAAAACATCCAGTATGCGGCAGTCCTGTGGGCGAAAATGCCTTGTTGATGCTAGAGGTCAGAGGAGAATGGGCCGACTGATTCAAGCTGATAGAAGAGCAACTTTGACTGAAATAACCACTCGTTACAACCGAGGTATGCAGCAAAGCATTTGTGAAGCCACAACACGCACAACCTTGAGGCGGATGGGCTACAACAGCAGAAGACCCCACCGGGTACCACTCATCTCCACTACAAATAGGAAAAAGAGGCTACAATTTGCACAAGCTCACCAAAATTGGACAGTTGAAGACTGGAAAAATGTTGCCTGGTCTGATGAGTCTCGATTTCTGTTGAGACATTCAGATGGTAGAGTCAGAATTTGGCGTAAACAGAATGAGAACATGGATCCATCATGCCTTGTTACCACTGTGCAGGCTGGTGGTGGTGGTGTAATGGTGTGGGGGATGTTTTCTTGGCACACTTTAGGCCCCTTAGTGCCAATTGGGCATCGTTTAAGCTATCCTATCAATATGGGCCAACATTTCTAAAGAATGCTTTCAGCACCTTGTTGAATCAATGCCACGTAGAATTAAGGCAGTTCTGAAGGCGAAAGGGGGTCAAACACAGTATTAGTATGGTGTTCCTAGTAATCCTTTAGGTGAGTGTATATGCAACATAAGATCTCAGACATGTATTTTCACACATCATTTTTATAATGTTAAAAAACTCAGCTCTGCTTAGAGTCACATAGTTATGGAAGCCAATTTCCACCACAAGAAAACATTATACTTTGGTAAATCATAATTCTGACATAAAAAGTTGGAATTATGAGATATTAAGTAATAATTATGGCCTAAAAAGTCTCATAATTTCGACTTTGTCATTTTTTTTTTTACTTTTCCTGTAATAATTGTGACTCATAATATACTTTTTATGTCATAATTTATCTCATAAATGTAACTGTCATAATTCTTTTTATTTAAATTTTGACTTATCTGATAATTTCTATTTTTTATTTTAGCTCATAAATTCAACTTATGTCATAATAATTTTTTTTGTCATAATTTTTGATTGCTTATCTGATAATTACTACTATTTTTTTCTCATATTTTTTTATTCTTTTTATTTTTTCTTTACTTTTCATGTTATAATTATGAATTTTATGTCAAAATAATTATTTACTAAAACATGATTTATATTGCTTATATTGATAGTGCTTAAAGTTAAATGTTAGAGACTGCATCCTGTCACTAAGTCGCTGGAAGTTGCCAGGTTTAAAAAATATATATATTTCAGGTCACTTTGTCTCTGCACCAAGTCCCTGGTGGTGTGAGTAGGGCTTAAACGATGGCAATACATATCTAATAACTGTTTTAATTACTGTAATGATGCTTATACAGTTGAAACGTTAGCCACAGTAAACTGTGTATCCAGTCAGTCATTTGTTCTCTGGTTTAAACTGATGTTTCTCCCTTCCTTTTGAAATGTTGTCTGGTTTCAGGTCAACTCCACACAGGTGGTGTCGGATTTAGAGGAGGAATTCGACACGCTGTACGCCATACTGGAAGAGATGAAAGAGAGTATGACGAGTACCATCAAACAAGAAACAGTGCGGAAATCACATGAGCTTCAGGTCAGAGTCTAAACCCAAACCACCTCAAAGCACTCTGGGAGTGGCTCACGTGAATGCTTTGTGTATTTAGACATATTGAATCCCCAAACCAATGTAGAACACACACAAGATGTCATTTAGATTATATGTGTTTAATGGCATCTTTATACCAAGTGTTATCAAGTCATCAAAAATCTGGATTTTTAAACAGATTTAATAGACATAAACTGCATAATATCAGAATGGTTACACTTTATTTTAAGGTGCCTTGTTGCAGTGTAATTACTGTAAGTACTGAATAATATTATTTTAATTACATGTACTTACTAAGGTTAGGAATAGGGGTTGGTTTAGTTTTTCTAAAGACATAAGGAGCCCATATTATTCACAGAAATCAACACATGGTTATAAAGTCAGACCAGCACTGCTCATATGTGACCCTGGATCACAAAACCAGTCACATGTCGCCGGGTATATTTACAATACATTGTATGGGTCAAAATTGTCGATTTTTCTTTTATGCCAAAAATCATTAGGAGTAAAGATCATGTTCCATGAAGATATTTAGTAAATTTCCTACCGTAAATATATAAAACATTTATTTTTGTGAGTGAATGCAGCACAATCGCGAACTTACAGTAAATGCACAACTTTAAAGGCGATTTTCTCAGTGTTTTGACTTTTTTGCACCCTCAGATTCCAGATTTTCAAATAGTTGCATCTCGACCAAATATTGTCCTATCCTAAAAAATTTACCCATGTGACTGGTTTTGTGGTCCAGAGTCACATATTTCAATCAGGATTACAGGTTCTGTTATCAGAGAATTTTTATTGCATGTTTATGCATTCAGGTTTTTATTTAATTTTTAGTTTCCGTTAATTCTGTGTGTGTGAGTGTGTGTGTGCGACGTGCGTGTGTGTGTGTTTGTGTGTTTTTTTGTGTGTGTGTGTGTGAGTGAGTGAGTGTGTGTGTGAGTGAGTGTGTGTGTGTGTGTGTGTGTGTGAGTGAGTGTGTGTGTGTGTGTGTACTTGTACAACTATCTTTGTGAGGACCAGTTTGAGTTTTAGACCATTGGAGTGAGGACAGAGAGAGTAAAGTGAGGACATTTTGGCCGGTCCTCACTTTCTGAGAGCCCTTTGAACTGAACATAAATCCCAAGCCTATTTGAGGGTCAAGACTTGGTTTTAGGGATAAGGTTATAATGAGGTTAAGGGTCGGTTTAGGGTCAGGGGTCGGGTCAGGCACTTAGTTGTGATGGGTAAGGTTAGGGTAAGCGGCTAGAGATTGCATTGTGTCAATGAATGTCCTCATAAAGATAGATGTACAAGAATGTGTGAGTGTGTGTGTGTGTGTCTGTCTGTGTGTGTGTGTGTGTGTGTGTGTGTGTGTGTGGTTGGCTTTGGTCGGGCTGGTGATGTCATGGTGCTGTAATGGCAGTATTGAGCCCAGCCCTCTAAGTCCACTGAACAGGAACAATACCAGAGAGAGAAATGAGCTCAAATAAGTGATTAACCATCAGCTCCCTTCCCATCCTTAACCACATCACAGTACGTAAACACACCGGCTACAGGAACCTTTGTATAGGGGTCTTTTTAAGGTTATCTGTAGCTTCTGTATGTCTTTCATGTTTCTCTAGTTCTTTAATGTTTTATCACTGTATTTTGTTCACATGAATCAGTCTTGTACACCAATATCTAAACATTTGTCATCGACAGTTTGACACTTTCTAAACTCATCTCCTCTCTGACCATCCTGGTTATTATTGTAATAATATTTTACTTGAAAGTCCCTCTGTAGTTTTAATAACAATAATTATATCCCTTAAAACTCATCTTTGATCACCAAAATTACATATTTAAAAGTTTTTTCTTCCTGTCTTAAAATATATTGAATGTAACTCGACACCCTTGCCTCATTTAGTATACACGGTTCTATGAATATGCAAATGAGCCCCGCCTCCACTCACTCACTCAGCTCAGAGATCCACTGGTTGACGATCACACGTTGATCTGATTGGTTACAAGGTAGTTTTTGACGTCAGAAACACCAGCGATTTCAAAGCGTGTTTTTGAGACTGTCTTTGGTTCACTGCAGTTTTAAGGAGGAAATACTCAGCAATGGTGTCGACTTATGAATTTACACATGGTTTGACTTAAAGCATATTAAAAACACCACATAGACACATAAACAACATTTAAACCTTGATTTTCACCACAGGGGGACTTTAAGATGTTTTACATTTTTAACCTATTTCAAAGGCAATTGAATATTGAGCATTAAATATTAGTGGTGCACTAACAGTGTTTTTAACTGTTATAAAAATTCTGGCTGATGAAGATAATTATTATTCATGTTATGGCTGATCACTTGTGATGACTTGTGATGCAGCCTGAATCAAAATCACACTAATGTTCGTTCGTTCATTTGTTTTTTTTTTGTTTTTTTGTTTTTTTTTTCATGAATGAAGTTTGGGTTTCTTGCCACTGTTGCCCCTGGCTTGCTTATTTGGAGACACTTAAAGGGTTAATTCACCCAAAAATGTAAATTCTGTCAGTAATTACTCTCCCTCATGTTGTTCCAACCCCGTAAGACCTTCGTTCATCTTCGGAACACAAATTAAGATATTTTTGATTAAATCTGAGAGCTGTCTCACTCCTCCATAGGCTTCTATGGGATCGAAACTTGCCGGCCCAGAAAGTTAGTAAAGACAATGTTTAAAATAGTCCAAGTCACTAGTGGCTCAACCTTAAGCTTATCAAGCGACGAGAATACTTTTTGTGCACAAAAAATAAAATAAAAAAAATAACAACTTTATTCAACTATTGATTTTCTTCTGTGTTTCTCTGAGTGAGTTCACGTCGTGTAACAGCGCAGCGCTTCTGAGTTATACATCAGAACGGAGGCTCACTATTGGCCGACGCTGGTCATGTGTGTGATGCTGGCCAATAGTGAGCCTACGTTCTGATGTACAACCCAGAACTAACCCTTTAATAGTCAGTAATATTATTGATTTGACTGTACTGACAAAATCGGATGAGATCTGAACTGAGCTGGATGATGACATCACTGTTTCCTGCAGAGCTGAAACAGATCTGAACCGTTCTGTGGTGTATGAGCAGATTTCTTCCAGTTCAGTGGACATGTAGGGTAGAGCTGTTTTTTCTTTTCTTTTCAGTGTCAGGTCATGTTTCTTTAGCTCTCATTTTTAGGTGGAAATAAAATGTGTAGTGTACTGTAAAACAAGAATCTGTGGATCAGAACCTCACTCTTGAAGGATCTTAGGCATTCACACCTGATCTTTTCACAATCGGATAGCTATCCCATCAGAGAAACCACATGAAGTGACCAGGAGTAAACAGGCCCTATTTTACATGCACCCTCTCAATGCTCTTTTAATGAGATTTAAGCAATATTGCGATTTTAAACTTCACATCATGTAAACACAATTCTTCTATCAAATTCATGCAATTATGCTCATAATCGTTGTAAAATATTTGGTGTATGCCAATTTTCATCACAACAAACAGCCATGTCAACACTTTAATCATCTTTTCCATCTCTGACCAAAGTGCACATGTGCTTCTAACATACATAGTTGACATTGTCATGTGCAAATTCATAAAGAAGTTGGTAAACAAGGCATCACATTTTTGGCGGCGACTGACAGCCGCACATTCTCCTCAAAACATTGGATTCATCCGCGCTGTGCCGTGCCAAGGCACAACCCACGTAAAGTTGATAATTCCGCGAATAACTGCAATTGCAGATTTCGAACAGAGATGGCGACAAAGTGGAAAAACTACGGACTGCAGCTTTAAGTGTGAAAAATGCACAATTGTTTATCTCTTTGCAAGCCTTGAATAGAAAAAAAGATTATACTGTTCAATTTAGAAAAAACGAGCCTGGATGTTATCAGCTAACACAGATCATTTCAAACTCACTAATAATGATTATCTTTCTCTGTGCTCCAGAACCAGCTGACCCAGAGCACCAGTGCATTAGAGAGCGCAGAGGAGCTTCTGGAGTTTGCTAACAATGCGCTGCACATTACAGACGACGCCGAGTTCACTAAGGTAGGCGCATACTGATGTGTTTGATAAAGGATAGTTGCAACTTCGGACATCTGTTATGTAATTTATTAAAATGCTGGTTTTATTGTCTCTTAAAATCCCAGTTTACTGTGGCTTGTTTAAAGTGCCCCTATTATGCTTTTTCGGATATGACCTTTCAAGCAGTGTGTGATAGAGCTGTGTGTGAATGTAAAAGGTCTGCAAAGTTTCAAAGATAAAAAGAAAGAACTGCCTGAAGTGAGTCGCCAGTCTTACTCACTGCTTGAACCTACATGAGTTTTTAACAAATCTGCATAACGGTCTTCATCGGCTGCTTACAAACAATGTCTACTTTGACGCTCAAACACTGTAGTTGTAGCTGAGACTGGAAGAGTTTGGTTTGTGTTGTCGACATGTCGCTGCCAAAGCAAATCCAAAGGATAAGGACTCATGCTGGATTTGATATGAATCAAGTGTTTTGAAAGCCTCTAGAGCTGAAATTCAAATATGCTAATGTGCGTTTGGTTTCACTGTGAGAAATGAGCTGATGCTATATTATGAGAAAAATTACACTTTTTTATAACCTTGGATGCATGTACACATGTAGGAGACCTGAAAAACAAAATTAGCAATCTTTAAAATAGCAAAATAGGGGCACTTTAAAACTGCAGGCAGAGAGAACCAAGAACAAAACAGGAATTATACATAATAATTCTGCTTGATTTTTCACATAAAGGATTAGTTCACTTCAGAATTAAATTTACTCACCCCGATGTCATCCAAGATGTTCATGTCTTTCTTTCTTCAGTCCAAAAAAAATTAAGGTTTTTGAGGAAAACATTTCAGGATTTTTCTCCATATAGTGACTTTAATGGGGTCCAACGGGTTGAAGGTCCAGATGTGAGTTTCAGTGCAGCTTCAAAGTCTCGAAACGATCCCAGCCGAAGAATAAGAGTCTTATCTGGACAAACCATCGCTCATTTTCTATAAAAAACTTAAATATATGGACACTTTATAACCACAAATGCTCATAATTTTAATTCTGAAGTGACCGAATCCTTTAAGTAATGCTAATGGATAACAAAAGTCTGTGATTCTATGATCTGTTAATTAAAAGTGAATCTATGAAAATCTAATGTATGTACAAAAAAACAACAACAATCTATTAAACTGCTCATTAACCTGTGCTTTTTATGTTTAGGATCCTACTTTACCCTGTGTTTGTGTGTGTATATCCAGTCCAGCACTGAGCCGAATTGCATGCTTTCACTTCACCCGCATGGCGATACTAACGACCTGCTCTTTTTTACTCTCTTCCTCTTTTTCTTCACCTCAATCACTGTTCCAAGGCTGCCAAACAGATCAAAGATAGGTACAGTATATGTTCCACTCTCTGTGTGCGGTTGTGTGTCCACTGCATGACACATACATTCACATTTTTTTGTTTTGCACTCCTAACACCGTGTCCTAACCAGACGCGATGCGATAAGATTCCAGCGACAAATAATTTGTCTGTCCACACTAGACGCGGCGCGACTGCGAGATGCGTCAAAATCAATCAAAACCCTCAGCCAATCAGAACAGAGTGTGGGCGGAGTCTCGCGGCACCAGCGAGTAATCTTGATGGCACTCGCAAGAAAATGTATAGGTAGCTACATAATCAAATTCACAAATATTACACCATTTAAACATTATTAAAAATACATAGGCTACTGAGTTACTAAAACAATCTTTGTCAAAGAATACAATTTGTTCACAGTTTGAACGTTCTTGTTTCCATTTGTTTAAAGGGATACTTCAACGATTAGCATTAAGCTTTGTATCAGTAGAAACCTGGTAGTATTTTGGAGTGACCGTGCTTCCCTCCCTCATGTTCCCCTGAGACGAGAGATTTCTGTATTGTGTGTCTGGAAAAAAAACTCAGATGACGCAAAAATCGTCATTTAGCATCAGAGTCCTGATGGCTTTTTAGTCCAGAGGCGAGAGACTCCAGCCAGTAGGAGGAGCTCGTCCCGCATGTCTTCAACCCGCCCATAGGGGGATCTCACGATAAAACACTGTCTTTTGAGTTTCGAGTCGACTAGTAGCCTAGTTGTATCATTTCTTCCGACACTGCCCTCTGTAACCGGTGGGCGTGGCTTGGGAGTGTCCTGTAGGGCAGCGTAGCAAGTGCATTCTGGGAGTTGTTGTCTTTCATCCACATGAGCCAAAAATACATTATCTGGCTTTTCTCAGTCTAGAAGGCACCAACTTCTAAAATAATTTCACATTTCTACTACATAAATGACCCAATTTAAATACATTCATCTTTCCAGCTGTGAAATATCCCTTTAATTTCAAGATCTGAGGTGAATTATCCAGTGTTGCTTTTACAGCTACAAAGCTGGAGCACTAAATGATATTCGGAGTCACATTACACGCTTTTAACATTAAATAAAGCACATAAACAGCACATGAGATTATCATCGCCACACTTTGTGTTTGTTGTTCCAGCGCGACGTCGCAGAAAAATAGAAACCGTTTCTAAAATTGAATCGTCGCGTGTCGCCGTCGCGGCTGGTTAGGACAAACACTCTGATTAACATGGAAACGACGCATGTCGCGTGTAGTTAGGACACGGTGTAAGCCCTATACTGACGGTAACTGTTTCTCATGGGGTGGTAGTGTGATTTTATTGCCATCCAAATCCAGAATGTCAGTGTTTTTCTCCCAGGCTTCAATCCCTTGCTTAATTAGTTACTGTTTTTTGACAAACACCAAGGCCGTGTGGTGATTTAATTGCCGTCCAAATCCACATCACTGAGTTTGCAAAAAGAGATAAATAAAAAATTCACTGTTTAAATCCTTTTTGAGCACTGCAGGGCACCGTACGTTAACTATTGCGCGTCGTTGTTATTTGGATGCATTTTAAAGATCTAGCCTATACTTTTATTACTGAAATGCTGGAAAGTATTCACAAGAACCATATTTTGTCACCACTCAAAGGAGAAAGAGAAGAAATGCACAATTATATACATTAAAAATATAAACCAAGCAGCTGAATGTTAACCTCATGTAAATACCAGGATGTTTTAACTTATTTATACTAATTTCCACATTTTTAAAATGGCATCCATCATTTTGAGATAACATACGGAAGATTTTAACCATTTTAACAATGATGCGTCAATCTTCCTATTTTTAAACAGATAATAAGTAGGATATTATTTTCCTGTTATTAAATTAAATGTGAACTTATTATCATTATTCCAAGCATATGACATTTTATTTACAGCAGAAAATCATGCGCACAAAACTCGATCCTCCACCATGAATAAATCGGCATCCGAATGCATGAGTTTTATCACTGAGGTGCCGTGAAATGTATTTTTTCAGACGTCCACATACGAAACAATTACCGTCCGAATAGGGCTTTAATCAAAGCAATTTTGGGCTGTGTTTGTTAAGGAAAATTCAAATGCATGTCTCAATCACAGGTTTAGCATGCATGATGAAAAGTTTGTGGGACAAAAAGGATTTATTATTACTATTATTAAATTATGAGACACAATTGTCTTTGCAATATGGGAAAACCTGAAATCTGTTCATCCCAACTGTCCTCACAATTCAAAAAGCTAAAAAAGCATAGTAGACCTAATGTCAATAATATAAAAATAGCAAAAAGGTTCAGTAATGGTAAGGTTTAGGGCTGCACAATATATCAGAATTATCGTAATATCACAAATGTATATATCGCAACATGCATATCGCAACGGCTTGCAATAACAAAAGACAAAGAGAAAATCACTCACTGCTCTCGGCTGAATAACTTTTGTAGCTTTAATAAGAATCAGGATATATTTAATTTTTATTTTATTTATACAGTGAAAACTAAGCAGTGTTTTATTTTTACATTTGATTATTCAGTTTCTGTTGTTAAATAACTCTAATGTAGGATAACCTGAACCCCGTGGTTTACACTGATGTTAAAATAACTCTTCTTACGCTACAGTAAAATACTGATGTTCAGAAGCTGTAGGGACGTTTTCTCGTCACAAAAAGAATGGGAAACACGTAGGTTTTATCATTTTAAATATAATTTAAAGATAATTTAAGTTTATTTTACACACTTTAAGCATTATCGTATCGCATATCACATTATTTAATGAGTTATCGCATATCGCATATTTTTCTTCAATATCGTGCAGCCCTAGTAAGGTTAGTCAATGAAAAGTTCTCTTAGGGTGTGTTGTTCACACTTGGCAGGTTTGGTTCGATTAAAACAAACTCTGGTGCGATTGCTCTGTTGGTGCGATTCATTTGAATAATCTGCCATCTGAACCCTGGTGTGCATCAAACAAGTGGGCCGAGACGCTGAAACGATGGGTCTCGCTCCGCTTCCAAACGAACTCTGGTGCGGTTCGACTGAAATATGAACACAACACAGAACAAAGACATCCAAACACTAAATATATGTCATTAAAGCCTTTTTTTTTAATCTTTAGGTTCGGTCTTAAAAATGACAGTGTGAACGCTAAATGAACCAGGACTAAATGCACCATTTTCTTTTTTGAATCAAGGGCACTACAAGCAAACGTGTGTGTGTGTGTGTGTACAGGAGTCTGATCTCAGTCAACTGTTGTCTGTGTGCCATTATGTTGGTCGTTCAGACACTTTAGTCATGTGCTGCGTCTGAAATCAAATACTTCCCTATGATATATTATGAAAAATGCTACGCCAATAGAGTAGTATGTCCAAATACATTCATAGTATGAATGAAAACATAACGCAACTGGCGCCGCATTAATGTTACACAATTGCACTATATAGAACATACTTTAACAGTCACAAAGTAGATTTCAAGCCAAATGTTGTATCTACTATACCGTATGCGATTTCGGACGCAACTGTGTTTTTTTGTGATGCTTGTTAACAAGAACACTGTTTGCATTAGGATGTGTGCTGAAACTATATTTGCTTTTAATTTGCATTTGCAATTGATTCTCAGACACTAATACAGTAAGCTCAATTTTACCTGCTAGTGAAGGGATAACATTGTGTAACATTAAATACATAAGCCACCAAAATAAGATCTACACCTCTGCCATACCACTTGTGTATGTCGATTGTGTGTAATAGAGCTGCACGATTCATCGCTAAAAAAGATTGCGTTCTCAATTCAAACACCCACGCGATCTTATTCCTAAATCACAATGATTCGCCTGTGTCTATAAAACACTTGACAAGTACGAGCAAATAACGATTTTATCAAGTACATAGCTACACCAGTAGGTGGCGACGAGATACTAAAAAATGTATTCGTTATTTAATCATTCATTCAAGAGATTCGTTCCAAAACGCTGATTCACCCAGTAATGATAAACGTATAAATTCAAATGTATTAAACATTTTTAAATAGACTGTAGCAATTAATGTTTTGTCATAACCTCTAGTGAATTACATTATACGTTATTTTATTTAGTCGTCTGTTCAGAATCGTAATCTCTATTTTAAACAAAAAAATGGTGATTCTCAATTTATCCAGAATCGTGCAGCTCTAGTGTGTTATCAGCCTCAACGCTTTGTAACCCGAGATTCTCCTTATATATATGTAAGCCTATCTGCGGTAGCTTTGCATTCATTAGGAATGAAAAGCTTCTAATGAAAGCGGTGAGGCTGATTACACAGTTCTAAAGCATAAATTAACTCCACATGTGTGTACAATGGGAGTGTTATCCTTAAAATTGGATGATTACTGAAATAAGATCTGATAACAGACTATATTTTACTGGAATCCAGCACACTAACTCCTGTTTTACACACTGTGGGAACTCGTTGTGTTATTTATGGGATACTGTGCCAAATATTGTCTTCAATATCAAAAAATATATCTAATTAATTAATTATAAAAGTACAAACTTGGGTTACACTCAATTTTAAGGTGTCCTTGTTACAGTGTAATTATACATTTAAGTAACAACATGTACTTATATAGGGTAAGGTGGTTAGGGTTTTTTGCATGTAATTATGCATAATTTACTGTTTGCAAAGTTTGATAAGAACCCATATGCAGTTTATTTACAAAAACATGAACAAATACAAAAATAAATCAAGATGTGGCTTGACGATAAACATGAACAAACTCACACAAGGTTACAGGGAACAAAGCTAGACGAAAGACAATGGTAACATAAGGGCTTATACACACACACACACACACACACACACACACACACACACACACACACACAAAAGACACACCTGAAAGCAATGAACCAATGACCAAACAGAACAGAAAACCACATGACAAAACCAGGAAACAAAGGAACCATGACTACAAAATAAAAGACATGAACATGAAACAAAACCCAAAAGACTACACCTGTATTTAGCGTCATCCACTTGTGATCCGATTGACCAAAACGCATCTTAATGGCAGGTGTAAACAGGGCTAAATACACTGTAAAATAAAGTGTAACTCAAACTTGATCCTCATGAAATCATATGTGGAGGATAAAGACCAAGTTTACATCACACTGGTAAATAATTTACATAGACTTGTTAAATGTTGTGAAGGGCTGTGAAATGAAAACGCAATGCTTAACACAGTAAATGCCAAAATTCACAGAATCGTAGTTACATAAAATATGTTTTATGGAATATGGTAACACATGCTTGAAGATTTTAACTCATGAATTTATGAAACTTTAAACTCAATGAAACAAACTCGACATCCGGATCATGCAAATACATTTTTTTTAAATTGTTTTAATTGATTGATTTCTATTTTTTAAATACACTGCAAGAACTGTTATGTTACCATGTAAATGGCTACTCAGAGGTCTGAAGCACAAGTATAAATTAGCCTTAAATTATATTCATATAAACATATTCAGTGTTATCCAAAAATCTGAGAGCATTTAAATAAAAATATTTTTTTAAAAGCTCAGATTAAACTGAAATATTTCTTCCACACTGTTAATATGGAAATAAACAAACTGAACACTAGAAGAGGTCACAAGAGTTCTGATTCTGAATAATGGAATGACTCAGCTGTATCTATGTAAGCAATAAGGTACTCGAGGCTGTGCTGAATCGTGAATAAGTCACTGAAGGGCGTTGTTAGGCGCGGGCGCGACGCAAAGCGACTTATTCATACTTTTAGTGACTTATAAAACTTTTCATTTTCCGTCGGTCTTAGTACACGATGTAACTACAGAAGAGTCAAGTTTTAAATAGGAAAAATATCGAAACTCTTTGGTCATTTTTTTGAGAGAGATGCTAATGGTCTTGTCCGATTCAATTATCTATGCTAAGCTATGCTACAAGTGGTAGCGCCAAACCAGGAGCTGAATGGATTCGAAAACGGTAAAACTCGACTGTTTAACTCTGGGGGAGTTGTAAAATGAGCCTATTTCCAAAAAAAGTGGAGTATCCCTTTAAGGACAAGATATCGAAGCAGACATTCAAATGGATTTTATTACGAATATAGGACTGACCTGAAGGAAGATGCTCTATCTACTGTAAATGCAGGTGCACTCGCTTACTCAATCTCTCACAATACTCTACTCTATAAGCTTCAATGAACAACATCAATGATAATGCTAAGAGACGTTGCTAAGAGTGTTTGCTAGTGGTGTTGTGTAGTGATACATAGAACCGTTGGGTGAAGCCGTCATAGCCGTGTTTTATCATGAATAAAACACAGCTATTGACCAATCAAAATCAAAGATTGGAACTAACCGTTTTATAAAGTTATATATATCAAATAACCATACCCTTATTATTTTGCTCTTTTAGGGTCACAATGGCTCCTGCCTTCCGCTTGACTATGAAGCCCAAAGCCACAGATAACATGACGCACCTGATGGTGGACTTCAGTCAGGAGAGACAGATGCTGCAGGGCCTCAAGTTCCTCCCCGGTGAGTTCATTAATTACTAACTGGTTATTTCGCTGCTTGTATTACCGGATCAACCTCTCTTGAGTTTGAACCTACAACCTTTCAGCTACCAGCTCAACGTCCACCATCTGCATCTTAGTCACTAAACCCGTGATAGAAGAATCTAACACAGGGGTGCAAAACAGGGCCACAGTCCTAGAATTTAGATTAAACTCTAATTAAACGCAGCTAATCAAGCTAATCAAGTATTTCAGGCTTATTTGAAAACTACAGGTATGTATGTGTTCCTTTTCCCAGGTATTCATGCAATAGGCCCGGTAGAAAACCTATATTGCATTAAAGTGCCCCTATTATGGATTTTTGAAAATGACCTTTCATGTAGTGTGTAACACAGCTCTAAGTGAATGAAAACATCCTGCAAAGTTTTAAATCTGAAAGTTCACCGTATATAAAGTTATTGTCTTTCAAAAGTAAGAGTCGACTCGGAGTCAATGAAATGAATAGTTTTTCAAACGAGTCATAATCCGTTTCGTTGTGACATCGAGATGAAACATTAGCGTATTGTTTGCGCGTACACGCACAGACACCAGGGAAAACTTGAACCTCAAACCTGCAGCTGATTCCTGTGGACACTGGATCATGTCGAGAAGACGCTGTGCTCTACAACACTGCCCAAGGACGAGCATGTGAAGAATCAGTGGTTAAAGTTCATCTTTACCACGATATCACAGCAGTATAATCCTAAACTTTTGCTGTGTTGCCTTTATTTCACTGACAACTGCTTCTCAAATCTCGGGGTTCAATGCAGGATTCGCAAACCGCTTGCTCTTGAAAGATGGTGTTCAAAATACTTAGTTTTGAGTTTTATATTGTGTAGCTCTCCTGCTAACTAGCTAACTCATGTTATTACTGTCTTACTGAAATACTTCTGCTGTTGTGGGCCACTATTACCTATAACTGTGTCTATTAATGCAGATCGTCTGTCGCTCTCACTACTTTGAGGAAAGATTAAGCATGGAGCAAGATTTGTTTTACCAAAGTTTATGTTACAGTCATTCACGCTAGAGCTCAGCTAATGTATGCACTGTTATTGATAGTTTCCCCATGTTCACCGCAATAAATTATTATACTCTGAAACATACTCTGTAAATAAATAAGTATAAGTAAAATAATGGGTTTGTTGATGGACATGCACTTGTTAATGCTGATGGTGAGGAATTACAGTTGCAACATCCCATAATGTACCTCAAACTGAGTAGTGCATCACTGAAACGTCCTGCTCGAGTTGTCCTTGTGATGGAGGTTCGGGTTGAATAAAATAGTTCTTCCAATGTTTCATCATCAGACTCGTGCTCGCCTTGATATGGTAAAATTGACGTCATTGTTAGTTACTGTGTTTAGTTTACGGGGTAGAAAGCCTCAGGACAAGCAGAGCTGACGTTGTTATGGCGATGGGCATGTAGACCAATCACAACAGACTGAGCTGTCTGGCCAATCAGGAAGGAGGGATTTAGAGAGATTGATTCGTCTGACGAGTCGTTTGAGAATCATTGAAAATGTGGTGATGTGCAAATGTATATTATGAGAAAATTAAACAGTTTTTTGACCTTTGATGCATGTAAACCTGTTGTAGGAGACTCTGAAACATCATTAGGAAACTTTAAAATAGCATAATAGGGGCACTTTAAATGATAAACATTATCAGAGTTCTTAATTAAAGATGCATTGCTGGCAAATGACCTAAAAAAGCATTTGTTTCGTGATTTTGAGTTTAAGGTCCAGATTTACGGATAATGTGCGAATTAAAGAACAGATGCAGTAGCTCATTCATTCATTCATTCATTATGACCAACACAATCTATGAAGAGCAGCTCATATCAGCGTAGGGTCGATGATATTCAGGTGCAGCTTATCTGCTAACAATACATGTGAAGTACATAAAAAATCACGTGGCTTGGCAAACGTTATGTTCGGATAACGTCTTACTCTGGCATATTAAATAAATGAAGACGAGTGGAGAAAATTCCCTCCCTTCTACCACATAATAATACCACAAATACCAGTAAATTGACTAGCGCAAGCTTTAGTAAATCACGTTGCATGATTAATTTAAATACATACAATTTTATGTCTGAAAGGGAAACTCCTACGAATGCATATGCAATAAGGTCAGCTGCAAAAATAACCCTGTCCATGCATTTTCAGCACTAATGTTTCCCTGCATTTCTTCAGTAGTTCTGGCCCGAAGTCTTAAAATTGCACAATCAAAAGAATCAATATTTTAGGTTGTATTTGCATGTGTTATGATGAGCTCTGCTGATTTGTGGTTCATCATATAGGGTGAGCGCACTGACTTCTTGCTCATCTGCTCTTGTGGTTTGGATGTGTCATGATGACTCTGCTCTTTTGTGAGTCACTCTGGCTCACAGGTCTACAAATGCACCAAATTTCGTCAGCATTTTAAAAATATCACTGAAAAATAACACTCCTCTCAGCTCTGATATTACAGTTCAGGAAGAGGATTCGGGTAGTGCATTTCTGATTGGCTTTCTAAACGCTTCAGTAGATATCAACTTTTCTGCTAAATCACTCATGAGCCACCTTTACATTTGACGACCCCTGATATAAGTCTCTGCGTTTAAGAATCTCTCTGCTTCTGTGTCCTTATGACACCAAATGACACTTTTCATGAATATTCATTTTCTTAAACTGACATTCCCAGGTAATCTTCCCAGACTGTGCCAGTTTAATATTTGCACAGATATTGTTCCATTGCCTGGTATTCATTTAAAAAATAATTTGGAGTACGTTTTAGTCAATCAGAAACAAAGGTACTTTACAATACTTGTTTTTTTATTTTTATTTTTTAAATATTTATTTATTCTCCCTTTCCGTGGTTTAATTTTTGGGAGAAAATAGGGTGGGGGAGGTATTGTTAAATAATGTAATGTAAAATGAGAAGACATCTTTGTAATGTTGTATAAATGTGATTTGAATTCAGTTTTGTCTTTCTCTTCAAAAAGCAACAAAAAAAAAAAAAAATATATATATATATAAATTATTTTTGTTGAGATTTAGCCTGCATTGAGGGCTCATTTCTGCGATGTCAAAACTGGTTAGATCAGATAAAAATACTCAACATCATTTTAACAGTTAAAATCAGTGCATTGATTGGATATTTCTTACATAATTGTAAGTTTGATCATCCTAAAATCCCTGAGATTTGTGCAACGTTGCAAAATTCTTCTTGCTCGATTGACACGCATAAATGAACGTGACACATTATTTGCAAACTTACAAAAATACAAAATACAGAATCTATGATAATGTCAAATGTGTGGAGATTTAACATCACACATTTTCTGATTTCCTGACCTTTCAACATTGTCTGGCACATTCTGACATCTGCAGAATTCCCCTTATGAAATAGCATCAGCTGCTAAAAATATAGTGAATATAGCCAATGACAGATCTGTGCTTTTAATACAAGCAGGGAGGATCAGAGTGACCGTCCAGCGTAACTGCAATAGAGCAAGTGAAGAGTGGTGTTATTTACGACTGGATGTTATCTTTGGACGGGGGTCTTTAACAGGTTATTTAGGATTCGGGATGATCTCACACACACAACATGATTTTAGAACATTTTAGTATATATAAATAGAAGAACTCTCTATTAATGTGACCACCTGGTTATTACTCTGTCCCGCAAAATCACATCTACGTCCTACAACAATGCGGGACACGTGTGAGAGAGATACATTTACTACTGTTATACTATGTAAATACTGATTTGCATTAGTTGGAAAGCATATTTTTCATCACGTTGAATAATAATAACTATTTAAATTGCCAATAAGCTTTGTTAATTGTGAACGGCTATGTGAGTTGCACTCAATTTGTCCAGGTTTGAGAGATACAATATAATTTATTCTACTGGACCTATTCAGTCTGCTAAATATAATGAGGCTAGTTGGTAAAAATCACATTTTATAATAAAATCTCAAATTTTCTTAATTAGCAACTAGTTTATTTTCCTTCCTTCACAAACAGTATTTTCAATCACACAGTATTAATATTTCTATGTTACAAATATTCAAATTATCACAGAAGTACTGGTATAAAAGTTTATAGAGGGTATATGAACACTGATGTCTGCGTCAGAATTGAGTAAATCACCTTTTAAAAGTAAATTGACCATATGCACCGAACATTCAAAAGAACTTCCGCAAAAATATAAAAGCCAGCTGGAAACCTTCCGGTAAAATGTTGTTTGTTGGTGTGGTGGTCTTCATGTCCTGAGGTAGCTTTAAGAACATCAATAGTGTAATGCTTAGTTTATAATCAGAATATAGTCACTTAAATATTCAGACCTAGCATTAGTTTAGTTATTTAAACGTAAGATGACATAAAAAAGACACGTCTCTCAGTGTTCCTACTCAGCAAAATTCAATTCAACCATCAGTTTTCACACTTTGGTGTGAATAAAGCATCAACCCTGTAAATTGAAGATTTATTGTGCACTTTAGATAGATTCATTGAACAAAATGGGAGTTTTCACTAGTGTGCCGAAATCATTGAGCTTGCGCTGCACTGACGGACGGCTTCTGTGATTATAGAGGTGCTCGCTTTCAGTGTAATTCATTCGCAAGAAAAGTTACTGTTTTTCATGAGACTTTTGTGAGTACTTCATACTTCACCTTGACAAAATACATTTTTAAACCTAGTGATTTTATAATGTTTAATGTTTATTTAAAAGTGAAACTAAGTGAAAAAATATTACAGGCAATGGCTAATATGAGCCAATAAATGCTCCTCTGCTGCCATCTACAGGTTATAGTGGTAATTAATGTCTTTTTTTTTTAAGAAAAGTGTTTCCTATCAAATGTTGGATTTCCTACATCTTGAAACGTTCAGATTTACAAATAGGGACAATCTCAGAAGGATGAAAAAATTATGATTTTGGTCATCACATTAAAAACAACAATTTAAGTGCTGGTGTGTGTGTGTGTGTCCAATTACAGACACTGCTTCAAGTCAGTAAAACTGGTTTAATGGCAAATTAGGTATGTGTGATTACTGCATGAAAATATAAATACAACATTAAAAAGTCAACCATTGATGGTTTAGTGTAGATGTACAGTGAGGACAGAAGGACAGCTAAGAGTTCACTGGAAATGCCCAAGCTGGCTTATCAAAAACCAGGAAGTAACCGCTCATATGGTCAATTAATGCTTCAAATATAAAGACTGTATCAATTACATCATTATGCCATTAAGTGGTGACAAGTGACTGTTAAAAATATATATTTGTCATTGAATCATTCATTCAAGAGATGCGTTAAAAAAAGCTGATTCATCCAGTAATAAAACGAGTGAGTCATTGAATCATTCACTCAACCCGATTTTTTAAAAACATTTTAAAAAGACTGCAGAAATTAGCATTTTGTCAGAACCTCCAATAAATTACATGTTATTTTGTGTAGTTGTCTGCTCAGAATCGTTGGAAAATCATGATCTGTATTTGAAACACACAAAAAAGTGATTCTCAGTTTATCCAGAATCGTGCAGTTCAAGGTGATACAGTGAGTATGCATGAAAACACTCAGTGCACTGTTGTGATCTTCCCCTAGTGCCAAGAGCCCCGGAGATCGTGCTCGGGGACTGTCTGGTGATGGATAATGAGGTGACCGTAAGCTGGAGAATGCCGATGGAGGACAGCAAGATCGACCATTACATCTTAGAGTACAGAAAGACCAGCCACGAGGGTCTGCCGCGTGTGAAGGACGAGCAGTGCTGGGAGGTGCTGGACGACATCAGGACCACTGAACACACACTACAAGGTGCGGATGGCATTGTGCAGCTGCAGAGTTGCTTTAGCACTGTTGATGTAAGGAATAATTGATGACGGGATGCGTGGTGCATCATGGCCGTCACAGCTCGGGTGTGCATTATTTTCAATAATTCAACGGCCCAATCTTATAATTCAGCAGTCAATTATTCTGCTTATATTACGGTTACCTCAACTCAAGACATTGTTCAGATGTTGTTTTTCAAAACATTTGTCAGGTTGTTGTCCTTTAAACACTCTTGCATGTAGGAGTCATTTCTTATGCATCTCATCCCATGCCTCCGTTGCTTAATCCAAAGCGTCATTTTAGTGCTAGTAATGGAGGCTTGAGCCACTGATAGCAGACTAATGGAGATATTAATGCAGTTATAGAGACAGAGACAGAGAGAGAGAGAGAGAGAGAGAGAGAGAGAGATTAAGCGTGTGTGAATTACCTGAGTCTGTGCGTCTCTACTAATAGCGAAACTGTAAGTTTATCTGCTTCAAGAACAGCGCCATTATTACCTCACTAGTGAGAAATGTCATGTAGCTTTTAAGTTGCTAAACTATTTTACTGATAAAATCATCAGAGCTGCGCTGACAACACGTTTCTGTGCGAGTGTGTGTCTGTACTGTATGTGTGTGTGTGTGTTTGTTTGAGCGGGAGAAAGAGAGTATGTGTTTTCCGTTCGTAATAAAATGTCATTTTGTAGCAAAAAACATGGAAATAATTTGACGTTTTTATCCTATTGTTTACTAAATTGTTTTTGCTCGATCAGTGTCATTGTGGGTTTTGGTTCTTGGAACTACTTTAGCCGCGCGTTTCCCTGAAAATAATATAATAATAATATGCATACTATTATAGTTTTTGTTCATATTTTGAATTAGATTTTACTGTTTATTTTAATTTTAGTTCATTTAGATTTTAGTTTTTTGTCATTTTTATTAGTTTTTTTATATATCTGTATAGTTTTTATGAAGTTTTATTTTTTTTAGTTTTAGTTATTTTACTACTTCAACTAAAATTAAACAAAAATTAAGCAACTAGCTGAAATAAAAATAAGTTTATGTTTTTTCTGTTTTATTTTAGCTAATGTTTGTTTTATTTCAAGTAATGAAAATTTTGAAAATTTTGAGTTAACGATAATGAAATTAGCAGTTATGTGCTGCTTTTCATGACCTTGTTTATAATATTCTACATTTCCCACTTTTATGCACAAGGAAAACGATCTATTCTATTCATTCGGCAGGGTTAAGATTTGACTCCAAATTCATGAACTTCCGGGTACGAGCGTGTAACAAAGCAGCCGCAGGGGATTATTCGGACCCGGTCACCTTGGAAACTAGAGGTAGGGTTGTGTGTTAAATTATGTAAAATCATTATATATATATATATATATATATATATATATATATATATATATATATATAATGAATGCATATGTGTTTGTGTGTTTTTTCAAAGGTATGGGGTCAGTTTTTTTTATTAAACGTGACAATAGAGACTTTTATAATGCTGTTCTTTTGAACTCTATATTCATCAAAGAATCCTGAAAAAATGTGTCCTGCTCAGTTTCCTCAAAAATGTTAATGTTTTTCAACATTGATAATAATCATAAAAGTTTCTTGAGCAGCAAATCATCATATTAGACTGATCTCTGAAGGATCATGTGACACTGTAGACTGGAGTAATGATGCTGAAAATTCAGCTTTGATCACAGGAATAAATTACATTTTAGAATATATTCAAACAGACATTCAAACATTCTAAAATTCTAGCTATAATATTTCAGAACTTTATAGACCCCAAACTTTTGACAGTGGTTTTATTTGTAAAAAGGAATGTTACTGGATTGTCCTATTAGTGCTTCTGTGATATTGATGGTTGTGTCTCTCTGTGTTAGCATTTAACTTCAGCTTTGACTCCACGTCATCTCATCTGAATCTGAAGGTGGAGGACCGGGGCGTCGAATGGGATCCGCAGGGAGGAAAAGGCCTAGACAGCAAAGTCAAAGGGAAGGAGAACAAGGGCAGGTAAGAAGTTTCAAATATAGCATCGTTCTTTCATTGAATCAGCCGTGGATGAGATTAAACAAACATGTTTTTGCACTCTCAATTTCTGAGTCAGCATACAGAGACCTGAATGTCGCCGCTGTCGGGCGGAAACCTCGGATCTCCATATTTCGTCATTTTTATTCATAAATCATTACTATTGGTCACTATTGGTTTACGTCTGTCTGTGGGTTTTGCAAATATCTAAGCAATGTATCTAAGCAAGCCTCATAACTCCATTGGATTCTCAAACTGTCAGTCAAACCTCATAACTCCGCCCACCTCTATCTTGAATGAAGTGCTGCACACACTTCATCACTGCTTGTTTGCAATGCAATGATACATAAAGACCTGGTTGTTTGAAAAAGTACTGTATTTTCGCCCACATAGCTACAATAAACTTCATAACCTGTACGTTTTTGAAAACGTAATGCGATGCCTTTTCTGCCTAGGATACAGCTCTTCTAATTGTATTTTGGAGACACGAGGGTTCCGCCCGACAGTGACGATATGTGATGTGGTGTGTGTTAGTAGATTTATTAATAAAAACATAAGTTAGTGTAAAGCCCTTTACGGAGTATAATGTACTACAGCGCTGTTAATGTTACCTAAATCATTTTGGTAATTGAAATAAAGATGAAATAAAATAAAATAAAATATAATTATTAGATGAAAAAATCTTCAATTTAAATGAAAATTAGAAATGAAACTGAAATGATTGAAATAAGTGTATGTTGAAGTACTAAAATTACTACAACTAAAATTTAAGCCAATTAAAACTATACTATATATACTATAGTATATAAATAATACTATAATAATACACTTATATGATAATGTGAATAATTACTAACCTTCTCTGTCATTTTAATCCCATCCAAATGGACCATTCTGAACTTTTCCCAGACTGCAGCCTTCTTTACCCTTTATAAAACTCAAAAAGAAAAGCAGTAGATGCTCATCTCTGTGATTTTTACACTTATCCTGTGCAAATCGCCGATATACTTTACAGACGTCCGTCTTTGCTGTTATGTAATGCTCACTTATAATTAATCTCCACAGAACACTTGTACTTTAATTACGCTGTTGAAATGAGTCTTTAGCTATCTATTTTTATTACTATACATTATAACTCTGTAATGTAGCATTTAATGTAGCATCTCTTGTAGCACTTTGGTCAACTTCGGTTGTTTTTAAATTGTGCTTTATAAATAAACATTTTATCGTATTTCAAAAACAGTGCAGAATTTTAAAATCTGACATTTATCAGTTATTGGCAATAACTTAAAAAGCATTATCGGCTTATCAGTCCTAGATGTCGATGCATCCCTGATAACTCCCTGCTCTTGTTCTTTCCTTTCTACCAATCAGCAGTGCACATTTCACCAATCTGAAGAATATGTCCAGGTGACCGTGTGCCTGTTAGCGTTGGCCTTTAGCTCTCTCTGAGCGCACTGAACGACCGCTGGCTTACCTAGAGCTCCTCTACGGGCTGTGTGTTCACTGACACTGATCTGAGCAAAGCACTGCATGAAAAAGGATCACAGATCACGGCTTTAATATAGTATCTCCATAAATTATCTACTTAATTAGTGCTGAATTAAAAGAATTTTCTAAATAATTTATGTGTGATCCTTATTTATGGAGTGTCTGTTCTTCTAAAGGGGTTTTCTGTGTTTCTAAACTGAGTGCTCTTGTATTGATTACGGGTTTTGCATGTGCCACTTGTGTTACTGAAAGTAGAATATATAAAAAGATCTATCATATGATATATTTTTGTATTATTATTATTATGATGATTCTGACCAAAAATTCAACCTGTACTTAACACCTTTTCTATCACTTCCCTCTTTCAAACTTTGCCATTTCTTGAAATGTTTTCAAATGATGACCTACATTTTGGTTGTGCAACTTTTAATTCAACTTAATACTAAATATAAAGTTGCTTTTCCATGCTCACATCCTTATGACTGTGGTGAGTAAGCGTTCGCCTGAAATCACCGCTTTTATGCTTTTCTCATCAGTCATTTCATTACGGCAAACAAAGTGCACTGAACTACATCAATTTTGCATGCAATTACACCTGTCATGCTTTGAAACTAAAGCAGCTGGTATGTTGCTAAGTATCTTGAGATAATGCTCAGTCTTTTAGGACGATTTTAAATGCCTTTTGTTTGGGTCGTCCTTCACCGGCCAGCTGTTCTTTTGCTGACGTGTGGGATCTTACAGATGGCTAATGGAGGAAGGGAAAGGAATTAATCATTCCTTAATCATGCTTCAATAAAAATACACATATTTGTGCACTTTGTTGAATTCTATATCAAATACACTACAAAATACACAATCAATTGCCTGTAGTGTTGCGTAATTGCTCTATAATAGCCATTCATAGTCTGCACAGCCATTATTGTTCAAATTATTAAGTGACATAGAAGCCTTTTTTTGGTGTTTTTTGTTTTTGTTGCATTAAACTATTTGAGTAGCATTGCATCATTTGTGCTACTGTGGCTAACATGTTACGCATTGCTTTTTTTCATGAATTTCTCCAGATTTTCCATAGTTTGTTCCCACCACCATCACGAACAGTAGGGTTGGGTTGAAAATATAAATTTCCCGATTATAATCAATTCTCGTTTTGATTAACTGATATAGATTCTTAAATATTTTGTACTGCGCTGTTTTCAGTTGATGTGTAAACCCAACTTGACCAAACATTGTCCGCCATCCAATAAATTGCAATAAGTTGAGAGCTTTGTTGCTTTATGAAACAAAGTCTTGGACTTCAAATTATTTAAATTTTATTACAAAATTCAAACGTTTGTTGCTCTATAATGTGGCGTAACTGATCGCTGTGGGAAGTGAACCGATCATCTCTTAAACTTTACTAGTTATTGCACAAAATAAAGATAAATTAACATAAGAAGGTATGTTGAAAGCTACAGTACAACTTACTCAATTGTACCATGTAATTTTAAATGTTTGTATACACAATTAGTTGTTAATTTTGTCTTTAATATTAATATACTGACTGACAGGTTGCTGTATAGTTTACAGCAATTTGAAACTGTACCTGACATATATCCAAATGAATCGCTATTAAATCTTATCAGGATCTGATCTAAATCGCAAACATGTGAATTGAAAACTAATCAAATTGTGAAATTTGTGTCAATACCCAGCCCTAACAAACAGGGACGTGCTGTGTTTGATAACTAAATGAAAGTGTTCTCTTCTCTTCTCTTCTCTTCTCTTCTCTTCTCTTCTCTTCTCTTCTCTTCTCTTCTCTTCTCTTCTTTTCTCTTCTCTTCTCTTCTCTACTCTTCTCGTCTTGTCTCTTCTTGTCTCTTCTCGTCTCGTCTCTTCTCATCTCGTCTTGTCTCTTCTTGTCTCTTCTCGTCTCGTCTTGTCTCTTCTCATCTCTTCTCTTCTCGTCTCATCTCTCCTTGTCTCTTCTCTTCTCATCTCTTTTCTTCTCTTCTTTTCTCTTCTCTTCTCTTCTCTACTCTTCTCGTCTTGTCTCTTCTTGTCTCTTCTCGTCTCGTCTCTTCTCATCTCGTCTTGTCTCTTCTTGTCTCTTCTCGTCTCTTCTTGTCTCTTCTCGTCTCTTCTCGTCTCTTCTCATCTCTTCTCATCTCTTCTCGTCTCTTCTCGTCTCTTCTCATCTCTTCTCTTCTCTTCTCTTCTCGTCTCGTCTTGTCTCTTCTTGTCTCGTCTCTTCTCGTCTCTTCTCATCTCTTCTCTTCTCGTCTCGTCTCTTCTCTTCTTGTCTCTTCTCGTCTCTTCTCGTCTCTTCTTGTCTCTTCTCGTCTCATCTCTCCTTGTCTCTTCTCGTCTCCTCTTGTCTCTTCTTGTCTCTTCTCGTCTCTTCTTGTCTCTTCTTGTCTCATCTCTCCTTGTCTCTTCTTGTCTCTTCTCTTCTCTTCTTGTCTCTTCTTGTCTCTTCTCATCTCTTCTTGTCTCTTCTTGTCTCTTCTCTTCTTGTCTCTTCTTGTCTCTTCTCTTCTCTTCTTGTCTCTTCTCATCTCAGCTCTCCTTGTCTCTTCTTGTCTCTTCTCATCTCTTCTCGTCTCGTCTCTTCTCTTCTTGTCTCTTCTCGTCTCTTCTCGTCTCTTCTCGTCTCTTCTTGTCTCTTCTCGTCTCATCTCTCCTTGTCTCTTCTCGTCTCTTCTTGTCTCTTCTTGTCTCTTCTCGTCTCTTCTTGTCTCTTCTTGTCTCATCTCTCCTTGTCTCTTCTTGTCTCTTCTCTTCTCTTCTTGTCTCTTCTTGTCTCTTCTCATCTCTTCTTGTCTCTTCTTGTCTCTTCTCTTCTTGTCTCTTCTTGTCTCATCTCTCCTTGTCTCTTCTTGTCTCTTCTCTTCTTGTCTCTTCTTGTCTCATCTCTCCTTGTCTCTTCTTGTCTCTTCTCTTCTCTTCTTGTCTCTTCTTGTCTCATCTCTCCTTGTCTCTTCTTGTCTCCTCTCGTCTCTTCTCGTCTCTTCTCTTCTTGTCTCTTGTCTCTTCTCGTCTCTTCTCGTCGCTTCTCTTCTTGTCTCTTCTTGTCTCTTCTCATCTCTTCTTGTCTCTTCTCGTCTCATCTCTCCTTGTCTCTTCTCATCTCTTCTCGTCTCTTCTCGTCTCTTCTCATCTCTTCTCGTCTCTTCTCATCTCTTCTCGTCTTGTCTCTTCTTGTCTCTTCTCGTCTCGTCTTGTCTCTTCTTGTCTCTTCTCATCTCTTCTCTTCTCGTCTCATCTCTCCTTGTCTCTTCTCTTCTCATCTCTTCTTGTCTCTTCTCGTCTCTTCTCTTCTTGTCTCTTCTTGTCTCTTCTCATCTCGTCTCGTCTCTTCTCGTCTCTTCTCGTCTCGCCTTGTCTCTCTGTGTGTTGTGGGATTAGGAGTGTGTGTTTAGTGTTTTGATGATTTATCTCTGCACTCAAACCATGTGATGCGTGTGCATTGTGTGTGTGTCCAGTATGTGTAGTGACGTTCTGTGTGTCTGTGATGATTTCAGAAGTGGAACTCCGTCTCCTAAACGAACATCAGTGAGCCGCTCACCGGCCACCAGAGGAGCCAGGGACCGCTTCACCGGAGAGTCCTACACAGTTCTGGGTACCAAAATAGCCTTAGAAATGTTAAGATGTTTCAGTCTTCACTGCCATCCAAAAGTCTGGAATCGGTTTGGAAGAAGTTTCTTCAAGTGATCAATTTCTTTTCATGTTTTTTAAGGAGGACCTATTATGCCATTTTACAATGTCTTGTTTTTTGGCTCTACTTGAACAGGTTTTTATACTTTAATGTTCATTATTTTCCTCATATTCTCCATTGTTGCAGCTCCCCTCTTCCCAGTCTGTCAGTAACGCTCTGTTTAGTTCCTGTCTCTATGAAGCCCCTCCTTCTGAAAAGCACACTGTGTTCTGATTGGTCGGCTGGAGTAGTGCGTTTTGATTGGTCGCTTCGAGTTTGTTTGGGAAATGTCCCGCCCCTTTCCATAACCACCAGTTTCAACACACTACTAACTAACTCAACCAGGCCCCGCCCCTTTATTCTGCATATGAATTATTTAAATGAGGAATATTGTGACGTGTTCGTTCCCGGAAGAAACTCAAGACTACAATGGAGGCGTTTCAGGGAGTTCAGAAACACTGACACTGATATAGAGAAGAACTCCCGCTGAAGGGACTTTGGAAACATTTTTCATGCTCAGACAGCAACATTACACACTAAAGAAAGATAAACATGTAAAAAAAGCATAATTAGTCCTCTTTAAACATTTGGGTTTAAAAAACAATTCATATTCAGTAATATTATCGATTTAACAGCACTAAAACAATTGGATGAAAACAACACTTAAAATGAATTGAGCTGAATAATGACAGATTCTGTAGAGCTGTATAGCTTCAGTGTTTCATAATTGATTAACTTTCCAGCATTGACAGTTATTGAACTGAATTGAATTAAGCTGAATAACGACAGAGCTGCTTTACAGCTGAAATTAAATGTATAATTGATTAATTTTGCACCATTAACACTATTATTTTCTTGTTTATTAATGTGAAGCTTTTAAACAATCTATTTTACGCGCTATACAAATTAATGTGACATGACTTGAAAACAACACTTGCTACACATCTCTACACAAATGTGTTTGCTGGAATAACGGCACTTTATTGACATTCCAATAATACGAAGACACTGTTGTAATTAAACTGGTATGTTTGTCTGCATGTTTAGGTGACACGAGTATAGAGTCTGGGCAGCATTACTGGGAAGTGAAGCCTCAGAAAGACTGCAAGTCCTACAGTGTTGGTTTGGCCTACAGAAACCTTGGGAAATTCGACCAGTTGGGGAAGACCAACACCACCTGGTGTATCCACGTCAACAACTGGCTGCAGACCTCATTCGCGGCCAAACACAACAACAAGGCAAAGAATTTGGATGTGCCGGTGCCTGACAGCATAGGAGTCTACTGTGACTTTGATCGGGGTAATGTACAAAATCTGATCTAAAATGGCAAAAATCTGTGTAGCAGTTCTTTTATGTTTGATTAACCCTAAGGCCGTGTGTCCACCAAAGCGTTTTTTCACGTGGCTGGAGTATTTTTCCAATTGTTTTCAATGTGAGCGCCGCATTTTTTAAACGCCATGAGCGCAACGAGGCACTGAGCGTAAACCCTGCCCCCTGAACACGATTTATAGATTATCAAGACAGAATATGCTAATCAATGACTAGAAGATAACTACACATCAGCTACATAAATTCACCAACTAACCATTCAGAAATGTCCTGTTGCTTCTACATGTTGTCACTTCTTCTCGAGTCTCTCCATCTTTGTCTGACTCCGGTTTGAACGTAAAAGGCTAAAAGTTTTTGAAATAATCAGTGCATGTGTGTGTGAGGTAAAATGACACAAGTTGTTGAAGCTCCGCCCCCTGTGCCGGGAGCAGCAGCTCATTTGCATTTAAAGGAACAGACACACAAACAGTGCGTTTTTGCTCATCCTCAAAAAGTGACAATTTTAACATGCTATATAAAAATATCTGTGGGGTATTTTGAGCTAAAACTTCACACACACACTCTGGGGACATCAGAGACTTATTTTACATCTTGTGAAAAGGGCATTATACCACCCCTTTACTATAGAATCAACACAGAAACAAAATATGTGTGAAATGAGATACTAGTAACACTTTTGCGGATATTCCATATTATAACAAGCAAAGCGTCTAAACTGAAAAAAATGCTGCACTGCCAAAACGCTCTCAAGCACTCACAGGTGTTTTCAGCTGGCTAAAAACGCTTTGGTGGACACCCGGCCTAAAGCCTACTGTATCACATTTGATATGCCTCTAAATGATCAAAACTTTGATTTAAAAACCTGTTGCACACAATCTACTACACACCTTCTGTTGTCTGATTGATAGTTTAGACTTTTTCAGCAAGTAAAAGACCTTTTAGGTTAATTGTAAAAACGTTCACCTTCAGCTCGTGCTTCACGTGTCTGAAATCTACTGATTTTGAAGTAAACATGAGAATAACTGTTATATTGTTAGTAATATTTCAAGTTGAACACTTACTAGACTGAAACAACTCAGTTTACTTAATTATCCATACATCATTTTTTAGAAAAATCATGTTATGTGAGTCTCAAATATGATCATGATTCAGGCTTTTGAGGAAGGATCTCTCAATCATCATTGTATTACATTGCAATATATGTTTTAAAACTACAGAGTTTTGATTATTAAAATAAATTTTAAGGAGAAAATACTCAGCGATGGTGTTGACTTATGAATTTACACATGGTTTGTCTTAAAGCATATTAAACACATAGATATATAAACAACATTAAAAGCTGTATTTGCACCACAGGGGGACTTTAAGAAAAATACGATTTTTCAGGTTATTCTTTCATATGTCCGGCTTGCCTTTATGCACTCACTGTGATGTCGAGGCTTCTGTGTTGTTATGGGTGGTTTATTTGAGTGTTGTACGTTCATGTCATGCTTCATTCCTCCGAGGGAACATTATAGCCCACCCTCAGGTTTCTCACTCGTGCAATTAGATCCCTCCAGATTGAGTTTCAGCCATGTCCATTCATGCTTTCTGTGAGCTATCATGCGTCACCTGATGAACTGCAGCATGTTAATGTGACCTCGGATATTTATTAAAGGCTTTGTGTGTGTGTTTTTTTTCAGGCCAACTTGCTTTCTATAATGCTGAAAACAAACAATTACTCCATACTTTTAAGATGAAGTTCACCCAACCTGTTGTTCCAGCTTTCATGGTGAGTTTGGAGTACAGACAACATGCAAATATGGGTTATTCTATTGCAAACCATGCACAAGCATTTCCATGAAATATGTTTAAAAAGATTATGTTTTTAATCAAATCAGGCAACAGGAAAGAATTGATTGTTTACAAATGATACAAGCTTGTAATAGTATTATCACTGAAACACCATTTCATCTTTGAGATAATGTTATTTAAAAATAAACATGAAGCATTCAGAATTATGCTAAATGCATTTATTGAGCAGTAGTGGTTACACTTTATTTTAAGGTGTCCTTGTCAATGTGTAATACACTAAAGTACTGAATAATGATAACTAATGCACTTACTTTAGGGTTAAGATTAGGGTTTGGTTTAGAGTTAGCTGATTGTAACTTTGCATAATTTACGTGCAAAGTAAGTACTTTTAACATCTAGGGCCCTATCTTGCACCCAGCGCAATTGACTTTGTACACCGACACATGTATCATTCCTATTTTGCACCCGACGCACAGCGGACTTTTCCCTCCACAGACGCACGTCGGTAAATTAGGGAATGAACTTGCGCTCCCGGGGGCGGTTCAGTGAAAAGAGGAGGCGTGTTCCGGCGCAAACGTTCCCTGGTGCTATTTTGCAGTTTCAGAAAACAATTCCGCCACTGACCAGGAGAAACCTAGTCTAAAGTCAGTGGCACGTTATTCAGATGCTATTTTAAGGGCGCATGCTTGGCCATAATGTAGCGTGTGCACAACACACACACACTTTGCTTCTCTCATCTACACAGATGCAGCAGTTACATAATACTAATACTAATAATGTAATACATAATTACAAGGAAAAATATTACCACACGAGGGAAATCATTGTGGTGTCCATGAAGATGTGAAAAAATAGGCATAAATCTAGCTTACACATTTACCCACATTATTATACGCCTGTTTAACCGAAGCTAATTTGGGTGTGTTTCTCCATCCCCAATGTCACTTCTCTGTGTTTTATGGCCCTGACGAGAACGTCGGTCTCCTCGGCTGTGAACCGCTCCTGGCAAATCCGCCGTTATAATAGCAATCCGCCATGGAACAAGCACGCCTGCTCCTAAAGGGAATGTGAGATGTCGCTCTGATTGGTTTATTGCACGTTACGCCCAAACCACACCTATGAGTAATGAAGCTACTTCAGACCAACCCATTTTAGATTTGCATCGGGCACAAGAGTCATTTATCCCGCCGGTATAATAGCAACTTGCGTTTCGCGTTTGATACTTGCGTTTCAGATTGTTAAAATAGGGCCCATACAATATAACAAGGACACTAAAATAAAGTGTTACTACAGCATCTTTATGACCACAAACAAAACATCTCTTCGTCATAATACATTTTTTGTTGTTGCTAATGTTTCTTTGGTAAAAGATTTAAAAATTGTCATTTTATGTCTTCTTCACTGCTGAAATAAACATGAACACAAACTGAACCGTAACTTAAGAGATGTGCTTGTCATTTCCGAAATGCCATCCTTACTTGAAATGCCAGTCATTGAATCATTCGCTCAACAGAATCAATTCATTAATTGACACAACTGATTAAATGTTATAAATAAGTGACAAGCAACAACAAAAACAAATCCTTCAGTTGTTTGTATAATTTATTCAAAATTAGAATAACAGTTTTGTTTTTCATGCTGTTAAGGCTGATGTGAAGTTAACCAGTTATTCTTGAGTATTGTAAGTAAATATGGAAAATGTAATTAAATGTATTATTTTTCTAAATAAATTTGGCATTGTCTTATTATTGGCTCATGTGACAATTTGCTTGTAATATTCATCATTTGTAAGTTGTTTTGGATAACTGCATCTGCTAAATGAATATGTGTAAAATTAATACACGTCCCATTGCACTTGCTGTCTGTGTGCATTTCATCATGCATCCACGTCTCGAAACACATATCACCATCAACCAGTGTGTATGTAAAGCCATATATACTATATAGCAAATCTTTACTGCTTGATTTAGTTTTTTACGTCACAAAATGTAAATATTATCGCCCTTTAAAATAAAGGTAATTGACTTTTTATCTCACAATTCGGACTTTTTTACTCGCATATAAACTCGCAATTTTGACTTTTTTCTCGCAATTGTGAGTTTATATCCCACAATTCAGACTTTTTTGTGTTTTATAGTCAGAATTGTGAGATATAAACTCGCAATTCTGACTTTTTTCTTGCAATTGTGAGTTTATATCTCGCAATTCTGACTTTATACAGACATATTATTTTATAGACGTAGTCTTATATAGTCACAATTGCGAGAAAAAAAGTAATTCTGACTTTATTTTTCACAATTGCGACTTTGTATTAAAAAAAAATGCATTGCGAGGTAAAAAGTTGCAATTATCTTTAAAATTGTTTTATTCTGTGGCGGAAACGAGCTTCCATATCCGGCTCTTTATATAAAGCTGAATATATAAGCATGTCCATCTTTATCTGCTTACATGTAGTATACTCGTGTAAAGCAATATTAATATAAAATCTCAACTGCTTATATCTTCGCAAAATGTTAACTACATTATTGCCCAGATCTTATCTTCTAAATGCGACTATATGACAAGCGAAAAGCGCTATATAAATAAATCGGCTTGACTTTACATTAAATATGATTACACCTGGATAATTCCATGTGCAGTTTTTTTTACCCACGTCAAAGTTGTTATCCGATGTGGTGAAGTTGCAGGTTCTGTTCATATTTTCAGATTATTCTATCATCTGGATTTGTTGTGTTTTTCTAATCTACAAAGAAACAAGCCGTGATTTCAAGCCAAGCATATTAGAGTCGTGTGGCTTTGTGGTTGAAGATCTCGGCTTATTTCCTAACGGTGGCTTGTTCAAACTTATGAGGTTTCTAAAGTGGACATATTTTGTATTTCAGGTGTGGTGTGGCGGTCTGACTCTGACTACAGGCCTGCAGGTTCCCAGTGCTGTAAGAAGCTTCCAGAAAACAGAAAACGGTCTGGGAGGATCGAACAGCAGCATCTCTCAGCAGGATCCTTCAGTGGCCTGTGATATCTGCTTCTACGATAAACTGCCTTCAGTGGACGCTTCCCTCCTGCCGTGAACACTCCCCAAACCATCAGGACAACCTGAGAACTGGACACACCTGCGATGGCCGAGGCATGTAGACTTCCAGGACGAGGACAGCTTTGACCAGCAGAACAATACGGAGAGACGTTTCCCTTCACGTTCTCTTTGACAGACACTTGCTTTCATCAGGAGATGTTTGCATCAGAAAAGCTAGTCGCTTTATCAGGGAATAGTTGAGTGCACTTTCTTTTACTGATTTAGGTTGAATGAAGACATGCTTTTTTGAGTTGTTTGTCTTTCACTACTTGATTCTCATATTATGTTAGTTTTGTTCTGTGTAGTGTGAGTGTTTTATCTTTTTTTCTGTAAATGTCCTGAGATCCGAAACTCTGTAGATCATCCTTCAGTTGGTGCATTCGACTCTGGAAAGGTTTGCACAAGTGTAAAAATGATAAAAGCTGCTTTTAATGTCCTCTGATGGTCATATACTGTTATTATATCTGGATAATAATTTTGGATGTGGACTGTGCGTTTTTGTTGTATACATGTGTCATCCCGAGTTTTTAAAAGTCATTTAGGTCTTATTTTTTGAACGAAGCAAGATTTTGTCAAACATTTGTGCAGAAACTAATAATCAAGCCTCTGTTTGTTTCTGTGTAACACTCCTAATGAGCTTAATTCCAAACATTAAAGCTCACCAAAGACTTCCATTCGTCTCAGTGTTCGACTTTTGTTCTTTGTTCATCTGGTGTTGGTATCACGAAACTGCAAGCTTATCATTTATGAATCAATCTTCAACATGTTTGCTCTTAAACCGTGTCTTAAACATTCATTTTGTTAGTTTACCCCGGGGGGAAATGCTGATTTATAAGAGAAGTCACGGACAATTGCGTGACAGGCATCATTTTAGTTGTTTCATTTATTTCTATGATATCCACAAACAGTGATTTACAGCAGCGCAACTCTGAACGAAATTCAATGACGTCAAGACTAATGTGATTGGTTATCAAGGCACACGTGATCCAAGTTGAGCCATGAACACTCTTATCTACCTTTTTTCTTTTTTGCAGAACTTACATACAAACAAGTTCAGGGAAATGCACGGTTGTATCTCTTACAAATTACAATGAATAGCCTAATCATAACGACAAAAAATAAATAAATAGAAATAACAGGAAACATAAATATCGTGGATTTGCGTACATCAAAATATGGAATTATATAAACAGAAAAAAGGAAAAGCACAATAATAAGGTTAAATCATATCTTGAATAAATCGTCAAAATGCATGAACAATTTTGCACGTTTCTGTTATTTATAAGTCTCTAAGGGATGAAATAAGAGTTAAATTAAACAAGAAAAAGAGGACAACAAAGGAGGCAAGCCATTTTGCTTGTGAATTGGGAATTTTACATGCAAGATAAAGAAATCAACCGCAAATTCAAGGGACAACATCTTTGGATTTAAAAATACCTCTTTGAGAACGAAGGTGTGGGTCACATTTGTATGGTTCAAATTAACATAAGAACTTAAGTCAACCCAAAATGTATTGGATGTAGGCCTACTACTCGTATCTCCCAATAATTATAATCTCTGGCTAATGGTTGCAAACCAATCACATTATAGCCTGTACACCACTGACTCGCTTTCTGAGTTTTACAAATGTCACTTTTGCTTGTACCTAATCAGCAGTGCCATAAATTGAATAAAACTGTAAACTGCTTTCTGTCTCTTTGCCAGTAGCGGTTCGCTTTACAGAGGCTCTGGCACAGCTCGCCGGTCCAGACTATTTTTGCAACGCGTTTTCACAGAGCGCATGTCCCTACTGGCGCACGGTCGCAGTCAGTGTGCTGTGAATCTGATGTGAAAACACAGGCAGAATAAATAATACATTCATAAATGATTGTGATAAAGCAGCGTTTCAGCGTTTTCTTGTTCCTGGTAAGTTAAAAGAAACGATTAATTAAATGCTGCTCGTTTTACTTTGAATTATAAGCATGCATAATTTAGTTGTTTCGTCTAATAATATCCAATAGATGTCCTGATCCTGTGTGTTTTCCTCTGACTTCAGGTGTGTGTGTATGAGCACAGATATGATCCTCCTGTGTGTGTCGGATGTCAGCATCAGCTCTAATGGCTAGAATAAACAGGACATTAGTGTTGACTCTCCTCATCGCTGCCAGCTCCATATTTCTGCTCTTCCAGATCTACAACTACAGACTGTACTCGACAAAGGTGAAGAGACAAACCTGCGTTATAATGCCAAAGAGAACCACTCAAACATGATACTCTTCTGGCCTAAATAACATTGAAACATCCTAAAAATAAAAAATATATAAATATTCTCATATATATATATAGATAGATAGATATTCATAAATATTTTTTACTGGCCATGAAACTGTTTTTGCAAAAACAGGCAGTAATGACACCAACATTTTAGATACCAGTGAAAATTCACAGTTTCAAAATTCTCTTCCAGTTTCAATACCACAGCTTAAACTACTAAATGTATAACTAATATAAATGTAAAACATTATTAAAGACAAATAAACAGTCAATAATAAAATAAGAACAAGTAAAATTACAAGCAAAAGCACAAATAAATACAATATAACAAAGATACAAATGAAATAAACAGTGCCTTTCTCGTTTTCAGGTCTGACTGTATTTTTCAGGTACAGAAATTTAATAAAGTAAGCAAATGTAAAATAACACTATAGTATTCATTGTATAAATTAAACATCCTTATTAATTAATCCTTATTAAAGTTACAAAAGTTATTAAGTCAATTAAATAGACTGTCATTAAAATATGTTCATTTTAAAAATACAGAAAACATTTTATTTTAAAAAGTAAAGATTCTGAAAGCATTGAATGAGATCTCATAATAATTTAGTAGTAGTAACAAACTAATATATTTTATTATTTTATGTGATTAATATGATGTTGTTGTTGTTGTTTTTTTTTAAATATGATGGTTTCACTTTCATTATAAATATGGTGATTATCTCTAAGGTTGACACCCAACTTATATATGATATTTATTATATCAGAATCTAACCATGTCATGTCAACAAACAGAAAAGTCAGCCGGCTGTTTATTGTCATGTTAATTATTGTGCCTTTTACCCCAAATACCATACTTTTACATATTCTTCCATTTTTGAAAAACTGTTGCTTTATTTACCTTTGAACGAAACTGAAAATCATTAACAAGACGTTTGTCCTAAAATATAGACATTAAATATCTTGAATGTAACTCGACACCCTTGCCTCATTTAGTATACGTGGCTCTATGAATATGCAAATGAGCCCCGCCTCCACTCACTCACTCAGCTCAGAGATCCACTGGTTGACGATCACACGTTGATCTGATCTGGTTACAAGGTAGTTTGTGACGTCAGAAACACCAGCGATTTCAAAGTGTGTTTTTGAGACTGTCTTTGATTCACTGCAGTTTTAAGGAGAAAATACTCAGCAATGCTGTCGACTTATGAATTTACACATGCTTTGACTTGATATAAACAACATTAAAAGCTAGATATTCACCTCAGGGGGACTTTAAGAAAAGTGCTGAGCTGGATTTTTGTGCCATCTAGTGGTTTAAAAGGGCCTTTAGCCCCGTTGTACCATATATATATATATATATATATATATATATATATATATATATATATATATATATATATATATATATAGTATGTGTGTGTCTGTGTAATACTGTATATTAATGTAAGTTATAAATGAACGGCTCATGCACCCAAGTTTGTTGATTGATATCCTGATGGCATTATTTCTTTCACTGCAGAACGGGCTTGACGTTTTTAACAGTAAAAGATATCTGTCTGGGAAAGAGGCACATTTGGTGAGTCTGATTAAATGCTAAGACTTGCATATGAATGCCTTTACTCCTCCTCGGCTCATTTTGTGTCTTGTGTGTTTTTTTCTAATCCAGCATTTGCTGAAGAAGTTCCTGGGTCTGGTCCACAAGTTTAAATTGCCCGTGTTTCTGGTTGACACCGCCTCTCTGACCCTGCTGTCCCAGGATGCCGTTCTGTATCGGGACAGTCGCCTGAACGAGCCTCACTGCAGTTTCTTCTGCACACACAGAGACTTCACCACATTCGCACTGTATGGAAACCTCTGGAAATATGATGTGAGGAAATCAATATAGTCATGTTGGAAGTCATTACTTTCATCCAGCCAAGACTTGTATCACCACAGAGTTACCAAATACATTATGACGGGGACATGAAATATCGATTTGAGAATAAATGTTAAAAATCGCATACATTTTATTATCTAATAATAATTCTAGTAACAAGACAAACACGTCAATAATATTACTGTAGTCCTACTAAAGTGCAACAGTCGTGTTCTGGAAGTAAAAGCCATTCTTTTTCTCTATGGGAAAATAATTTTTAGCAATAACTTAAAGCATTAAACACAGACCTGTTGTGAGGTACAGCGTTGTTAATCGATACTGTTTACTGCTGTTGACGCCGTCAGCACTTAGTTTTAGTCAAAACAGGCCAAATGCACCAAAGTCGAAAATTGCTCTTTAGCCCTGGAAACTCCCACAAAGCACTGAAAATGACATAATCGAGTCGTCTCCCTACTAAACACACTCACACACACACACACACACACACACACATATATATATATATATATATATACACACACACACATATATAAATATGCATATTTGCAATGGACTTATTACTGTAAATTTTTAATCAGGGCTGCACGATTTGGTGAAAAAATCGAATTGCTATTTTTTTTAATTAAAATTGTGATTTAAAAATGCAATATTTTTTTAAACAAATTAAATATATATTTATATGCTGTGCTTGTTTATAGGGCTGCACAATTTGGCCCAACATGTTCTTATTAATATGTCTAATAATAATAATAATAATTATTATTATTATTATTATTATTGCTAAATAAAAATATTAAACAAAAAAAAAGAAATATTAATATTGTAATAATAAGTCACTTTCATTATCAAACATAAGATTAGAGTATTTAAAAATGAATATAACAATATAATAAGAAAATATTGATAATAATAATATTTTTATTTTACAGAAAACTTATTTTATGAAAAACTGCGGGGTTATTTGCAAGCAGCCTATGAGTATAAATCATTAGAAAGGTCTAAGGATTTATTATAAAATATTATATTATTATGAAAAAAATCTGTGATTTTTTTAAAATGATTAGTCTTGTATTTCTCCATCGTTTTTAAATTCAGTTATGCTGTTTGCAATGGTTCATAGGTTTGTAGTTCTTGTAGTTGTCCGTTTAGGGCCACTGTAGAAACATGTCGGCGCATTTCAATGTAAGGGGAATGAGAGATGAAAATGATCATAGATGAAAGCTCCTCTGTGTGTGTGCAGGCCGCGCTGTTGGAGGCGTCAGCTGAGCGAGGTCTGGAGCTGATGGAGATTCGTGGGAAAGATCCCAGACTGATCAGCATGGACGACCTGACGGCCAAAGAGATCCCACTGCACTTCTTGTTCCGCTTCAACAGTCGTGTGGTTCATGTGGTGGTTCTGTACGAGCGCATTGGGAAGTACCTGTGGCACGGGCCTCTCCGGCTGGGAGACGGCATGGACCGGACCTTCGCCGCATTTGGGAAACTGGACTTTGGCCGTTATGCCGGGGCTTATGACAGGTGACGCCATGATCACTGCATGCACACACACATGATGAGTACTTAAAGGAGAACTCCGGTCAGTTTTAACATTGAGCTCATTTTTTTGTAAATTTGGAGTGCTGTCAGTACAGAGAACAACGACAAAAATCGTTGTTGCCTACACCGTGTTATCCTCTTTATCCTCTTTCCTCTTTTTTGCGCGTGAACTCGACAATCGACTACTGTGGACTTCGACCGAAAACAGGATGTAAATACAGATATGAGCGCTGGCTGAAATAACATCATTTTTATTCATATCTTTCACATCTACTGCAGTCAGATTCACCGTGTTCTCTCTGAAGGAATCACTCACATTGGCTGTGCACTTGTAATGACACATCAAGGATGTTAAGAGGCTAAAAGCAGGTTTAAAACTTGCCCCATTGAAGTCAACAGGGTGCAAATTTTAAAAAGAGGATAACACGGTGTAGGCAACACCGATTTTTGTCGTTCTCTGTACTGACAGCACTCCAAATTTACACTACTCTTTTGTCTGTTACGATAGTCACTGTTTCAGATTAAGCGATTTTGACTCAAGATCTAAAATCTTGTTGTGTCGTGGATAAGAAACAGAAACGTGCGGTCCCACACGCACACACACACACAGTCACTCACACAACATACATACAATATTGCGCATACTCACTCACGCACACACTCACTCAATCTCACTCGCACACACTCACTCAATCTCACTCGCTCACACTCTCACACACACACACGCACACTCACTCTCGCTCACTCACTCACACACATGCTCACACTCTCACTCACTCACTCACTCACACAAACACACTCACTCACTCAATCACTCTCGCTCACTCACTCACTCACACACACACACACTCACTCTCGCTCGCTCGCTCATTCACTCGCTCACTCACTCACTCAGTCACTCACTCAATCACTCTTGCTCACTCAATCACTCTCGCTCACTCAATCACTCAATCACTCTCGCTCACTCACTCACTCAATCACTCTCACTCACTCACTCACTCAATCACTCTTGCTCACTCACTCACTCAATCACTCTCACACACTCACTCACTCAATCACTCTCGCTCACTCACTCACACACACACACACACACTCACTCACTCAATCACTCTTGCTCACTCACTCACTCAATCACTCTCGCTCACTCACACACACACACACACTCACTCTCACTCACTCACTCACTCAATCACTCTTGCTCACTCACACACACACTCACTCACACAAACACACTCACTCACTCAATCACTCTCACTCACTCACTCACTCACACAAACACACTCACTCACTCAATCACTCTCGCTCACTCACTCACTCACACACACACACACACTCACTCTCGCTCGCTCACTCACTCACTCAGTCACTCACTCAATCACTCTTGCTCACTCAATCACTCTCGCTCACTCAATCACTCAATCACTCTCGCTCACTCACTCACTCAATCACTCTCACTCACTCACTCACTCAATCACTCTCGCTCACTCACTCACTCAATCACTCTCACACACTCACTCACTCAATCACTCTCGCTCACTCACTCACACACACACACACACACACTCACTCACTCAATCACTCTTGCTCACTCACTCACTCAATCACTCTCGCTCACTCACACACACACACACACTCACTCTCACTCACTCACTCACTCAATCACTCTTGCTCACTCACTCACTCAATCACTCTTGCTCACTCACTCACTCAATCACTCTCGCTCACTCACACACACACACACTCACTCTCACTCACTCACTCACTCACTCTTGCTCACTCACTCACTCAATCACTCTCGCTCACTCACTCACTCAATCACTCTTGCTCACTCACTCACTCACTCAATCACTCTCGCTCACTCACACACACACTCACTCTCACTCACTCACCCACTCACTCAATTACTTACTCACTCATTTACTACTCACTCACTTACTCACTCACTCATTTACTTACTCACTCACTCACTCATTCACTTACTCACTCACTCACTCACTCACTCATTTACTTACTCACTCACTCACTCACTCACTCACTCACTCACTCACTCACACACACACACATACACACACACACACACACACACTCACTCTCGCTCACTCACTCACGCTCACTCATTCACTTACTTACTCGTAAGTAAGTCGTTTACGAATCCCCACGACACCCTACTTCAAACGGATCGTGCCAAAATCGGGCTAAAATCGTGTAATCTGAACCAGACATAAGAATGACTAGTGGTCGAAATAGGTACTGCAGTCCAATCCAAAATACCGGAGATCGTCGTTTCTCCCGCCTCCTCAGACTCGACGCTCACACGGGTTGCCAGTTTGAGACACGCAGCAGGAACGAGTGCAATGGACAATGAAAATAGGCAAATTGGCAACGTGCAATATCACAGATCAAAACAATAACAAACATTCCAGCCTGGAAACGCACATTTCAAAGTAAAATAACTGTCTGTAGAAGCATGTTATGAAACTTAGCATATTTCCTCAATATATGCAAACATATTATGGTATTTTTATGCTTAAGTAGAGTGAAAAACTTACATACAGCACTTTTAAATGTAAATGTTCTTGGAGATCAGAAGCATGTTTTCCATCTGTGTTCCTGTTTCCAGAAAGCTATTAGTGAATTTAACCATTTCAAAAAGGACAAAACCAAACAGTAAAAATAAACCCTAATACAGGCACATATACACTACTGTTCAAAGGTTTGTTTTTAAAAATAAATTATTACTTTTATTCATCAAGGATGCATTAAATTAATAAAAAGTGACAGTTAAAGACATTTATAATGCTACAAAAGATTCTATTTAAAATAATTTATTTTCTTTTAACTTTCTCTTCATCAAAGAACCCTAAAATAAAATGTATCATAATTTCCACAAAAATATGAAGAAGCAGCACAACTGTTTTCAACATAAATGTTTCTTGAGCATCAAATCATCATATTAGCATGATTTCTGAAGGATCATGTGACACTAAAGACTGGAGTAATGATGCTGAAAATTCAGCTTTGATAACGGGAATAAATTACATTTTACTATATATTCACATAAAAAAACTTCTTTTACATTGTAATAATATGTTACAATTATACTGTTTTTACTGTATTTTTGATCAAATAAAGCTTTGGTGAGCAGAAGAGACTTATTTAAAAAAAAAATAAAAAATCTTACCAACACCAAACTTTTGAAACGGTAGTGTGAGTGTGATATTATCTTATATAAGGGAAAGAAACTTAAGATTAGACATACATTGTTTAATTTCATGACTTTTCCAGGCCTGAGCTCATTCTCACCACTCTTGATGGTCTTGATGTAAGAATCCCCAAAAACTTCTCTGGCTTCCTCCGAGAGTTTTCCAGCAGTCGCTTCCTGGAGTGTCGCAGTAGAGAAGCCAAGGCCTTCTACCAGGTACTGATGTTTCATGGGAAATATAAATATAAATGCTTGAATATCTTACTTGGACTTAGAGCTGCACGATTGATCGTTAAAAGATCACAATCTGGATTTAAACACTCGTGTGATCTTATTCATAAATGATAGCGATTCAGTTTTGTCTATTAAACCTTTAAGTCTGATCACAGTGAACATTCAGATCTACGTTCTGACCCAGAGAGAGCAGAGGTCATGTTTAGATGTGAAACAGCTTCACAAACAGTCTTTTCAAGCGCACAGTATCATTATACAATGATTCAAATTATCACAGAAGTACTGAGATAAAAGTTTATAGATCGGCTATAAACACTGATGTCTACGGTAGTGATCAAAATAGAGTAAATCACCTTTTGAAAGTAATTGTTTAATTTTCTATTCATAATCATGGGAGAATCGGGATCTCTATTTGAAAAAAAAAATGTGATTCTCAATTTATCCTGAATCGTGCAGCTTTACGCCTGTTTTGTCTGATTTAAGCAATGCATTGGGCTCAGTGTCTAAATAATGTTGTGCAGCTGTACCCAGAAGACACCTCTGCAGAGGCTGTGGACTTCAAGATGAGGGCTAAAAGTCTGCTTCATCTTGCTTCAAAAGTCCTCTCTGCGCTCGGAGTGCCTTTCTGGCTCAGCAGTGGAACCTGCCTCGGTAAGAAGCGCTGAAACTTACATTCATACATACTTTAAACTCCTTTTAAATACAATGAATCACAGCCTATACACTACCGGTCAAAAGTTTGGAATAATTATGATTTTGAAAGTCTCACCAACACATTTATTTGATCTAAAATATAGTACAAACAGTAATATTGTGAAATATTATTACAATTTAAAAGAACTGTTTTCTATCTGAATATATATTTTAAAATGTAATTTATTCCTGTGATCAAAGCTGAATTTTCAGCATCATTACTCCAGTCTTCAGTCACATTATTATTATATGCTGAATTTACAGCGTCATGTGACCATGCACACCAATGGCAAAAAAGTTTACAGAATATTGCAGTCCAAACTGTTTAAAATCCATTAGCAAAATATATTTTATAAAACTGCTGTCACCTTTTGGCAGATAGATGGCACTGTTGCACACAAGACTGGTTAGGTGTCAAAAACCTTTTGATCATTTTTGTCCAGCATGTTCTAAATCAGATATGAGACAAATTTAGGGTAGATCCAATTAATTTTTTTTTTTTAAAACGTGTCCTTTCTGTGAAATAAAAATGACACTTGCAGAAGGGTTCAAAATATGGACTCTTTGTACTCGGACCAAGAACAATAGAGCAAATTAATCAGAAGTAATAAGCAAGGCATGGAGCCACTAGCCGTGTTTCCACAGCCGAGCCAGGGCTTCAGACGGGCCGGCGGGGCTAATAGCCTCGGGCCTGGAGCAACGAGCCCAAAATCTGCTGCGTTACTTTCCACTGTCGGGCCAGAAGCTCCACAGCGCTTCATTATGCCTGGTTCAGATTACACGATTTTTTTGTCTTATGCGATAGTCACTGTGTCAGATTACACGATTTTGACTCCTAAAATCTTGTCGTGTCGTGGACAAGAACCATGTCAGACTACACGTTTCTTCCAGACCAGTCATCACGTGCCGTCTTTGAAGACGCGCATGAAGGCGAAACTAGTAGCGCCTGACTTCCGGAAACGACCTAGTCTATGTACATGCATACACACACACACTTAAACTCACTCACATAATACACACACATAAACTCACTCATTCACACACACACACACTCACTCACTCTCGCTCGCTCATTCACACACACACACACACACACACTCTCGCTCGCTCATTCACACACACACACACACACACACACAAACACTCTCGCTCGCTCGCTCATTCACACACACACACACACACACACACACACACACACACATACACAAACACTCTCGCTCACTCATTCACACACACACACACACACACACACACACACACACACACACTCGCTCATTCACACACACTCGCTCACTCATTCACACACACTCTCGCTCGCTCGCTCATTCACACACACTCTCGCTCATTCACACACACTCTTGCTCGCTCGCTCATTCACACACACTCACGCATTCTCACTCGTAACACACATACATAATCACACTCACACAAACAAGTTTCTCTATAGCGAAGTACAATTTAATGAATCATTAGTTAGCTTAATGCTAATTCCAGTCAGTTACTCACCGGATTGCTGAAGTACTTCTGCTATTTTTCGCCAGCATTTTTCGTTTTTAATTCTGTCATGGTAATCTCTCAATGAAACATCATACAGGCAGGAGTACTGTTGCCACAGCTCCACGAACCTTTCCTCCATTTCATAATTCCACTTAGCAACACCATCGTCTCTATTTCGTTTCGGCATTTTTGAAAGCTGTGAATGGAAATGCGTCTGTGCTCCTATTGGTCAATGTCACACGTGATAGAACCCGTCGTGGAGGACCGAAAAAAAAATTAAACATGCTAGTCTTTTTGTCGTGGTGTCGTGAAGCATCGCAGTAGGCTGTCGCCCGCTATGACACACTATACGATATGAAACGATCGAATCTTGCGTCCCGACGCCCGTTGTCGTATACGAATTCCCACGACACTCTAATGCCGGGCGTACACCAAAGGATTTTCACAGTCCCAGACTAAAGACCGGCAGTCTTTAGGAATCTTACTGGAGTCTCGGCGCGCTCTCGTCGTCTCGATCGTTAAATGTGAGGTGATAATCTGCAGTCGGCGACCCGATTTATGCCAGTCTTTCTCTAGTCTTTCATATCAAACATGTTTGATATTATCGCAAGTCGTAGCGTAGTCATAGTGACGTAAAACAATCAACAACCAATAAATTCGTTCTAACATAAAACATAAAAAAACAGGAACAACTGCTAGCATAGGTAAAAATAACTACCATTAAATTATAGTATCTTACTACTGTGCAATAATATAAACTGTTCATTCATTACATCACTTTACCTCTGTCTTTATCCACTTTTATCCTCTTCTCTTCTTTTTGGCACTGTAGGCCAAAATATCGCAAAATTATATCGCAGAATATAATGCTAGTTTATAATGTGTCATGTAAATTCGGCAATCCTTCACAATCAGGAAACTTTCACCGTGTCTAGACCTATTTTTTTACAGTCTATGGTCTAGACCTGGCGCGAGCTGCCAGGCCCGTTTCTACAGGGGAGCATGTTAAGTGTGAGTCTTTAGGTGTACAGAAAGCATAAGTCAAACGGATCGTGGCAAAATCGGGCTAAAATCGTGTAATCTGAACCAGGCATAAAACACGCCCGTAACACGCCTCTCTGGAACAACGGCACACTAACACATCATTTCACCAACAAATGGAAGTTTTATCAGAAAACTAATCAAAGAAATCACTGGAAACAGCGTGATCGCAAAACAAACATGATAAAAGCGAGCGTTTGCTGGCATTTTTGTTGTGTACTTGAATATTTAAAACCCAAGAATCAATGTTTTACCACAGGTTTACAATAAAAAGTGATACATTGATCATAATGAATTAATTTGAGTCAAAATTGCACATTAGTCACACAGAAATAAAGTGGTTTACCGTTTACGGTTTATTTCACAAAAGAAAGAGGACACACTTAATCAGTCGCGTCTGTTTCTGTTTATTTGGTAGTTACAGGACATATTTACATCACATTTAGAAAGAATGATAATTTCTACAAATATGCCACCATAAATACGACCTGATGAGCTTTAGCACTCTCTCCCAGTAGGCTACAGATGTTTTCAGTCAGAGAAACAGAGGAAGCTCCCGAAAAAAAGTTGCTTTATTTTATGATAGTCCGGTATAAAGAGACGAGACGTAGGCAGATAAAATAAAAACATGATTGTGAATTTGTGATAGCCTTTATGATTCATCTGATTCCTTCACGCGTTCATATTTACCATGTTTACTATGGTAATGGTTAGCGTGCAGTCTTTTGCATCGCGTAGAAATATTTCTACCTTATACGGTGATCAGAATCCACATCGGATCACAAACAGAACGCATTCAAACATGAAAGTGAGTTTTGAGGTAAATTATTTTAAAAGTCTGACGCTAGCTGGTATATAGAATCATCCATCTCCAGTCTCAGGTAAACTCCTCTGTTCATAACCACTCCTCAAGCCCGAGCTGGCCCGCTTTGGACCAAGGTATTCGGCGGGCCAGAAAACCCTGGCCGTTGGCCCAGAGGAAGCCCCGACGAGGGCTAGTTTCATACCAAGTTTCATAAAATAGTACACCAATGCATTTGTAAAATACAGCATTTTACTCAAAATGGCTGACATCCAGTATGGCCGACACAAAAACACTAGCATGACCAAACATAAAGAGATCAGTCTCATTATTTTAGGCCAAACTATTATAGAGTAGTCTCGCATAGCCAGACCTTCAGACTGACGGCTGAAGGTCTGGAATTCATAGCAGCTTTCTTTGGCCAAGGCCCGCCCATAAGGCCGTTTGACCGACATGTCAAACAACCAATTACAGTTCGTTTCGTTCAGCGTCACGTTTCGGGGCGTGGAAATGTCCCCACAACAACAGACCGGCGTGCAACAAGTCAGTCAGCATAGAAAATCAAAGAAGGAGAAGAAAACAAGCAGTAAGTCATTGATCTGTTCGTGCACGTATACTTTTGAGAATCCTACGTTTAGCTGATCTTGATAAATGCTCATTGTCACTCATGTAAACACAACAGTTTTTCTTCCGCAATCACACGTCTGCGCTTTGTTTCCCGGCTGACCGAAAATAAACGCGACACTCGCGCCCCCCGGAAATCCGATAAAATTCAACCAATCAGATGACGACTTCGACATTCCTGAAGTGTTTCCAGTTAAGTGTACCATATGCATCAGACGTTTAGCCAACGTTCCGTGGGCGTGACGTCTGAGGCTGAGACTAATTATAGAGTTACAAACAAAAATAACTATTTTCATATTTCTTGACCAGTAGGTGGTGCTTTGCCAGAACGGCTCAAATTCCCTCAGGGAATGATAGATGGCTGTTTTACCTAGTTTTGTTTAAATACAGTGTTTTCTGAGATCCAACAGCCTTCAGTTCTATTTAACCTGCTTGCTGTCAAGATTCATTGAAGCGTTATAGAAAAATGCTTGGGTCTATCAAACATCTTCTGATATCTTGTTGCCAACATGATCTAACAATGATCTGATCCAAATTTAGTGAAGATCTGATGAACAGTCCAGGTTGTACAGAAAATGATGGAGAATCTAGTGTTGTAGAAATTGAGTAAATCATTTTACTCAATATGAGCCAAGAAATCAGCGATTTTGTTTTTAGGCCTTAATATAAGCTTTGGTGCAAATTTGAGATGTTGATAGAGCGTTTGAGATAGAGACTCCAAATTTGCCATGGTTGATGTTCATACTGTCTTCCATCTTTGTGCCAAATTTCACAACTTTCCTATGTTTGGTTATATTGTTTGCCAAAGAAGAAGAACATTAACAGATGTACCTTCAAGGGCTCGGCCTCTAATTAGATTGAATAACTCTCTTCCTCTTCTCTCCCCTTTCCCACAGGTTGGTACAGGCAGTGTAATATCATTCCCTACAGTAAAGATGTTGATCTGGGCATTTGGATCAAAGATTATAGGGATGACATCACTCAGGCATTTCAGAAGGCTGGTCTCCCACTGAAACACAAGTTCGGAAAGGTAAGGAGATTTTGAGAGTTCAGGATCCCATCATTCAAGTAGATAGGACTTGGGGCCCTATTTTAACGATCTAAGCGCATGGTCTAAAGTAAACCTGCACGGCACTAGTGCACTCAGGTTATGTCCGAATCCACTTTTGCTAGTTTAAAGGAGAACTCCGGTCAGTTTTAACATTGAGCTAATTTTTTTGTAAATTTGGAGTGCTGTCAGTACAGAGAACAACGACAAAAATCGGTGTTGCCTACACCGTGTTATCCTCTTTTTAAAATTTGCATTCTGTTGACTTTATTTGTATTTGTTTTTATGTTTTTATTTCCTGTTTTCGGTCGAAGTCCACAGTAGTCGATTGTCGAGTTCACGCGCGTGATCATAGGTAACTAACTAACTGCGTGAACTCGACAATCGACTACTGTGGACTTCGACCGAAAACAGGATGTAAATACAGGTATGTGTGCTGGCTGAATAATCATTTTTATTCATATCTTTCACATCTACTGCAGTCAGATTCACCCGTGTTCACTCTGAAGGAATCACTCACATTGGCTGTGCACTTGTAATGACACATCAAGGATGTTAAGAGGCTAAAAGCAGGTTTAAAACTTGCCCCATTGAAGTCAACAGGGTGCAAATTTTAAAAAGAGTATAACACGGTGTAGACAACACCGATTTTTGTCGTTGTTCTCTGTACTGACAGCACTCCAAATTTACAAAAAAATTAGCTCAATGTTAAAATTGACCGGAGTTCTCCTTTAAACTAGCAAAAGTGGATTCGGACATGACCTGAGTGCACTAGTGCCGTGCAGGTTTACTTTAGACCATGTGCTTAGATCGTTAAAATAGGGCCCCAAGTCCTAATAAATCATGTAATATTTAAACGTGTAATAAATCAGAGTCTCATCTCTCATTCCCTTCAAAAGCCAGTTACGCTCGTGCCATGGCGGATAACCAAAAAAATATTGCGCCATTGACTTAGACCAGGTTTCAGTTGGTCAATGGCTCAGTCTATTTCAGTTCCTCAAAATAGCAACGCGCCAACAATGCGCCGAACACACCTCGTTTTCAGACCAGCAGCCCATGGGTGCACAAATGCATTTGCTATTTAAACAATGTGAAACTGATAACTGCAGGACGTGAAAATAATAACTGCATCGGGCTGAAACTAGCAAAAAACACTTGCGTCGCGCCGCATTGTGCCGGGTGTGTGATAGAGCCCTTAATCTTGGATGCCCGAAAACAGCTGCCCGGAGGCGTTGTGAATATGGCCGCAGAGTGAACAGTTTCCTTGAAATGGACTTTGTTCTTTTTCTCAAGTTTCTCAACCGTTATTGCACCTCAGAAGAGCAAGAGGACGCAGTGTTCTCTACGAACGTGTTGTACCAATTAAGATGCATATTAAACAGCTTGTTTTGATCCTGGTTTTAATTTTTGATTTTACCATAAACCTAGATCAGCCGTAATCCTGCTGATCTGTTACTTCAAACGCAATTAATATTTTAGTTAGGGATTAACTTTAAAGGGACAGTTCAACCCAAAAATTAAAAATCTGTCATCTTTTACTCACCCTTAAGTTATTCTAAACCTTTATGAGTTTCTTTTTTCTGTTGAACACAAAAGAAGATATTGGCAGCAGTTCTTCTAACCCTAATTGATGGAGTGTGAAGCTTTTCAATTCTTAAAAAAACATGAAGGAAGAACATCATGGCCATATTCCAGGACGACGATGTCAAGATTCATCAGGCTCAGATTGTGAAAGAATGGTTGAGAGGAACATGAAGAATCATTTTCACACATGAATCTGCTCCAGATCTTAAATCCATTGAAAGTGTTTGGGATGTGCTGGAGGAGACTTTACAGAGTGCTGGACTCTTGCATTGTCAAGATATTGACCAAAAATGTATGCATCTCTTCATGGAAATAACATTTATTTACATCAAGAGGTGTGATGTGTCTTCCTACACGGTTGTTTAAGAAATGAAAAGCTACATCAGACACGTTTTCACCCTTCATTTATTTAAATTTCAGGTGGAGGACAGTTTGGAGCTCTCCTTTCAGGGGAACGATGTGAAACTGGACATTTTCTTTTTTTATGATGAAGGTGACATCGTCTGGAATGGAGGCACGCAGGCAAAGAGTGGCAAAAAATTCAAGTGAGTATTAGAGCGTTTTCTATTATCAATTAAACATTGCTTTTAATATCAGTCGCATGCTTCCAATCATGGATGTTGCCAGACCCTATTAATGCCTGGTATGTGAATACAGTGCCATTAGCCAATCTTTGAAACAACAAAGTGAGGAAGTCAGAAATTAATTACCTGTCATTTATTTATTTATTTATTAATTATTTGATTTGTTTGCACTTAAACACACAATAACAGTGTATGAATGTGAAGCAAGATAACTCAATTCCAATTACCCAGGGTTAACTAGTTCAAGTGTGGAAAGCCCTAGAGAAAATCTGTTTTTGTTTTTTCTTTCATGAAATGTCTTCTTATATTTACATTGTTTCCTGACAGATACGTGTTCCCACGATTCAGCCTGTGTTGGGCCGAGCTGATGGAGCTGAAGGTCCAGGTTCCCTGCGAGACTAGGGACTATGTGATGGCCAACTATGGACCCAACTGGAATGTTCCTGTAAAAACCTGGGACTGGAAGAGCTCCCCGTCCAACGTCCAGGAGAATGGCGTCTGGCCTGTGCGGGAATGGGATGATGTCATTCAGGTTTACTGAAGCATCATGGGAGTTATTTGGTATACTCCCGCTGATATGGGTGACATTGCAGTTACAGTGATACAAACCGCTCTAAGCTACTACAAACATGAAAGCAAGTTTTAGAGTTCCCTGAATTCCCTTGAGTATCTTTGTAACACTAAGAGAACATAAAATAAAGACCCTCAAGAAATAGTCTTGCTTAGAATCATAGACTGTAAAAAAAGATGGACGACGCCCCTTCATTCTCTTCCATTGGTGAAAACTGAAGCCGCCAAAGTCCTAATATGGCGCTGACATCTTGTGCAGATTTGGGACCTGCTTCTGCGCAATCGTGAGCAGGAAGTAAAGCCGCGGTATCAAGGACCCGCCCTCACTCTCGCAGAAACCGTTAGTACAGTTTACTGCAGAACAACTCATTATGTGAAATAAACAGTTATGGACATGTAGAAATGAAAGCTGAAGCTCCAATATCCTCCCGAAAATCCCCCAAAAAGTCTGTTGGTGGTGCCTAGTGACGTCACATTTCCGTTTTTATAGCATCAAATAACTAAGACCAAACTTATTTTAAAATCGAACACTTAAATTTACATCAGTGTGAAAAAAACTACCTAAAATGACAGAAAACATCTTTGGAAGAAAATCATTTGAAGTGTAATTTGATTGTTTAGTTTCCATCGCGTTCATTAGGCTTCATGGGGAGGCGGGCTTTATGACCTATACTGGGACCAGCATCGAGACACTTTGGCTTGGCTTCACTTTTCAGGACTTGAGCGGCACGCTTGCCTAGAATGTACAGAATGTGTAAAGAAAATGCTGCTGTGCACCGGCTACTGATATATGTGTGTTATTCTTGAATAATAAAGTATTGTGTGAACTATTTAGGCTTTTAGACATGTAGTGATGAATCAAAATGTTGTATTTTAATAGATGATAAAGCTAAAGGGAAGGGTGGCCGGTATAATACTGATGTATTCAAAATACATTTTGATGATAGCAAAAAGATGTACACCAAGTTGCTTAATTGAAACATATTGTACACCCCTGAGGTCTGAGTGCATCTCGGGGAACTGTGTTACCTGGAGCATTTCCTCCTGGTAGGGGCTCCCTAGTCAAACGCTTCCTTTATCAGGTTTGAGCAACATGTCATGTGATTCTGCAGAGTGGTGATTAGAGAAGACATTTGCTTTTATGATTGTGCCTGATGAGGTTGTGAACATTGAAAAGAGTAGGGGACCCAGTACTGAACCTTGATGCACGCCAAAGATTAGCTGATGAAACTCAAGACACTGTGGGTTTGTGGTGTAGGGTGCCGACTGCTGATGGTCACCACTTTTATCAGTGGAAAAGGTGACAGTCATCTGGTTTAAGCCAGAGAAGAGGGGACACCCTTATGCCTCCCATCTGGATGTATATAAACACATTTTTAAGTGATGATGCCTCAAAAATATGTTCACGCTGTTCTATTTTAAATAGTTGCTTTTCCCACTGTTAGTTAATCCATTTTCATTTTACAAGTCATATTGGACTTGTCCAAAAAAAATAATATTTACATTAAAATACATATTTCACCCCTTAACTTTTTAGAAAAATGGATCTCAGAATCTCTGATCAGAATGGTGAAAAAACTACTTTAATGATGCATTTATTGTATATAAGTATATAATTCACTATACAAGTATTATACTAAGCTTAGTGTGAAGGAAGTATTTTTTATACTCAGTGAATGCTAGATTCATATAAACGTAAAACACCAGCAATTCACTTTCTTTTATTTTTTTGTACAAAAGGTATCCATATATAGTATCCAACAGATACAGAACAAATGGCTTAAGTCATTTTACAAACCTTCATGACATCTATCCTTTGACTGGACAGAGGAAGCAAGTGTAGGAATATTTACCCACTTCCCGATCAAAACACTAGAAAACAGGCCTGGCTTCAGACAAAGCTAAAGCTAAAGAAACATACTTGATACAACCGTCATATTGAGCAGTGCTTTGGAATACTGGCACCTATGACCTTATTTAAATGTACAACAGAAATCACAAAGACAGGCGCAGTGTTAGCAAACACCTAAAAACTGCAATAGCCACGTAAAGAACAGTCTGCTCAATCCAAAAGCAAGGGGGAAAAAGAAACAAAAATAACATACAAAGGGGAAAGCAGCTCCATCTCAACTGTGTTGAACCAGCTACAGAACCAATTATTAAAAATTGAAAAAAAAAAAAATTGAGGGTAAAAATGCTTTTTGGTTTCACAGTTAAAGTTTAATGCACTGCATGCATGATGCTAACAATGGCATGGGACTGAGAGAACATTAAAAAAAATGCCCAGAAAGATTCAGTTCAGCTTTCTGATGAACATTAACTATTTAAAAAAAAAAAATCAAAAGCTAAATCTAACACACTATCTACAAAATGATAGAAAACAAAAACAGGTTTAAAAGCACTTCTCCCTATCTCCGGTATCGGCCCCTCTCTTTTTCCCTCTCACGATCTCGAATCCGCTCTCGTTCGCGATCACGTTCTCTGCCGCGCTCTCGCTCTCGGTCGCGACGCCCGTCCCGGGGCCGGTCTCGCTCTCTCTGCCGGTCACGCTCGCGCGGGCGACTCCTGCGTCCACTCACCACGGCCTGTGTTCGTCTCAGGAAATCGTCCACACGCATATCGTAGTCATGCTGCCAAACAAAAGTTTGAAAGTACGAGTAAGCAAAAACATAACATTAAAAAACACACACACCGGCTCAGTTCCAAAACCTAGTGAGCTAGTCTAGCAAGTCGACCCAACACTCAGAGACTGGCGACATGTAGTGTTGGGTTGCTAGGAGGAGTTCCCACTACTTTGGTACACGGCTGGGCGATATCGATGGTTTATATCTAGATATTATTAAAAATTGTGATATTTAATATTATGGGTGGCTATTTTTGTAAATATTACTCACTATATACAGTCCGTATAAGTGTACGATTCAAACTTTTCCCATGGTCTAGTGTTAAAAAAAGAAAGTTCCTTTCTTTTATTACAAAATACATATTGATTTGGCACCCAAGTATTGTGATTTGGCATTATGCGCCACTGACCAATTTAAACGCCTCTGATTGGTCATTGCATTCAGCACTCAACAGAAATGTCTGTGATTGGCTACAATGCTCAACGCTGTTAAACACATTGTTAAAAGAAATATTTTATGCTTTTCACAGAGTATGAAGCGTTTGAAAGCAGCTGCCATACGAAAAATGTTATCCATATAAATACATTATTGTGATAAACACAATATTCCCTAAATGCTATATCGTCAGCCAAAAAAAAAAAAAATATCACAATGATATCGCTAATATTCGATGTATCGCCCAGCCCTAGCTAGTTTTCGAGCCGCTTTAAGTGGCTAAACTTTACCAAACTGGAGGCGAAAGAGCGAACAACCCTCTTTTCCCTGAAGCGGGCATCATGGGGCATGGGATGGTGTCCGGAGTAAGGAGGGTGGGCCTGCGGGGGAGGAGGATGATGATGATGCTGGTAGTACGGGTGCTGGGGGGGGTGCTCCATACCAGGGTACGGGGCCTTCAGGAAAGAGAAAGAAAAGTGTCAGAATTTAAATAATGGATGACCAGAACAACGGATTCAGAAATCCCAGGGAATAGAGTCAATCTTACCATTCCCTGCCATGGTGGTGGAGGCCCGATGTTGTGGTGGAATTCTCTCATGTAGTCATTGTAGGACTAGAAATAAGAAAATAAGGGTTAATAATGTTTATATGTTCATACATGACTTGATGAAAGTTAATTAGCAACTACAATAAAACAAGCTGGGAATTCAAGTCAACCAAAGTTGAGCCTATTGGCTTTTTAATGAGCGTTCCTGGTGTCACTGTGCATATAGTGCATGTTATTACCCCTCCAGCCAAATAATAAAAAAATTGTTGTCTTCATAATCTAATCAAAAATATAGTACATCCACCTTTGAAACTAATTTACTTTGGCTTGAATCCCTCTTATTTTTCAACTCCACAGCTTCATTCTGGTATGTAATGCCGACTCAATGATATTCCAATTGATAAAATAAAGTCTCTAACACACATTTTCTTCTGATCATCAAAATTTTGCTCTACAGGAGATTTTATCAATGAACGGGTTGTGAATGGCATTTCATGTTGACTTAAAAGTCAAGAAAACAAACTTACTCCGTTGAGAAACACATCTCTCCTCACACCAGTGAAGCGCCTGTGAAGAGATATTACGTGACGTTATAACATGTACCATTCAGAAATGCAGGATGATGAGGGAAAGACGAGACCAACCTGTCCACAGGCTGATTGCGAGGGTCTTGCATAAAACCTAAACGGACAGCGAAAATGAGATTTCACCAACGACAGAAAAACAGCACAAACAATAAAACCAAGTCACAAATCGACAATTTGATTTAAAATCACAAAAGCTACAACAATCTTGACCAAAAAGAAAAAAAAGAAGAAAAAAGCAAGCGTTCAGGGTTCAGTTCAGATGCCATAGTTTGACCTACAGTACAACCCTTAAAACACAAGTCACTCGATAAAGAGCCGTAACACGGGTAGAAGAAACACTTCTCGTTCTGTCAGAAACCATGGAAGAGAGGAAACATGAGCGCTACACATTGCAGATATTGACCTGGTCTCTGGGGGAATTCTGGAGTGTAATCAATCCTGGGCCGCTTCCGGTTGTGCATGTCATATTCTTCAGGACGACGCCTACGTAAATCAGGTACATTAATGTGAAAGATGGCACTGATTTAAGAGAACAGACAGACATGAAGCATACAGTCAACAACACTTTTCTTTCAGTTAACAGTGTGTGTGTGTGTGTGTACAGGAATACATATTTTAGCGGATTTCTTTCTAACTGTACAATCTCATTTTAGTTAATGATAAAATACTTGGTTAGCAACTAAATTAATTCTTAAACTGCATGACACGTCAAGTAAAACACATCTATAAGCAAGTTCTGTACATTCACACAAACCTAGGACACAATATATTTTTTTGCATATTAACATCTTATTGTCCTGCATAAAACAATAGTCTGGGTTCAAAACAATCTACTCTCAGCATTTGTGGAAAAATGTTGATTAGGGCTAGTTGGCTAGATTTAATTTAAATGGTTTAATTTTTGATATTTGCAGCAGCTGTGCTTTTATTGGCATAACCCTTTCTAAACAAAGTCTTTCAATTCATCTACTGTACAGCCGTCACCAAAGCCATCATGTTTACAGCATTGTTGTGTTTTTACGTTAAAAAAAACATCTCAAGACCCCTGCATTGCTCCATTCCTGACTGATTTTAGCTATACTTCTTACAAACAACCCAAAAAATGATGTCTGATTGGGGTCAGGTGACAGTTAGAGCTCATTTTAAAAAGAAATGGCTACAGTAAGATGTTTAGATAAACGTCAATAAACATTAAAATGCAGTTTCGAGAGTAAAGCCACAAGAGTGTGATGGAAATGCTTCATTTTCAGCATCATGTGCATGTAAAGCAGAAACAAGGATACCAATAAGAGGTAATCAAAACAATGCCACAAATGCTGTTGCTAGAGCTGAACCCAGAACAGTCCTAAGGCCACATTGATGTGTTTTTTTCACTGCTCAATCCTCAGCAGAGCTCTACGTTGTGAGTATTTCACCGCCTTCAAATGTAAAAGCTTTGTTGCACACCCATGCAAGTGAAATCGGACACCTAAATCAACTCGTGAACTCAAATAACACCATCAGAATAAACCTCCCAGTGCATCTCACCCAATTGGAAAATTGTTTTATGGAGCATTTGGCTGACTTTCGTTGTCTTCCATTCAAGTCAACAGAGAAACGACAAAACATCGGGACATTCGCAGAGCATTCTGGATACGTGTACGACCATACTCTGTTTTGGTCAGGGTCTGGTAGGATGAGTTTCACATTACATCGTCCTGTCAAGTTCACCAAACCCGGTTCTGTTGTGCTCCATCTACATGTTTTTGTATGCAAAAACATTCTGTGTGCAGTGTCATTTTACTATTATTTATATAATTTAATCATTTGAATAAGCTTTTCATTTACATTTTAGTTACATTTTTAGTCAGTTGTATTAGTTTTCACCATTTAGGCTTTATTTTTATTTCAGCTTTAGTTCTCCAGTTAGTAACTTACGTGCTTCAACTTTACACGGAAATAAGAAATGCTGACATGACAACTAACTGAAATAAGTATAATCTCTATATTTTATGTCAGCTTAATTTCAATGAACAAAAAAACAAAGCGCATTTCTCTGTTGACTTGGAAGTAAAACAACAAAAAGCAGCCAATGACATCCAAATAGTAATCAATGTCAATAAAGTGATTAATATATTTGAGTGCTTAATTATTAAATGCATGTTAAGGACTAATTTAAGTTAATATAAGATACCAGTTGCTGATCGGTCAAAGCCGCTACAATTTCGTACTGCCTATCACTTGACAAAAATATCAAATAGTTTGCTTATAAGCGTATAAAACCATCTAAGTACCAAGTATACATGCATAGAAGTTAGCATTAATGTTATAGTCCTGGACAGTAGAGCCCTGCTCAGAATTGTATAAAGACTTAGTCTAGCTTTCGCTGTGTGTCCTGAAGCCAAAAACCCCCACATGCCTTCAACTGTGCCATGAGGGATTGTTAAACACTTTAGATGAGTCTTTCTAGAAAGACTGTTCCTAAACTCTACTCGAACACATGCTCAATATAAATAGGTGCCCTTAGTGAAAATGTCATTCTAACAAATGGTGAGAAACCCAATGTCAAAAACAACAGTATCTACAGTGGAGAACAATAAAATCTGGTTGAGAGTGTGACATACCGCATTCTTGTAGTTTTGTGACTGCTAACGTTGGCAAATACTTTTAAAGAGTAAAAGTTCATATAAAAGTCCATCTTATGCTTTAACACATTTTTTAAATGGGAGGGCCTGGTAAAGCAGAAGAAGGGGGGAGTGATAAGGAGTGGTGCAGTCCATTGCAAAGCAAACCAAAAAGACCAAGAGAAGATCCAGACATCTGGAAATAACCCTTCTCTTGGGGATACTCAGTCCATGGAGGGCTCAGAGAAACACAGAAGAAGGGAAGGGTGGAGGCATCATCATTTTACACCATCTTTAGTCCAAACCGCCTACCTACCACCAGCTGGAACATCCCATCGATTGAGAGGAAGGGGCTTTTTGTAACAAAGAGGGTGGGGAAAGGGGAGGGACGTGTACACATGTAACGCATCCAAACTGGAGTCCATCAGTTGGGGCTTTGGCCAGACAACGTGTAAATTGACAAACTTCCTCAAAACGTTTGTCTGGAGAAAGTAAGGATGCGTTTAAGTCCTTTTTGGGGCCTTTCTTTGAGCACAGAGTTCATGTAAAGCAGTGCTCTATAGGGACAGTCCCTGGTGCGATTCGAGTCCATATGCACTGCAAACGGGACGACTACTCACTCCAGGAGCTTTTTTTTGCCCTCCCTCCCTGTCTCTCCCTCTCTGTTTTCATGCTTTCCTTCACCGTTTTGACGCTACACCCCCGCACACTTCAACTATCTATATTCTCAAGCACACACCGGAGCTTTTTCTGGACCGGAAAACCATCAAAGAAGTCCCAAAATACGCTCCTCTTGACAGCTTTTTTTAAACAACGACTGCTTTCTGCCCCCTCAAATCGACGTGCCATCTTCTCTTTAATTATTAAGGCTCCTTTTAAAAGAGTCCCAAATTTGACTGGCTCTATCCCCCATGGACACTCCTGCAAGAAAAGGCTTTGGGAACAAATTTAAACACAGTCTCATCTACAGAAAGAAACAGACCTCAGTGCTACAACTAAAAAGTTAACTAGACCATTCTTAGGCTTAAGTTGTTAACAGTTAACAGGCATATCAGGTCAATCGTTACACCATTTCAGCTCCCATTAACCATCAAAATTAACAATAGCACGCAGGATTTATGCTGTGACTTTCCCACAAAAGCCGCAGCCGGTCCGGTCTGCTCTGGTCAGCTTGGTTCGTTGCTCTTCTCTGACCCTCGCTCAAGTGACGATGAAGACGAAGGTGGAAAAATAACAAAAACACACTTGTTCCCTTCGCGTCAGGTGACAGGGACACAAGTGCGCACTATCAGTCCAAAGAACATTTCTAACCTTCCCACGTCCCGAGGGACGGGCTCTCTGTGGGGTAGTCGGCCCCGAGATCGAGGCTCTGAGTGCATCCTCCTCTTGTGGCGCATTTTGTGAATGACCTGATACAAGTCAATGCTCTCATCAGGTGGGAAGAGCATGCACAGCTGTGTCCCGCAGTCTGGTTCGATCTCCTGCGGTCGGCCGTTTGCAGAGGTCCAAGTGATCATGCGGGACAGTGAAAAGAAAGAACGTTAACGTTTGTTTTTATGGACAAGCCAACCAATTTTGTGCATATTCCTTGGCATCTACGGGGCTAAAGAGTGTAAAGGTGTAACAATATATCACAATACAAAAATGCAACAATATGAATCGTGGATAGTGACAATACATAGTGTATTGTTCACCCAAAATTAAAATTACGGTGTGTGAAAAAATTCACGTTTTCAGAGTTTTAGTGTCAGTACTACATTAAACTACTATATATAATGTTGAATATAATGTATAATAATGCAATGGGGGAATATTTGTGGGTTCTGATAATGCCAATTGTCTGATGTTACCAGTAAAAAGTGGCCTACATTATTTTAAATATATCTCGTCAGTGACAGAGTGCAAGCTTTTTTATATTTTCAGCTTCAGAATTATGAATATTGTTATTCTGGTGTCTCTATTGTCCTGTGCTTTGGGTTTCCAGCACCAAGTCCAAGACTGTTCATTTACACCCACAATGTAACACCAAATTTAGCATTTTAAATCAACAGTTCATTTTTTGTTAACCTTTTGCCATATGTCTTGGAGTATCACAATAATACTGTATCGAATCTTGACATGAGGGTATCGTTACACCCCTACTAAAGAGCCAATGGAATGAGAGGCTAGTGAGAAATCAACAGGATATCAATATTGCGTTCTTAGTGCATGTTAGTGTTTGGTCTCATCAATAAGGATGGCACATATATAGCGTTAATTACACCTCTGATTTCCCTCGATGTTTGTTCAGAGTCTGTAGTGCTTGTAAAATTTAAAAAATTGTTTAAAAAAAGAGAAAAGACATACTTTATATCTTTTAAATTTTTCCCCATCAGTTTTCATAAGTACAGACTAATAGCTTCATGTCATTACTTCCAGCAAAACTGTGTGTGAATGTAAAGCTGACAGGGTTAGGTTATAGATGTGAAATTTCCAGCCATAAAAATCGAATGTGTGTGTGTCTTTTTTTCTGGAAACTTAACTTACTTTAATATTTTTCTGAAAGAAAATGCTGCGAAAAATGGATCCCTTCTGGTATAACATCCTCTTCTTACAATCCAATCAATGGATACAAATGGATAAAACCAAGTAAAAGGAGTTAATAAAGAAATTTCACGATAATACGGCTAACCTGTCCATCACGTCCAATCTTCACAGGCTTGTGCTCGTTCCACGGGTTGGAGAGGTGAGCAGTTTTAGTGAAAGGTAATTCCCGCCTTTAAACAAAGAAAACAAACCTCAATAGCTCAACTGTAAATGAACAACAAACAAGCCAGACGGGAAATATCTAATTTTCTCATGGTTTAATACCTGCAAATCCAGTCAATTTTGAAGACTCCTCCGAGCATCTTGGCATTCATGCCTGCGGGCAGAACCCAGTGAATGGGAGAACCTCCATGATGAGACTCAGACGAGAGTCGAGCAAAACCTGAAACACAAACACACATCCTTAAGTGAACCTGCATTAAGCCACTCCGAATGAGTTTCCATTCACTCGGGTAAAGGGAAAATGATGTGGATTTAATGAATATGGTTGTGCCTTGAGCATGTAACCAGAAATGATGGACAACAGACTAAAATTATGCCATTTTACAAGACAATGATATTATTAAGGCCATGACACACCAAGCCGACGGTTGGGCCAGTTTTTGCAGCGTGTTTCCGAACTGTCGGCACTAGTTGGACATCGCCTGGGGTATTTTGAGCGATTGAGCGAATCAGCATCCGAGTTAGGGCACAAGTGATGAAAGCGAGCAAAGTCAAGACGGCACCGACAGAAATTTATGTCATCTTTCCAGAGCATGCCAATGCACAAATATTTTCATGACAACATGAGCCTCGCCTGGAATGAAGAAAGTCATCAGCATGACTGATATTCAAAATTGTAAGCAAGCGCTGCTTTGTTTATGGTTTGTATATCTGCAGTCCTAGGCTACGTTCACACTGCGAGCCTCAGTGCTCAATTCAGATTTATTGCTCAGATCCATTTTTTTTTGTAGCTGTTCACATTGTTGTTTTAAATGTGGCCAAAATCAGATTCCAGTGTCAACAGATCATGGTCCTGAACTTTCCCGCACATCGTCAATTCACCTTTATTTATATAGCGCTTTTTACAATACAGATTGTTTCAAAGCAGCTTTACAGAGATAACAGGAAAATAATTCAACAAAGTTTGGCTGTACAGCTGAAAATAGCATCATAGTCCAGCTTAAGTAAGTTCAGTGATGGTTAAGTTTTGTTGTAAAAAAGTTATAAAGGGGTCATGAACTGGCTTTTTACATTTTTTTTATATTGTTGTCTGAGGTCAACTTATGACGTTCGCTTGGTTTTTACATTCAAAAACATCAAAATGAATAAGTAATAGGCTATTTTCTACCCTGGTTTTGAGCCTAGCTCCTGAAACGCTCGGTTTTTATGGGCGTGCCGCATTGAAGACTTGGAAGCAAACGCCCACTGCTATGATTGGAGAACAGTGTTGCATGATATGATGAGTTTCATGTAATGCGTGAATCGGTGGACGGGGCTAAACAGGCGGTGTTGATCTTCTTCTGCGGAGGCTGTGTTTGATACCCTTTGACCTCAGATTCCCACTTTGAAAAACCTGTCGTTCGCTGTGCCTGGTGTCAATAAAAGCTTTTATTGGACTAACAAGGAAGTTTTCAGCTCTGAAACTTACAGGATATTCTTATAGTATGATGACCTCATACTATGAGATTAGATTTCTCAGTTCATCACACCTTTAATTTGGTTCATTTATCTAAACAGCCGCTCTGAAGAAAACGGTGATGTCATCGTCCAGCTGAGTTCAGTTCTCATATAATGGTGTCAATGCAGGCAGATCAATAATATTGTTGAATATTAACATGCATAACCCGCATGCACAAAAGAATGATAAAAAGACATCACGCAGCACGCTGTCATACGGAAGTAAACACTTACGTAAACCTTAACGTAAGCGTTTATTGATAGTGTGATCTGCCGGGCAATTATGCAGGGGCAATATAAAAAACGAAGACAAGGATATGAAAAAAATAAGCTTTTAACATTATAATATGGGCCCTCATGTTTGCTTGTATATAGAGCTGTCACTGTAATACTTATGAGCTCTGACACATCACGGTCCTTCACTACCTTTCACAACTGTCGATAACATCGGCATGTAAAATCTTTGAAGTGACTCCCATGAGCGTTGAATGTTGCTGTTGAATGACGAAAAATTCGCATGAATTCTGATATGACTGTCGCATTGCGAAACATCCCACCTGTATCAGATTTAGCACCACATAAGTCAGAAGTGAAAAGATCAGATTCCACGTGGTTTGTGTCATGACAAAAATAGTCAACATTTTTTTTTTTTTTGTGCCACATTTACCTTAGGTCTGACCATAGCACTAGTTTGGTTTCCCTTTTAAAATGACGAATATAACCTGCTAATACAGACAGTCATTTCCTTAAACGCAGGCCCAGAACACACATGCTAGTTGACATTCGCCTGTAGTCCTTTTGCCGTATTCAAGCGTAACTTTTTGGCCGAGACGCAGTCGACACGAGGCAACAACAGTCAGCTTTTGTCGGCTAGGTGTGTCACCGCTTTTATGTGTCAATCATCAATGCTGTTGTTCTTAATCAAAACGTTTATGGTAGTCCACAGAACTGTGCAGTAACTAAAACATACAAGTGTTATTGGCACTCTTGAGGTTACAAGTCACTCTTAAATCATAGCAAATCACGTGCTCTAATTCCTTGAATTGTTGCTTATGGGTTTATTGTCCATTTATGTTTGGTTTACCTTACGGCAGTTTTTCTTTTTAAGACATACCTTGAAACTTTCCACTCTCCCTAACTGAAAAGATTAGCACAACACTTCGAGCAGCGCGAAAAGCAGCGTTGAGTTTTTTCTCGTTGACGGGCAGAGTGGACCACACACCCTGTGAAGAGAGAACGCACGCCATGTTAACTGGGTTAAGCTTCCATTAAACTCTTAAATCTCTTAAATCAAACTGTAAACAGGGCTGTGAGTGGCACACCTTTGCTTTAGCCAGGGAAACATTCTCATGGTTGTTGCTCTTAATTAGAAAAAACCTGGCCTCTCTCAGGATATACTTCAGCTTGCTGGTTTGATCTTTAAAAAAATAAAAAAAGACAAAAGGGGAGAAAAGCATATTATGAAACTGGTCACAAAATGGAGTAACACTAGTCAGTACACGGATGCAGCAACACCAAAAATGAAAATAATTGACAACGAATTTTAATAGCAGTTAGTCAACTCTTTGCATAGAGAACATGTGTCAAGAGGCATCACATTTCAGTAGTAAAGCAACAAAATAACGATTTATGTTGTGACAAATAAATTTGCTAAAGGCAAGTTGCCTGAATCTAATTTTAGATTCGTCATGAGCATATATTTTTGTGTTAACAAAATGCTAAATTTGAAAGAACGGATGCTGTTGATAATGTTCAACTAGAGGTACGTACGTCAACACGTAGTTCAGAAGTTTAGAGGCTCTACAAACTGATTACATTTGTCTCCACATTTTCCCCCAAGTTTTAACATTGCACGTATAAGACATAGGGGCACATATAAAATACACTGAACAAAATTATAAACGCAACACTTTTGTTTTTGCCCCCATTTTTCATGAGCTGAACTTAAAGATCTGAGACTCTTTCTATGTACACAAAAGGCCTATTTCTCTCAAATATTGTTCACAAATCTGTCTAAATCTGTGTTAGTGAGCACTTCTCCTTTGCAGAGATAATCCATCCACCTCACAGGTGTGGCATATCAAGATGCTGATTAGACAGCATGATTATTGCACAGGTGTGCCTTAGGCTGGCCACAATAAAAGGCCACTCTAAAATGTGCAGTAATTTCATAATTTTGTTCAGTGTATGTTACTCCATATCTGCTAAACCAAGGTTCTTCATCCAGGGAGTCTGCAGGGGGTCCTCCAATTAATGTTTGATCACAAATAATTTTTTGTTAAATTAAAACATGGGTAAAAAATTACAATGTCACATGCTAAGCACCCTCAAATGAATGCAAGAGCACCCTCAGGTGATACTGTACTAATATCATATTGGCAAACTCAAGTGGTCCAACGGATCACCAAACTCATGGTTCGGATCATATGGTTTTTGATTAACTTAATTTTACCAGCCAGCGGTGAGAGTAATTAATGTCTTCAACATGTGAGTTGGATGAAAATCATACCACATTTTATAAGTAATCAATTTAACAATCTAGGTAACGTTTAAAGGGTTCACAAACTCTGAAACTCACAAAAAACACAGGATTCACTGCTTAAGAAAAATATTACTGCTAGAGATTACAGACATGACAATACAATTAAATGCGCAAACATTATCTGAATGTGAGTGAGATGTTCTTACCCTTCCTCACAGCTCTGACAGAAGAGGACAGTTTTTCATGTTTCTTTTCAGACCCTAAAAGTCAAGAGAGACAACAGGCTTTAGCATTCAACTCAAAATGCAGACAGAAACTGCTGGCGGTCCATGATTTTGACTGGTCCTACACAGATCATGAAACACGCCAATGCTGCACAACTGGATTTAACACAGATCATTAAGATTCATTCCCACAAGCTTAACATCATGGTATATGATTAGCGAGACAAAATCTAGTTGTTAGAAATTCACACTATTTCAGGTTGCCATCAGGTGTGTAAAAATATAATCAGAAGGATTCAGATATCTGTAATCTGACCTGCCTCGCCAAAGATTTAGTCGAGTTTATACTTAAGCCAATCAACAATTAAGGCCCTGATACACTTCAAGCAAAAATCAAATAACGCAATGGTATGACAATTTCAAACAAAATCAGGCCAAAAAAAAAAGCTTGTTCTTGGTTCACTCCGACTGGTAAACACCTTCGACTACCATTGGTCCATGGTGATGATGTAATAGGTGGGCGTGGCTCTGAGGCTCCGCCGCCTTTGACAGGGAAAAATTCTCCGGTTAATTTCTTCTGTTCAGTCTGTCAGATGCGAGTGAAAACGTGAACACTGTGGAGAGCTGCTTTATAGTAGAAAGCAATTGTAATCGTTTTTCATGTTTAATATGGCAAAACTGTTGGCTTTAAAGCAGGGGTGTCAAACTCAGTTCCTGGAGGGCCAATTTCCAGCAGAGTTTAACTCCAACCCTAATTAAACACCTAAATCAGCTAATCAATGCGCTCATGGTTACCAGAAACTTCCAGGCAGGTGTTTTGGACCTAAACTCTGCATGACAGTGGCCCTCAAGGAAATCGATTATATAAAGTGAGATATAAATAAACATGACTTGAGTTTGTGCTAACACATCCACATCGCTATGATCAGATGCTTTCTTGACTACAGTTTCATGGTTGTTATTTTTTGTTTCATTTACGGTTTCATTTGTTGTCATTTTTGTTGTGTTTGTTTTTGTTGTTTATGAGAGGAAAGCATGCAGCACGTATTCATCTAAACACTGCTCTGAGAAGCCTGGGCAGCGTCGGGATGTTCACTAATACTATATTTCTCAGGGTTTTCAAACAACTTTTTACCCCTAAGCAAAGAACGGAAAAGAACTTCGCTGTGAGTATATTGGGACCTTCACAATCCAATTTTTGTCTAAATCTTACCATTACAACAACAGTTAAGTATTTATTACTGCTCTAAGGAACATATTATTACTTTTAAATGGCTCTCTGAAAATGTTAAACATTTAAGCTGTCCCAGTTGATCAATTGGGGTTTCTTGCATAATTTATACTCAATTCACGTAGCCATGTAAAAAGTAGGGGTGTTGAAAATAATAGTTTCTATGATAGATCGCGATGCGGATGTGGACGATTCTGCATTGATGTAACAGACTATAATCGATTATAGCCAACTGGCATTTCTCTGACGTCATTCGGCACATATGTGCATCTCGCGCTAGCGTACAATGGCGGAGGGAGGCGAAACACAAAAGCGAGTTTAAAAAAAATGCACCCACTGTTTTAACATATACTTCGTGCGTGTGTGTGTGCGAGCATTATTGTAACTTTAGTACACTACTTGACAGTTTCATGCGCTTTTAGTATTTACTAGTGTTTATTAGTTCTAAATGCTCCGGTTGTCTGCTGTGTTCAGAGTTAAGTTTTGTTTGATGTTTGCTACATTCAGGAAGTGTACTTTCTCCGAGCAGATAAAAGTAAAGGGAGTTCATATATCTGACTGCTATTCATTGACGAAAACGCAGCCATTTGCAGTAATATTGAAAATTGAGGATGCAACGCATCGTGATTTCGAATTGAATCGTTGACATAATAATCGTAATTGAATTGAATCGTGAGACCAGTGACGATTCACACCGCTAGTAAAAAGCGTGACGACATACAGACAAGTTGGTCCTTATCACAAAATAAATCCCTTGAGGGTGACCACCCTGTTGTGGCTTATTTTGCAATAATGACGAGCTGACTGTACATTATCCATTATATATACATTTTATACTTAATTTTGCTTTTTCTTTGAAAGCAACCAGAGCAGAGGCAAGTCAGGTTACACTGCTGCAGAACGAACTCAAATAGAGACTAAATCCTAATCTGAAATCTGAGACTTTTAAAAGATTTATTAGTATTATTACTGCCATAACGATTAATGTTGTTATTGAGCGGTTAAGGGATTATTTAATACCTGTATAGGATTCAGAAGCTGAACTTCCACTTCTATCAAAAACGATTGGTGATATCCCTCTAGCGTGCTTCTTGACTTTGCTTTCCTCATCTGAACAGTAAATGGGAGAACATGGTCCCTTATGTTAGAATATCAAGGATTATTTGATATCTCTTGCGCTCCGATTTCTAGCCAGATAGTTTTTCTGTCCTTTGATGAACACAGCCAGGTAGCGACCCGTAGTGAAAACTTCTAACAACATGAGATTGACCAGTCACAGGTAAGAAAACAAGTGAGGCAAGCTGGAAATTTAATATTTTTGTGGGACCTCTAATGAACAGGTCTGCTCCAAAACCCAGTGAACTGCCAACCTAGGCAAAGCGGTGGGCATCATAAAGGCACTCATGATTTGAAGGCGACTGCAATTATGTTGCCTAATTTTGGCCAAACTATTTGGTAGCACTGCATGAATGCTTCACAGACAAAGAAACAGCAACAGTCGGGTTACGGAAGTAAAATCGACATCTAATTTCTCCGTGGGGAATTGATTTTTAATCGAGGTAAAATAGATCAGTATTTTGTTTTTGGCCATTTCTGTGCCACCCTTATAGTCCAGTCATTTTAAGCCAAAATGGGGGTCAACCTTGAACAAATTGCAACAGAAGCAAACTCAACAGATTTTGTATCCTCAATATGTCCTGAGTAAGGAAAAAAAGCCCCGAAGAATCCCATTAGGGGAAAGTTTCGAAAAAGCCCTTTAGATATCACCATGAAAATTACTGAGTTGATTACTTGCATCAAGACAAACAAAAAATGTATTAAGTTTAAGTTTTTTAAAATTGTTTGTTAACATGGACAAACGGTGCATAATCTAATTATGTATGTGCTCATTTGCATAAATACCACAACAGATGTAAAAAAAAAAAAAAAAAAAAAACTTGTAATACATTTTTGTTTGTCTTGATGCAAGTAATCAACTCAGTAATTTTCATGGTGATATCTAAAGGTTAAAAATGTTACCCTATTCACGTGAGAAAAAGAATGAATGGGCGTATGAATAGCCTATATTTGGGTCTTTTTCAAAACTTTCCCCTAATGGGATTCTTTGGGGCTTTTTTGGGGCTTTTTTTTCCTTACTCAGGACATATTGAGGATACAAAATCAGTTGAGTTTGCTTCTGTTGCAATTTGTTCAACCTTTTTTCATAAAATGACTGGACTATTAAGTGTTTGAATGGCCACCCCATGAAAAAAATACTATGTCAAGCCAACATTGGGATTTAAACGGATCACTTTTATGATTCTTTTATGGTGTTTTCCATTTCTGAGCTTGAAAGCAGGTGGTCATATTGAACCAGAAATATTCCCTTAAAGGGGATCTATTATGACCCTTTTCACAAGTCTCTGGTGTCCCCAGAATCTGTCTGTGAAGTTTTAGCACAAAAAGAATTGCCCAACTGATAGAGAGACTCAGGAAGAATATACAACTTTTAGAAAGCAACTGGCTCACTCAGGGCGGGATCTATTAGTGCGTTCAAGTCCTCCTGGGAAGTTCGTACGTACGAGGTGGGAAGTCGTGTTTACGACGGCAGGTGCGTTCAAGTCACTTTCGTCGGAGTAAGATGGCGGTGTACTTTCTCTTAATCAATTACACAAAAATACAGCAAGGTTCTTAAACTCTTGTTCTAGAAAATGAACAAATATTTGCTTTGCTTTTTTATGTTTTTAGTTAATTTATGAAGCCAACTTTATCGTTACATATTACATTGTTATTTTATAATGCTATCATATTCAGTGCAGGCAATTAGCTTACTGCGCTGTAAATAGAAAAGCCTGACAATATCACTGCTAAATACCTTGAAGTATTGTGGTATTCCCCCATGTTTCTCACTGACACGCCCCCAACTCGTAAAGATCGGGGCTTAAAGAAAATCCCGAGCTCCCCACTCGTATTTACGACATTGTGGCGGCATTCATGTGCGTTCAACTCGTAAATACGATCTTTACGAGATGACTTGAACGCACCAAAAGCTAATAGGGCACATCGTCACCAGTCATGGGCGTGGCTTAGAGTAGGGGGAAATCTGAAACCGTTTGTTATTTAAGGGGATTGTAAAAAGCTGGATTTTTACCATTATAGGCTGGTTATTTTACACACACACTGTGGACACGTGTTCAAACACCTTCTAAAATTTAACATTTCCCTTTAACATTTCAAATCAGTCAGATTTCGATTAGAATGCTTCTATTCGGTCTATGTAGACTGAGAGGCGGCTGACTAGGGTTTGGAACAGAGGATTTTGCAACCTACCAGAGAACATCAACAACATGAGCATGGGGATTACGATTGGCACATCTCAAATTGTGAGAATTGTACACAAAAGACGTGTTTTCCCCTAATAATCTAATCTAACCAGCATGCAAACTTCAGTAGCTCATACCTGACGCTTCTGAGCCCGAGGCTGAATGAACAGACTCTCCCTCCGAGAAGGACACAGACTCAGACTGGGAGTCACTGGCCTCACTGCGCGTGTCGTAATCATTCTGTTCGTTTCCCTCCTGTGGGTCCTCTTCCTCCAGTTCATACTCTTCCTCTTCCTCCTCCTCTTCTTCATCCCCTTCCTCCTCCTCCACCTCCTTCTCTTCCCCTTCCTCCTGCATGGCTCCTTCTTCGACATCAGAGCAGTTTCCTTCAGAGGAAGCCACGGAGCTGCCCGTCACGTATTCTTCTGAATGAGGCTCTTCCTCTCTGGAGGAGCGACTGGTTCTGCCTGTACTGTCCTCACTGGTCCTCCGCATCTTCTGAAAACAAGTGCATGTATTACACACCCTGCTTGCTATGCAACATATATGATGGATGATTAGTTTTAAAAATATAACTTAAATGTGTATTAGATGAGTAACTGTGGTAACTATGGTACAGTAATGCCTGGTTCAGATTACACAATTTTTTGTCTGTTACGATAGCCATTGTGTCAGATTATGCGATAGTGACTCCTAAAATCTTGGTGTGTCGTGGACAAGAAACATGCCAGACTATCGACTAGTCATTGAGTATCGACTACTCACTCACTCACTCACTCACTCGAAAAAAAAATTAAACATGCTAGTCTTTTTATCATGGTGTTGGTTGTTGTCCACTACAACACATTACACGATTGAATCTTGCGTCCCGACGGCCGTTGTCATTTACGAATCCCCACGACACCTTACGTTGAACGGATTGTGCCAAAATCGGGCTAAAATCACATAATCTGAACCAGGCATTAGACACTGAAATGATGGTAAAAATGAAGTAAAAGAAACACAAAGATGCAAATACAAATCGGAGTATGTCTGATATAACGTGTTTGCGATCAGATGGTGTGTGTAGCATGTACGTGTAATTCTCAAACATGAGCAATCTCAGTCTCATCAATCACTTAACACAGTACTCTGTCAAACTTAGGGTTGGGAACTGAAAATCTGTTCTTATCCAGAATCAGTGTTTTCTGAAAAATACCGGGACCATGCGAAAATCCGGTTCCGAAAACTGTTCGACTGGTCCGATGTGTGGGCAAAGCAATGGGAGCGTATCCTTTAATAGCGACGTCTCACCTCATGAATATTAATGTAGTAATGAATGCACTGAAAAGCCCTTGCGTTACTTATATACGCTTTGCGTCAGATATCAATGCAGAGAGAGACAGAGTAGAGCTGCATGATTAATCTTTAAAAGTCCTCTCTCAATTCAAACACCCACGTGATCTTATTCCTAAATGACAACGATTCTCATTTGTCTATTAAACCCTTGACAAAAATCACACCGACACAATCAGATCTTTGTTCGCGCTGTCACTGATCCAGAGAGAGCAGATGTCACTTATGAAACAGCTTCACAAACAGTCTTTTCAAACACACAGTATCATTAGTAATATTCAAAGGATCACAGAAGTACTAAAAGTGTATAGTTCGGATATAAACACTGATGTCTACGTTATCGACCAAAATAGAGTAAATCACCTTTTGAAAGTTGCTTCAAATAACGATTGTATCGATTACATTGTTATGCCACCAGGTGGCGACAAGTGACTATTAAAATAATGAGTCATTGAATCATTCATTCAAGAGGTTTGTTCAAAAACGCTGAATCATCCAGTAATCATCCAGAGTCTTTATGAATCAATCATTCAAACCGATTCAAAAAAAAAATTCTGTTTCACCTGTCTGGATCTTACATCTTACATGTGTATTCAAGCATCTTCTAGCCCTTCTGAGAGGGTTTTCTCCACTGCTGGAGATACAGAGAGGTCCCGAAATCTCCCAGAGAAAGCAGAAATGATGATTTTCCTTCAGAAAAATTGTTAATTACTTTTGCAAAAGCGGCTAAATAATATGTTGAATTTGTTGACATTAACAGTCAATTAAACTCCTTTGACAAGTATAAGGAATAAACACAAAAAGGATTGTTTGAGTTGAGTATTGTGCATTTTTACCGTACTATTTTTTATTAGTGGTTTCAATCATTTTAATGGAACCGAATCGTAAGGCGGAACCGGAAAATTTCGTACGATTCCCAACCCTAGTCAAACTACATTTAAAAGCTCACCAGAGACAGGTGTCATGCCGCTCTGAGCCACTTTGCACTAACAGAAACTTCTTGGTCCAACATTTGGGCTGATTTCATGGAGTTTGTTCATTTAGATCCCATTCTGTTTGCCATTTGTTCTTAATATAGGAATGGATAATTGGTTTTAGATCCATCTCAATGCAAAAACCATCCTCTCTCACCTCTGTCAGCTCAGGCAGCAGGGGTTTGATCCGTCTCTGGGAGTCTCTGCTGCGGGACAGGCCTTTTTCACTATATCCTTTAGGCAGATCAGCCCGGGATCCTCTTCCAGTATGGTTCTTTCTGTCATCATAGATGTCTTCTGGTGCGTGTCTCCCTCTGGGATTGCTCGTCTTTTTGCTGTTTGATCCAGAAGAAGTGGCAGCTCTCTTTAGTTGCTGTCTGGTAGCGTGTCCTGAGGCTCTGAGCCGCTTTGCATCCTGGCTGTCTCCTCGCTCGTGCTTCCTTTTAGACCCTGAGGCATACGGTAAACAAGCAGTTAATGTGGTAACAGAGCCAGACACATAAATTTAGCATGAAATGGAAATTGCAGTAGTGTTTTGTTCCATATTGTGGTGAGTGAGATGGCTTCACAAACAAGAAAAAATGTGGGGTGGGACTTAATATTGTCCATAGGGAATCGATTGGATTGTTGGTGTTTTCTATTGGTTGATTTCATGTGAGTGACAGGTTGCCCCGCCCTTGCGCCAGTAAACATCAGATATGTTGTTGCAAGAGGGAAGTTATTTTAATTAAAGATTACAGGGAAGATGATTTTAGGAAAAAATAATGATGTGCACAGATAAATCATTTATAATAAACACTGCAATATTACATTAAAACATTTTTTTGATTGATACTACAGTACCCAAACAAACAAACCTGAACACTTGCAAAATGACTTAGCTTACAAGTATGAATAGTTTGTCAAAATTGGATGCAGTGAGGATAAAATCTGATCCGGTCAATGCTTTAAAATGGTACCTTTTTTCTCATTAACATCATGTTCACTCTCAGGGTTGTAGAGCTCATCATCCTGGTCAGGAGCATCAGTCAAAATGTCTTCCAGCACGTTCAGTTCCCCATCTGGAAATAAAAGCACACAAATGCATTTTAGTTTTAAGTATATTGGCATGTTATAGGTCACTCGCACCAACATGAAACATTACAATATAGTCTTAAATACAATAGGCTCGTCACTACATATTACAGATACAAAACAATAATAATAATAATATCAATTCAAATTAATTCAGCAAAAAAGCCAAAGTGACGTTTAATATTAAAATGTTCCCTTGAACGTGTAAGTGCAAACACTGTAACGTTAGGCTAATTCATCCATTGTGAGACATCAGATATTGAAGTTACATAATGTGTTTTACAAAATGTATTAAACATAATAGATCCATTTTTGATGCATAACGTAACCGCAAATATGTCATTTACGTCAAATAAATAAAATAGATGTTTCTGTTTAAAACTACACTCATATAAACAAAATCCTCCATGATACGTTAGCATCATGCTAAGCTAATAATCGCTGTTATGATTCCTCAACAAATGCGCATCAATGTCTAGGAAGAATGTGGGTGATTTTAAAACTAAAAACTTAATTAATATCCAACAGCTAATAGTTTATATAATTAGAAATAAAACACGTGACGGTTTTTGTTAAACAAATCTGTGGCTAGGCTAACGTTACAGGTAAAAAAAAAATCTTTACCTTTCTCATCTCTCCTGTCGACAGACATTTTCAGACCCCCGTGGATTAAACACGCTTTAAAGGGCCCCCCGTCTCTCTCTCTCTCTCTCTAGATTTGTTCTTAATTAATATGTTAATTCGTCGATATTTTAGAAAATGTGACACACCATTAAATGTTTTGTGCTTTGAGCGTGTTTGTCTGCTTTAAAATGGCGGATGTCTTCCTCCCGCATCGCAGTGTAAATGAGGGTTGCCAAATATTCAGGCTATCACGCCTTTGTTATGTGCATCACTACTGTGTCAGTATGGTTAGCAGTATTGAATTTATTCATTCCCAGGATATGAATTCTTGACATCAACAATTGAATTGCTTCTAGTAGTAATTTTCCCCTAATAAAGTTTGATGACAGGTGTATGAATAGGCTAGCTACCAAAAGTATAGCACTGATATGAAAACTAGCTTAAAAAGCTTAGTTGCCCAAGTCAAAATTACTGCCCCTTTCCCTCCAACCAGATTTTTTGAGAGGATTTTCTGTTTAATAGTAAAGCCTGGTTTAGCCAGTCATGAACGTTAAAAACCATGAGCTGAAAGCACGCCCTATTCCCTACATTCCCTGCTGGGATATCGGCCATTACTGGCATGCTTTGTTTTGTTCTACTCAAAGGTCTAAGAAAGCTGTTTGAGCCGTACACATTAACCAACATCAGAGAATTGTGAACATGCAAATGTGTTGTTCAATTATTAAAATATTGACTTAAAATCTCAGGGGTATGAAAGTAAATATTTTAGGTTATAGCGGTTCGGATGATAAAACGTTTAGGAATCCCTGGATTACATGAAAAAACATTAATAAAAATGAAAACAGCAATAATAATACTTAGCCAGAATCTTCCAAGTTTGAAATATTTTTGTCCATAATCAATAAAAGGTCACTGGATATGATGAAGATATAATATAATTTGTTTAGCAACACATTATCGTTTATCATCTTGCATAATTATTCTTCGTCTCATAGATGGTCTAAATTGATTGAGAGGTGCTTTGGTCAACAAACTCAGAAGCATGGATTGAAAATTTATTGTGAAAACATTCAAAGCTAATTTTTTTTTAGAAAGGAAAATTTCAAAGCAAAAAGAATAATTACATGGAATCAATAAATAATGAATAATTTACTGCCATTGTGTGAATAATATGTAATCATGCAATTCATAAAGAAATAACTGTACTCTGATCATGAGCATTTTAAAATGTAATTTAATGTAATAACAATAATTTATTTTCTAAATCTGTTTATGTAATCCAGATTACATCTAATCAATTACTTCCCGGAACTGCCGGTTACTCTTCTTACATAGGACAAGCGGCATGGAAAATCAATTAATATGTTCATCCACATGTATTTGTTTCATTAAAGGTGCTTTATGTAATTTTTTGACTGTAGAAAGCCATAAAAATGGCATATGTTTGCAGAGATTTAGGAAAGATGCTAAATTCAACTAGTTTCTCAGAAAAACAATGCTGCCAGTTATTCTACTTTGAAATGTGCTTTCTGGGTCAGAATATCTGTTTTTGTTTTGGTCTGTGGTCCCGCCCACTGCCAATTTACCCAATAGTATTTCAACACCCCAGGTTGCCAGTTGGTGGAAAACACAGCGTATTGGGTCAGAAATGAACTTGGTGATTGATCACAGTTGCGTCCTAAATCTGGCAACCCGCGTGAGGGTTGAGTCTGAGGAGGAAGGGACAGGGAAACAACCCTCTCTAATAATTTAACTTTAGACTGCAGCACCCAATTCAACCGCTAGCTTACAATATTACATACTGCAGTCTGCACCTTTAAGTAGATTTGCAATATACACAAAATGCACACTGGCCATCACACACACGTTAGGACACACAAACAGCATCTCTGTAGAGAAGTATTGACGGCAAGGCTACTATGCATTCACTCTTTTTTATTCTTTTGTGCTTTGCTATCAGGACGAGTCTTTCTGAAACATTTACGGAGAAAGAAACTGCACGTTTTAATAAAGAGGAATGTGATCAGTGCAACAATTGAGAGTAAAAAGGCCACTACGTCCAGGCAGTGGTACTGATACCAGCTCAGTTCATGTGCCTGAACTCGTAGATGTTTAGCTCCTTTATTCCGCATCACAAATTCGATCCAGTAAACTGCCTGGTCCAGAGGCTTCATCGGCTGATCATGGTGGATTCTGGACAGTCTCATGATGCTTTCTTTGTACCTGATTAGAGAAGAAAAAGAAGCGCTGCTTAAAGGTGCTGTAAGCGATGTCACACGTTTTTTAGGCCCCGAAACATTTTTTGTCACATACAGCAAACATCTCCTCACTATCCGCTAGCTGCCTGTCCCCTGAACACACTGTAAAAAAACACGGTCTCTGTAGACAGCCCAGGCTCCACAAACGGCAACAAAAACAAACTGGCCCAGCCTGGACCACGAAACATAACAAACAGTGTTCCAGCCAATAACCGATAAGGATGATGTGGGGATGGGGGTTGGGGGGTTAGTGCGCGTGCACATGAAGGGTGGTGTGGGGGGTGGAGAAGAGAGAAGCATGAAGAGGGAAGTTAGCTAGAGGAGAGATGTCCTAGACAACGACAACGACTAACGTTAGAATTATATTCTCTTGAATTTTGATTTGAAAAGAGACGACGTTCCGATGAACAAATAGCAAAGAAGAGGGAAAAAGGAGAAGGAACGCACAAAGTCCCGAATTTAAACATCGTCCCAACCCAACATCGCTTAGAGAACCTTTAACACAAGACAAGCTCTACAAAAGTACAAAAGTTTCTAAATATATTGAAAAGCTTTGCTTTGAACTACAGTGTTTTTCTATAACATCAGGCGGCCATGGTAATCCAATGACCAAAAAGAAAACTCATATGTACATTTATATACTCTATTTTCCCTGAGGTTCTTTTATAATTTTAGTGAAGTTTAGTGTAGTTGTTAAAAAAAAACAATATACAAAACCATTTCCTACTTTCTAGTCCTCTAATGGAAAAAAAACATTTTAGGGTTGTTTCTAACCTTCTGAAAATAACTGGTAGAGGCCTTTGGAAATGGATTATTTCAAATTAAAGACTTAACTCACGAGGGATTATTTAAAACAGTCTTGAGAGCTTCTGCCAGGTCTTTGGACTCCATTGTATTGATATCAAGGACAACAGCAGCTCCTTTGGTCTTCATGTGCATCAGGTTGTCAGACTGGTCACCAAACAGTGGCAAGCCCACCATTGGGACGCCATGATAAATAGCCTCATACAGTCCATTTGTCCCGCCATGGGTAATGAAGGCCTTCGTTTTTGGATGTCCTATCAGATAAAAAGATGAAGTCAGTATCTATTTGACACCAATTATTGTTCTTTGTGTATAATGAGCACACATGACAACACTTTCCTTACCAAGCAAATCATTCTGTGGGATCCACTCATAGAGTTTTGTATTGGGGGCGAGAGTTTCTGGGTTTTTTCCACTGTAACGCCAAACAACCTGTGCAAATACAAATATGGAGAACGTACTAAGCATATGAACACCTAAGCAACAGATAGTTTATAGAAAAGTTGGGTTTTATAAAAATTGCATTTATTTTTCCTACTGAGAAATGTATTTTTAATGATAACGTACCAGTAAACCTTTTTACCACATCTACAGACCTCTGAGGTTGTTACGATTACATTCTGTGATGAACACATTTAGTTTGGACTTTTATTCACATATAGACATTGATCGATGCACACACGGATCACATCAAATATGGCAAACTGAGAAGCTTAAATGTGCTTGCTTGACACAAGGTTTGTTCTCACGTGTCACATAAGTACGGCTGAGCTGCCATTAACCATGTTTGATGAGCTCTATGTATGTGTGTTGATCAATGTTTGAATTACTTTTCTTTATAAACATTTTGAAGCTTGAAAGATTTGGTGGAATGAATGGACTTTGAATAGAGGGACAGAAATATCTTTGGGCTTGGTTGGCACACCTTTTGTGGGATCTGACCAAGAGCAGAAGCAATAGTGTTTGCTCTTTCTATTGTCAGGTTGTTGATCATGGAACCCAATGAGAAAACAACAATGCCATGATCTCCTGAGCTCTGAACAAACTTCTCCAGTTCCTAAAAGACACACAAATGACAACATACTTTAACACAAAAACAGAAAACAAGACTTGAATCACCATTTACCCCATGTAAACTACTTAAGTTAGGGTAGGCATTTTTGGAGCAGATAGCAATACTAAGTTAGCTTTGCAAGCACAAGATCCGACCCTCCCTTCAGAGAGTCTCCAAAGCCAGAGTCTGCAAAGCGTCACGAGATGAGAGACAGCATTAAATTACGTCTTGTCTCAAAGCACATACCATTACAATAATACTGAACATAAACAACTTACAGAGCTCTAACTTGTACCACCTGACTTCTGCGGATTCATTTCAGCGTAGATAGTGCTTAACTTATTTTCCACCAGAAATGGATATGGCATTAAGTTACAATGTTATTTTATCTATTCAGGTAAGAATTCCTCAAAGGTGCATTGTGTAATATTTAGGAGGATCTGTTGACATAAATGCAATATCATATACATAACTATGTTTTCAGTGGTGTATAAAGACCTGGCTTAAAGGACAAATGAACCTAGGGGTATTTAACACATGGTTACCGAGTCGATCGTTCCCTGCGATGCGTTTTCATGAAAATCGAATGTATAGAGTTTTATCTTTAAAAACGTACTCGGTTACCTAATGTAACCTCGGTTCTCTCTAGAAGAACCGAGGCGCTGGGCGCCCTCCGCACCCTTCTAACCGTCAAGAAGGGTGTGGCCAGTGTGTATATATTGCGGGCTCACAGGCTGAGTTCTGGTTTTCATAGTCTGAAGCGCAAAAGCTCGTGGCGCGTCACGGCAGGTTACGCAATACTCGTTCCCTCTTCTAGAGAGAACCGAGGTTACATTAGGTAACCGAGAGGTTCTCTCGTATTGCGTAAGTAGCTTACGCTTCGGGAACCCATTGTCAACGCCGTGCGCGCCGAGCATCCAACACATGAATCCCAGGGAGACCGGGGAAAAACATAGCGTTGAAACAGGTGGCCGGTGGCCAACACCTGTACCAAGCACTTCACTTCACACAAATGACAGAGCAGCATAGCCGGTCTGTATACATCATTGTAAATGGTGTGGCCGGCAGCGCGGGCCCACACAGTGCATAAACACGCATAGGGAAAGAAAATAGAGCAGAAACACTGGTCTATTTATGGAAAGAATCCTTCCCCTGGTGCCAACCAGAAAAATAAGCCAGTAAGTGGACATAGTCTGCACTTATACTGATAACAGTGTCGCCTGCAGGGCGGGAACTTCCAGGTTATAAAACCTCACGAATGTAGATGGGGAGGCCCAGCCCGCCGCCATACAAATATCGTGAATCGAAATTCCGCTGGACCAGGCCCACGAAGAGGCCATGCCTCTAGTGGAGTGGGCTCTGACACCCAAAGGACACTGCAGGTGTTTGGAGGCGTAAGCTGCTGCAATCGCGTCCACTATCCACCTGGACAGGCTCTGTTTCGAGGCGGCGAGACCCTTGGTGCGTCCGCCAAAAGAAACAAAGAGCTGCTCGGACCGCCTGAAAGCGGCGGAGCACGTGATGTAAACTCTCAGCGCCCTAACAGGGCATAGGAGGTTATCACTGTCCCCGTTATCGGATAATGGCAGAGCCGAGAGGGAGATGATTTGTGCCCTAAAAGGGGTACCAATCGCTTTGGGAACATAACCGTGTCTCGGTCTGAGAATGACTTTAGAGTCATTCGGTCCGAACTCGAGACATGCAGGGCTAGTAGATAGCGTGTGCAGGTCCCCCACGCGTTTTACTGAAGACAGAGCTATCAGAAAAACGGTTTTGAGCGAAAGGTACTTAAGATCCACAGATTCAAGCGGTTCAAAAGGAAAAGCCTTCAGGGCCTCCAGGACCAAGGACAGATCCCAAATAGGAACCGAGGGGGGCCACGGGGGATTCATCCGCCTGGCTCCTCTGAGGAAACGGATAATAAGCTCATTCCTACCGATTGCCCGGCTGCGCGTCGACTCGGCGAACGCTGCAATAGCCGCCACATACACTTTGAGCGTGGAAGGGGACCTACCCTTTTCCAACAGCTCCTGTAGGAAGGAGAGCACTTGCGAAACCCCACATGTGCGTGGATCAAAGCTCTTAGCAGCGCACCATTTAGAGAACACAGACCACTTAGACGCATAGAGCCGCCTCGTGGAGGGAGCTCTAGACTGCGTGATCGTGTTCACAACCCCTTCTGGCAGGTCAACGGATATCCGTTGATTACCCATGCATGCAGAGACCACCGCTCCGGGTGGGGATGCCAAATTGACCCGCCGGCTTGAGAGAGGAGATCCTTCCTCACCGGGATCGGCCATGGGGGTGAGCCTCACCAGCTCTGGGTACCAAATCTGGTTCTCCCAGTGCGGGGCTATAAGGAGCACTGGGTGCTGTGTTTCCCTGATCCTTGTTAAAACCTGAGGTAACAGGGAGATCGGGGGAAAAGCGTACAGCGGGAGGCTGGGCCAAGTCTGGGACAGCGCGTCCTCGCTTTTCGAGAAAAATATCGGGCAGTGAGCGTTGTCTTTCGACGCAAAAAGGTCGACCTCTGCCCTGCCGAATAGGCGCCAGAGGAGCTGGACTGTCTGAGGATGCAGGGACCAATCTCCCGGGGGAATGATGTCCCTGGACAGTCTGTCTGGTCCCACATTCAAGTGGCCCGGCACGTGCGCGGCTCTCAGCGAGCGCAACGAGCGGTGAGCCCACACGAGAAGGCGTTCTGTCAGTTTGCACAGGCTCTTGGATCTGACACCGCCCTGTCGGTTCACATAGGATACCACTGACATGTTGTCCGAGCGGACTAACACATGGTGATCCCGTATGAATGGGAGGAAGCGCTTGAGAGCGTTCTCGACCGCTATCATCTCCAAACAATTTATGTGGAGGCATTTCTCCTGGTCCGACCACAGGCCAAATGCCGGTTTGCCCTCGAAAAGAGCGCCCCAGCCTGAGGTGGAAGCGTCCGTCGAGATAACTTTGCTGTGCGAGACGGCTCCCATTGTCACTCCCCGCTGGTACCAGTCGGCCACTAACCAGGGCTTCAGTGCTGAAACGCAGCTCTGAGTCACTCTGATTCGAATGCCGCCAGAAGCCCAGGCTCTGTGAGGCACTCGGGCGTTCAACCAGCGTTGAAGCGGGCGCATACGCAGTAGACCCAGCTGAAGCACTGCTGCAGCTGAGGCCATACAACCCAGCATCCTCTGAAATGTCTTTAGAGGAGCGGTGCTGCCCGACCGAAAGGAAGCGGCCAGGCGTCGAATGCAGCGCGCGCGCTGTGTCGACAGACGGGCCGTCATTGCCACAGAGTCCAGTTCCAAACCCAGAAAGGAGGTTGAACGACTGGGCACCAATGAGCTCTTGGTCCAGTTGACCGTAAGCCCCAAGCTTTCCAGGTGGCTGAGGAGCACTGTTCTGTGAGCGATGAGCTCGGCCTCTGACTGTGCTAGAATCAGCCAATCGTCCAAATAATTCAAAATCCGCATTCCCTGACCTCTCAGGGGAGCGAGAGCCGTGTCCATGCACTTCGTGAACGTACGGGGTGCTAGAGACAGGCCGAATGGTAGGACGGTGTATTGATATACCTGACCGTCGAAGGCGAATCTCAAGAATGGCCTGTGACGGGGTATTATCTGGATCTGAAAGTATGCGTCTTTCAGATCGAGAGAGATAAACCAGTCCCTCGGGCGAATTTGCGCGAGGATCTGCCTGGTTGTGAGCATCTTGAACGGTCTTCGCATGAGAGCTTTGTTCAAATATCTCAGATCCAAAATTGGTCTGAGAGCTCCGTCCTTCTTGGGAACGAGGAAATAACGGCTGTAAAAGCCCGACTCGCTCATAGAAGGGGGAACCGGTTCTATAGCCCCTTTGCACAGAAGTGTCGCTATTTCTGCTCGAAGCAGATGTGCTACTTCCCCATTCACTCTCGTCTCGGTACGCGCCTGAAAGCGCGGGGGGCGGCGAGCGAACTGCAGAGTATAGCCCTGTTTTATTGTGTTTAGCACCCATACTGATGCACCTGGGATAGCCTCCCACGCTTCTGCGTGCGCAGCCAGGGGCAGGATGGCCTCCGGGCTCTGATCGCCGCGTATCGCGGGCTCGAGAGCTCGAAACGGAGGGGCGGGTGCAGCGCGCGCGCTCTCTGTGCTTAGACACGGCGGATCGCACGCAGCGATAACTGGCCGTTTTACATGTGGTGTCCCGGTGACTTTGGACGGGGAATACACAGCGTGAGGCACCGACGCGCGAGGGCGGCGTCGGGGGCGAAATGTTCGTTAGTATGTGTGAGCGCAGGGGAGCGGGCACAGCATCTATATTTAGAACATGACCGGTTGTGAATGGCCGTGTGACAGAGCGGGCAGTGAGTAGACGGGGGCACCGTGAAGTGGACACGTGACCTACTCGAGCGGATTCTACTCGCTTTATGAGAGTGGGCTCTGTGAGAGACACGGGATTTATAGTGCTTGTGTGCAGGGGTGAACACAGAAACGTGGGCACATTCACTGCATTTGAAACACATGCGGCGTGAGCCGTGCAACCAGACATAATGCTCTCTTTGAGATTTCTCTGGGTCGCCGTGAAAACGGCGGTTGTATGCAGGCGAGAGGGTGAGATTACCGGCTCGTTGGCTGCGAAATGAGTGTCCGCAGTAACCGTGGCAACGGGGACTGACAGGACATGAAGCTTTGACAGTGGTCCGGCCGCAGCGGGACACAGCCGTCGCTTCTTTCCTCGGGCTAGGAGGTCTTAGCGGGCTCCGGTTTCACCGTAATCCTCTGCCGGGGTCCCCGGGAAGGAGGCGGTCTGTTACGGCTGGAAGAGCGCGATCTAGGGCGGCCGCCCTGTCGTCGCTGCGATGACGGAGGTCGAGCTGGACGCTGAGTGGAACTTTGCGCAGGCTGGTCGCGAGGACGGCGTGCAGCAGAGCTAGAGCGTCGAGGCAGGAAGAGATTCATCGCCTGTGTAGTCTTCTGTACCTCCGAGAAACGGTCAACGATCCCGCTAACCGCTGGGCCGAACAGGCCGGTGGGAGAGAGGGGGGCGTTGAGAAACACCGCGTGCTCAGACTCTCTCATGTCGGCGAGCGTCAACCAGAGATGCCTCTCTGTAACGGTCAGAGAAGCCATGCACCGTCCCGATGGCCTGGGCAGCGGATTTCGTAGCGCGAAGGGAAAGGTCCGTCGCGCTTCGTAGATCCGTAACGGAAGCAGATTCCAGACCTTTCTCGTCCATATCACGGAGGAGATTAGCCTGGAGAATCTGCAGCACGGCCATGGAGTGGAGAACAGAAGCAGCTTGACCGGCGGCGGAGAAAGCGCGGCCGACAAGGGCTGATGTGGTCCTGCAGGCCTTAGACGGGAGGGCAGCCTTTGAGCGCCAACGAGAGGGCGGGCAAAGGTGCGCTGCTACCGCCTCTTCCACAGGGGGAATGGCATTATACCCCTTCTCAGCGGCGCCGTCAACCTGTGAGAGCGTCGATGAAGCGTGTGAAGAGACCCTCGCGGAAACCGGTGCATTCCACGACTTAGAGAGCTCACTGTGGAGCTCAGGCAGGAAAGGCGTGGTTCTGGAAGCTGGCGATCGGCGGCGGCGATGGAGAAAGCAGCCGTCGAGCCTGTTTGGTGCTGGCTCCTTAGGAGGAGACCACTCGAGGCCTAACTGGTCAACAGCCCGGGTAAGGAGGCGCAAAAGCTCCGCGTCCTCGCCCGCTCGAGAACGGCCAGAATCCTGGACTGTAGAGGAGGCGGTGGACCAGTCCTCACAGTCAGACGCCAGGATAGAGCAGCTGTCAGCGGCGCGTCCATCAGACTCATCCGCCTCATCCCCTGAAACGGCGGCGGCGCGGGCGAGAGCCGGCGGTTGAGCGGCCGGGAGGGGGGGCGGAGAGGGCGAGAGAGAAGCTCGAGGGAGAGGTTCCGGCGAGCTTCTGAACGCCGCATCTGTCTCCGGTGGTCGCTGCGAGCGGCGCTTTTTCTTGCGCGGCCCAACAGGGACATGCGGAGCGACAGCCTGGTCGAAAACCTCAAGTCGAGCCCGCAGGGTCGACATTGAGAGTTCCTCGCACTCGGGGCAGCCGCCCGTAGAGAGTGCGGCGGCGGCGTGATCGCGGCCCAGGCAGAGAGCGCAGATGAGATGGTGGTCTCCGTTGCTGAGCGGGGCGCGGCACGAACCGCAGGAAAAACGAGGCATTTTGACAAAAAGGCCTCGCGCTCTTTTAGAAAAAGTGCGTGTCGCAGGGCGAGCACACACACAACACAGAGAAAGCAGAGAAAAAGGATATGTCGCCGGATAGCGTAGCAGGCACGGATGGCTGAAGGCGGCGAAGGTGGCCGGCTTCCTCAGGCGCTGTCCTAGGCTTGCTGGTCGCTGGTTTCAACGGCGGCGGCTTCTCAAGATCCAGCGATGCGAAGAGCTTCGCTGAAGACAAGAAAATCAGAACTCAGCCTGTGAGCCCGCAATATATACACACTGGCCACACCCTTCTTGACGGTTAGAAGGGTGTGGAGGGCGCGAAGCGCCCTCATTGGGTGTGAAGTCACACCGGGCTCACTGATAGGCTTAAGCAGTTGCCGCCTGGCAGCCAATGAGCACGCTTATACAGCTTGCTTTGGTCTGCCTGCTGCTGCACTGCGTTGACAATAAATGCAAAATTAAGGATAATTTTTTGGCTTCAGATCTCGAAGAAAGAGAACTTTCCCGAAGCGTAAGCTACTTACGCAATACGAGAGAACCTCTCGTAAGAGAACAGTATAGCTCATAGCAGTAGTATATGGGGCACAGAGTAAGTAAAATTAAATCGCTAGTTAATACCACTAACAAGGCTCAAAATAGCCTCAAACTAACACGGTAGCATAATGAGGGTCCTTACATACAAACCGAAGCATTGAGAACTTTGTAAGTGTACAGACAGTTTAATAAGAAGATACTTTATAAAGACAGTACATTACGCGTTTACATCCAGGATCCATCTTGGAAAACAGTCTCGACTAATCGAGCCACGAACGCCGTGCTACGTTAGATTTCACAAACGTAATTCCTATCGACCAGCTATCCTATCGACGGCGTTCGTGGCTCGATTAGTCAAGACTGTTTTCCAAGATGGATCCTGGATGTAAACGCGTAATGTACTGTCTTTATAAAGTATCTTCTTATTAAACTGTCTGTACACTTACAAAGTTCTCAATGCTTCGGTTTGTATGTAAGGACCCTCATTATGTTACCGTGTTAGTGTGAGGCTATTTTGAGCCTTGTTAGTGGTATTAACTAGCGATTTAATTTTACTTACTCTATGCCCCATATACTACTGCTATGAGCTAATCTGTTTTTAAAGATAAAACTCTATACATTCGATTTTCATGAAAACGCATCGCAGGGAACGATCGACTCGGGAACCATGTGTTAAATACCCCTAGGTTCATTTTTCACTGGAATTGTCCTTTAATGAACCGTTACATTTTTATTACCTTAGAATGAGCCCTTTCTATCTACATACACCGTCCCCTTACAATCAAATAGCCATTTTGCGCCGACATGTTTCTACAGTGGCCCTAAACTGACAAACTACTACAGAGCGCGTTTCGTCACTATGTTGTTCTTCGTGCAAAGAAGCTAGCTAAAGTCAGCGAATAAAACACTGACACAATGATGAACAAGTAACAATAATATTCGCAATAACATATCGTTTTACTGAATAATTAAGTAAACATAATTTCTTAATTTATCTTTGTAAAGAAACCTCATTGTTTAACTGGCTATTATCTGGTGTCTCAGACGACGACATCTTTTCCTGTCAGCCACCGTAACTTCTGTTGGTTGCAATTCGCAACCTCACCACTAGATGCCACTAAAATTTACACACTGCACCTTTAATTTACGAATGATGCACGTTTTAATGCAAAATAAAATAAAATGTAAAGGCATCAAGACAAATCAGAAGACCAGATATTTCAAAATAATATGGCAAAGCAAAGTCATTACCTTTGACAGAGGTTTGGCGGGTTTGCAGTGCAGTCCTCCAACAAATTTAAAATTAGGCACAAGTGGGCGTGGATACTCAAAATCCCAGTAAGTTCTAATCAACCAGATGTCAGCTTTCCCTGTGGTCTCACACATTGTTGTAGGTTTGCCTGTGATGTACAGAGAATTTTACTCAGCTGATGCACAAAAGGTTAAAGGTGCAGTAAGCGATTTCTGAGAAACGCTATTGATTAGGTCTGCACGATTAATCGAAATTAAACCTCATGCGATTTGGCAAAGGCTGCGATTTTTTTATGCGCAGCTTGTCAGTGAAGCACGGCTCTGTGATCAGTAGTAAATGCTCTCGCGCAGAAACTCCTGTAGTGTTCTCGTGCAGTGTGTTGAAACTCTGACTAAACACCAAGTTAAACCGTGCAAATGAAGACAGAGTCGTTTGATGCTTTACTGTCACGCTTCCTCATTTACATGTAGTGATGAAAACTGTAATAAAATATGCCTCAATGCACATCATACCAGGAAATCCCTATGAGCATCATACTATCGCCGTAGCTGAATAAACAGAACATTGAAACGGGTTGATTGAACATGACTAATAAACACACGACTATGACAATATATGGTTTATCTGAGTTCTTCAAGCCTCGAGTATTTTCATGATAATGAAGTATATTTATACTTCAATGCTAATCGACATAGACTTTTTTTTATTTTTACTGTATAGAATACTATTAAATTGTATGTTGTGTGCCTAATTCTGTGTGAGAAGCCACATCATCTCACAGACAGATGTTTTCACATATGCAACTGACGTTATGAAGCAAGTTTGGAGTAAAAACAAGTTATTAAATGTTGTCTTTTGTTGGACAAGAGATTCATAAATGATTCTCATGTTTGGAAAGATGTTTGACTCATGTTGCTTTTCAAATGCACGTTATAAGAGACTCAAACTCGCAGTGCTTTCAGATGGTGCTTTCAGCCGTGCTTCGCTGACAAGCTGTGCATAAAAAAATTATTTGCAAATAATAGATAAAATCACACAGCCCTACTGTTAATATTTGACATCACCAAAACAAACACACCCCTACCCAAAAGGATCACACCCCTATCTTGATAGCCCCACCCCCAAAATCACAAAAACGCTATGCAGCAAAGGCCCCTCCCCCTCATGAGTGGACACACCCCTTACTGCTGATTGGCTACAAGTGTGTTTTGGTGTTCGGTCCAAGCGTGCCGCACAAGCCCTGAAAAGTGAAGCCAAAACGTCTCGATCGCCCCCCGGTGACTGGTCCTAGTATAGGTCATAAGCCCCGCCTCCCCGTGTTATTCAACGGGACGTGAGACCAACTAAACAATTAAATTACAGTTCTCTTTTTTCCAAAGGTGGTTTCTTTCATTTGCTGTTGTTTTTATCACACTGATGTAAGTTCAAGTGTCTGTTTCAAAAATAAGTTGTTTTTTAGTTAGTTACGTGATGCGGTGGTGTAACGTCATGATTGACAGCTGTGATTGACAGGTTCTCTGAGCGAAGTAGTCACTGAAGCACCAACGGACATTTTTTTGGGATATTCGGAGGACTGAGGAGATTGTATTTACTTTATTTTAACAAGTCTCTTGTCATACTGCAATCAATTTTTTAAAAAGTGTGCAGAATCCTCTCTCCCTGAGTGCATTCTGCGAGAGTGAGGGCAGAGCGTTGATTTCGCGGCTTTACTTCCTGCTCACTACTGCGCAGGTCTGGTCCCGAGATCGCTACTGCGCAGACTCAAGTTCCAATATGTCAGCGCCATATCGGGACACTGGCGGCTTCAGTTCTCATCAATGGAAGAGAGCGAAGGGGCGTCGTCCATCTTTTTCTACAGTCTATGGTTCGGTCCAATACACCAAAACAGCTTTTCTCAGAAATCGCTTACTGCACCTTTAAGTCACAAGGTTAAAATAATCTAGAAAGAGACATAACTACTGAACAATTAAAGCACATGCGTAAAAGTTGGCACAGATAAACAAAAATAATAATAATAATTACCTAATATTTCAGTGTAATACGGATCCATAAACCACGGAATAAATAGAGTTACAGTCGAATACATGATGTAGTTGAGCATGTTTTCCACTCTCTCTGTGAAGCTCATATGGTCAGTGAGGTGACCCAGCACAGCGACAGCAGGAACATAGGATGGTGGTGTGGGGATCTGACCGCAAAACCGCTCGCCAACATACGCAAACGTTGCGCGCAGTGAGAGGACGTGCGGGATTTTCAGCGTCTCTGCCATCAAGTCAGAGAATGGCATCATCGGATCAGATAAAAGAACATCATAATGAGATTCCCGAAGCGCGTGTATAAGATCCTCATTGTGGAACATGCCCTTATAGAATTCATCAAGGTGCACCTTAAACTTGGACATCAGTCGCCAGGTCTTGAGGACTTTCTCGTATGTGGTGCCTCGGTAATTTACCCAGGGATGAATCGCGTCATGCAGTGTAGCACTGACCTCTTCTTTCTTCATGTTGACTTTGAACACAGTGAAGTTGAACCGCTCCTTCCGTGTGTACTGTACAGTAGGAGATGAAGAACTGACCAGAACCGTCACGCTGTGGTTCTTATCAACTAACGCGTCTACGATTGAACGCATGTTGTGCCAGTGGCTGAACTCGCCTGGCAACACCAAAACCCTGCCAGCCTCTACTCCACACAGCAGTGCGAACACAAATATAGTCCCAGAAATCATGGTCAAGTGTTTGTGCCTTTGGATAAGAGCAGTGCGATCTGGGGAACGATGATCCAAACGAAACACAGCAGAATAGCCCTCGAGTGAACGGAGTTGCGAAATTCAGATTGAACGCTTTATCTTCACGTGATTCATGTAGACTTCAGTTTCAGGACGTTAGCGTTATCGAGATTAGTAGCCAATAAACCCATCGATTTAGAATATAACCAGTGTTGGGTAAGTTTCTATAAAACAAATAACAGAAGTCGAGGTGGGGTGCGGACTGGATTGATTCCATAGAGCTTCAGGGACGTGGGAACTATATTGTGAGAGGAGGGGCGGGATTCTTGACTTCACTTCACTTCACTTCAAGTCTGTGGGCGCATAGACAGTATATAAACTGGACACAGCGACCCCATAGGTTTCAACGGAGAGAAGTTGAAGCACATTAGAAGCAGTCACTTCCTGATTGCCGAGCGTACTGCGCAGACTCAAACTGAGCTTGACGACGTGGATGTGACGTGAGCAGCCTGCCTGACAGTTGTAAGTTTTCTAGTAGCCGTGCCAAGCGAAATCGGAACCATTCCCTTCCGAATCTCGCTTTGGAATCTCCATTATTCATCATACCTGGGCTGCGTTTCCGATAACATTAGCGCGCTACAAAGACTCTTAAGGTATAACTTAACTAAAGGTATACTACCAATAAAGGTATATCATTGCTAGGCGTCTTCAGGGCTATCATCCACTCGCAAGGCAGAGGCGCTGAAAGGCAGAGGCGCTGGCGCCCTCCTAGCAATGGCGCTGTTTTTGGTAAAACATGATTTTGATGACTTCATTAAGTTGATTAAGTTGATCTTCATTAAACATTGATCAAAATTAAGATACAATTTATACAAAACGAAAAAGATTTTCGTTTTGTATAAATTGTATCTTAATTTTGATCAATGTTTTATCAATCAATTGCCCGTATTTAATAAATAAGAAGCAAATATATAGCAGACAATGTAATAACCTTAATGTAATTGACAGAATTACTAAAAAATATTTTGCTTCCTAAAAGTTAAAGATTTTTTGTGTCACGCATGCATGCATGTCTATTTCCCTCATATTAAATATAAAACGCATGTGGACTGATATTTTTCCAATGTCTGGACTCCTTTATTAATGGAGTATATAAACAGACGTTTCAATATATTGGTAGCCTATTAAATGCATTTTCTGAGAATTTATATTTCAAGTTTTTACTGCAAATGTCAAAATGCGCGCTCTCAGCAGCAACAGCGCTGAACGAATGAATGAATGAATGATTATCTGCTTTTATGTAATTTTTTTTTATGTCTGCTTTTATGTCAACATGGGGGGGGGGGGGGGCGGCCGCGTTTTGACAGATGAGAAGTTTATCTATGTATCATCTTTTAACTCTTTTAATTATTTTTTTATAACTATCATATATCTCTTTTAATTTCTTTTATAACTGTTTTCATTTTCCTTGCTTTTATTTTGTGATTATTTTAATTCCTTTCTGTAAAGCACTTTGAATTGCCATAGTGTCTAAAATGTGCTACATAAATAAACGTGCCTTGCCTAATAAATTACTAATTTAATCTTCAACAGAGTAATTAGATTACTGAACTAATTACTCTTTCTAAAAGCTATTTACTTTGTAAATCCCACATTAGGCTCAACCAGTTGAACAAAACAAGGATGAAACTGCTCTTTTTAATTCTTTCAAATAACTAATGGGCCTATAAAATTGCGTAAATTATACTTAAACTGGCAAAAGTATTTAAAGGGAGAGAGGGTTATATTAAAAACATAAATTTTAACATTAGACGTTACATTTTAATGTTAATTCCACTACTGTATAGAATTGTATTGGCCTACTGTATTTAAAGCAGTAACTGGAATTAAAGCTGCAGTCCGTTTCTGTGTTAAAAATGTACAAAATGTATATAATAATCGAGTACATCATGAATCCATGTTTTTGTCTTATCCTGAATCACTACCTGTGTGACTCGTCATAGACGTAAACAGAGAGAAGTAGCTCCGGCTACAATGTTCTTCCGCAAGACGCATGCAGTTGTGTGTATTAACCGCTACAGCGTCAAAAGTTACGGACTGCAGCTTTAAATTACAGAAAAATTAAGAGTAATCCAGGGAAAAGTAATTAGATTACAGTAATTAATTACTTAGTAATGCGTTACACCCAACACTGTATAACACACAGACATGTTTATGTAGTATGTAGTTACGTAAATGTTTTTAAAATGTAAAATTTCTGCCAATATTTCAGGATATTGATCCGTAGGCATTCGATCTCAACCACCACACTGTGACACTTGGTTCTTCTGTATAGCTTTCCATTTGAAATTCTTTCTGGACAGAAAATAGCCTACCACATATTTTCCTCAGGCAAGAGTTTTGGAAGACATCTAGCTTTCAGTTTCAATTATTGTGGTTAACTAGTCTACACTGATACATATTTCAGGCTAATGTTAAATCGGTTAAAGACTGTGTTGCTGTAGTTCGTTTCTTTTTTATGTTCTTAATCTTGTATGTTAGTCAAGGGCAATGACGTCTTAATGTTTACCACGGTTTCACTAATCCCATGGTTTAGGGCCTCAATAATTTTTAATGATTGTTATCTTTATGATTTTCAGATAGGACAGAGACTGAAAGAGGATTGTCAGCTCACTGCACAATGGGTCAATGGACTAGCAGCGTACGGAAATAACTTAATGTTTTTTTGAGTTGTGATTGTGTTCACTGGCCATGTGCTCTTGTTTTTGTCATGTTTGGTGTGAGCACACGTTATGTTTGTTTCTTTGTGCCATGTGCTCTCCCTTCTTATGATTATTGGTTCATTCGCCCCCGCCTGCTCCCTATTTATTCTCCTTGTGTTTTCATTTCTGTGCCAGATCGTCGTCTAATGTTCCTGTGTGCCTTGCTTGAGTGAACAGAGTTAATGCAACGCTTTACTCAATGGCTCTGTTTTGACCTAACTTTTTTTTAACATATTTGCATTGGATTATTGTGTAGGCTACCATGTTGCTATAAAAAAGAGAAAGAAAATATATTCCATTCTTTGTTATCAACATCATGACATGCATTACACCAAGGTTTCCCAAACTGGAGTTTGTGAAGGAAGAGGGTTTGTGATTTGAAGAAAAGCTAATAAATAATGATCTAATAAATAGTTGTATACATTTTTTTTACAGCATTAGTTATTTTTTTATCTTGAGAAAAATGTACATGCATTACCTGATATATTCAAATGAATCTATATTGAATCGAATCGTGAAACTTGTGCCAATAACCAAAATCACAGTACAAGTCATTGTATAGCATGTAACTGTCACGGGTGGTTGCAGGAAGACAGAACAAAATTAAGGTATCTTTTCAACATCAAGGTTTAATGATGATCAAAATACAAGACACACTATTTACAACAGAGATCGGACAAAGACTGACTGAACAGATGGAACTTAAATGCAAACACAGATGACAATGATTAACGAAACACAAGTGATAAAGATAACGATGATTGACTAAACACAGGTGATAAAGCTGAACTGATAATGACAGTGAAGATGATGACAGGCTGACAAGTCCAAATGAACACAAACTAAACCAAACACCACTGTGACAGTAACATGTTGTCAGTAAACCGAATAAAACTTTGTTCAGTAATCACATTTTTGACAATACACTTCTTGTGAAGCAGGACAGCCCTGACTTAAAATCTCATGAGGATTAAAATTCCCTGGATTACATGAGCTAACGTTAATAAACATGAAAACAGCAATGAATATTATATGGCTAGAGTCTTCCAAGTTTTACATATTTTTGTCCAGACTTCCAGAATCAATTAGTGCAGGTTACTACTTGATATGATAAAGACAAACTATTTAACATAATTTGTTTAGTAATACATTATCACATAGTTGTTTAGTAACTTACAATTATATATAGTCTCATATATATAGTCTAGTTGATTGAGAGGTGGTTTTGTCCCAAAATTCAGAAGCATGGATTGCATTTATGACATTTAAATAGTCATTCCATATTGTGAAAATATTCAAAGCTAAAAAAACACACAATAGGATTTTTTAAGAAGGAAAAAAAAGAAGAAGAAGAATTAGGGAGAATCAATAAATTAACTGCCATTGTGTAAATAATATGTAATCCATTAAAAAGTAACTGTAATCTGATTATGAGGATTTTAAAACATAGTTTAATGTAATTACAGGTACTCTATTTTTGAAATCAGATGTCATAAATAATAATAAAAAAAATACTGTAGTACATATTACTTGATTTTCCATGCCTATTTTCCTATGTATAAATTTTGTACTTTCCATGAACAATCACATTTGTTTCATTAAGTGCATTTGCAATATACACAAAATGCACACTGGCCATCACACACACGTTAGGACACACAAACCGCATCTCTGTAGAGAAGTATTGACGGCAAGGCTACTATGCATTCACTCTTTTTTATTCTTTTGTGCTTTGCCATCAGGACGAGTCTTTCTGAAACATTTACGGAGAAAGAAACTGCATGTTTTAATAAAGAGGAATGTGATCAGTGCAACAACTGAGAGTAAAAAGGCCACTACGTCCAGGCAGTGGTACTGATACCAGCTCAGGTCATGTGCCTGAACTCGTAGATGTTTAGCTCCTTTATTCCGCATCACAAATTCGATCCAGTAAACTGCCTGGTCCAGAGGCTTCATCGGCTGATCATGGTGGATTCTGGACAGTCTCATGATGCTTTCTTTGTACCTGATTAGAGAAGAAAAAGAAGCGCTGCTTAACACAAGACAAGCTATACTAAAGTACAAAAGTTTCTAAATATATTGACAAGCTTTGAACTACAGTGTTTTTCTCAGTGCTTGAAGTGGGGGAAAAAGGTGCCGGTACTCTCTTGCATTGGCAAGTAATCATGACATTTGAGATTTCTACAGTGAAAAACAAAACTTGGAGATATTGCTGGTACAACAACGATTTATTGATATTTATTAACAACATAAATGTATTTAAACAAGTCGTGTGTGTGTGTGTGTGTGCGAAAACGGAACTAGGCCTACTCCAAGTCTGCAAGTCCAAAAATACATTTATGGTGAGATTACTACATTTTATTTAATTAAATGCATTTATAGTGAGATTATTATATTTGCATGTCATATTCTGTGTTAATTTTGACCACGAACCATGCGCTGTCACTTTAATTCAGCGCGTGCAGCACAGCGAAAATTACGGTGGCCGAGAGAGCTTAACGCGCTGCAACTGAAGAAAACACATGCAAATAGAAAAACACCTGCAAATTAAGAAAACATCTTCATCAGTTTCACAACACATGTGTGCTCCAAATACTCACAACACAACCAAATACAGAAACGCGCTGCAAAAGTTCACAACACAAACAAATACAGAAACGCGCTGCAAATAGAACAGAACACAACGGAAATGTTTCCGGGGAACCCAATAAGTGACGGACCCGGCTGGGACGTGCTTACAGCTGTCTACTTTTATTATTATTATTATTATTATTTTTTGCAAAACATACAGAGATGACACGTTTATGACATACAACTTTGTATACAATATACAAAATGTATTTACAATATGTTCAATGTCATAAGAATACTAAAAAGAACAATGAGCTGAAGACTAAAATAAATAAATAAATAAAAAAAGATAGAGAAAAAGAACATGAGGGAAAGACATTAATCTATACATCAGTTACATTGTACACATTTTGTCATGTTATGTTAAAATAATTAAGAAATGTTAGAATGCAGCTAGGGTCCAAATGTGAGACGGCAAGTTTTAAAGTTGAGACACTCACACACAGATATAACGCATATTTTAAAAACTTTGTTGTATAAAATGTATATTTATTTGCAACATTTATGTTAACAGCAATAATACTATATTTCTGTTAAGAACAGCTATTCAGCTGATGGACACGCGCTGCGTTGTCATGGGAACATCCCAGGTGAAAATAATGAGGAAATTTGTCTTTCGTTGCTCCCTTCATCAACATAATGGCACACAAGTGCCCCGCTCCCTCCAAAGTGCCCAATTCAAGGGCTCTGCCGTCTGCCCTTTTAAGAGAGTAGGGCATAGGTAAAGCTCACAAGCAATAAGCACGTCCCAATCGTCCGTCCATCACTTATTGGGTTCCCCGGAAACATTTCCATTGTGTTCTGTTCTATTTGCAGCGCGTTTCTGTATTTGTTTGTGTTGTGAACTTTTGCAGCGCGTTTCTGTATTTGGTTGTGTTGTGAGTATTTGGAGCACACATGTGTTGTGAAACTGATGAAGATGTTTTCTTAATTTGCGGGTGTTTTTTCTATTTGCATGTGTTTTCTTCAGTTGCAGTGCGTTGAGCTCTCTCGGCCACCGTACGACTCGGTGCAGAAATGATCGTTGGACTGCTGTATACGCACCGCTCCTGGAACGCATTGCCGGACCGCATCCGTGTGCAGTGTGAAAGCTCTAACCTGTTAATATGGGTGTGGAAAAAAATACGCACCGCATACGCATTGCAAACGGAGTATATGTGAAATGGGCGTGACACTGACGCAATAAAAAGTGCAGGTACGCTTTGGAGTAAAATGCAGAAGTGCCGGTACTGCGTACCGGTGAGTACCGCCCCACTTCGAGCACTGGTTTTTCTGTGACATCAGGATTAAAGTGAATAGTGAAGCGGCCATTTTATTTCATTTCAAATTTATGAAAGACTTAACTCACGAGGGATTATTTAAAACAGTCTTGAGAGCTTCTGCCAGGTCTTTGGACTCCATTGCATTTATATCAAGGACAACAGCAGCTCCTTTGGTCTTCATGTGCATCAGGTTGTCAGGCTGATCAGCAAACAGTGGCAAGCCCACCATTGGGACGCCATGATAAATAGCCTCATACAGTCCATTTGTCCCGCCATGGGTAATGAAGGCCTTTGTTTTTGGATGTCCTATCAGATAAAAAGATGAAGTCAGTATCTATCTGACACCAGTTATTGTTCTTTGTGTATAATGAGCACACATGACAACACTTTCCTTACCAAGCAAATCATTCTGTGGGATCCACTCATAGAGTTTTGTATTGGGGGCGAGAGTTTCTGGAGTTTTTCCACTGTAACGCCAAATAACCTGTGCAAATACACATATGGAGAAAGTACTCTGTTACTAACGTAACCTCTGTACACTGAGATAACTGGAACGAGTAGTGGATCGCTAGACACAATGTGGAAAACTCCTTTTCCTCTGATTACTGAAGATTATAGAATAACGCAGCGGAGCTGCACGAACCTATGGGGAGAAAGCCCGCCAGAGCCCGCCAAAATGGACGGGGCTATCCCTCTATATTAGCGGGCAATCTGCCATAGGGAATCAGGTTAATTCGACTGAAGCGACGAACGCCGAGTCATGCAGCGTGAAAAAGCATGGCCGGTGACGCGGTACTCAGGGAACCAAGGTTATGTTAGTAACCGAGTAAGTTCCCTTTCAATACAGTTCACTCGTACTGAGTCACTAGACTCAATGGGAACCCAGTGCAATCTTGCCATGCTTAGAACTGCGGAACGACAATCGTTCTGGGACCCTGGCCCAAAGCGCAAGAATAATGGCCCAAGGGTGCCAAGTTTAATATAGGGCAATATAAAGCCCAACAACAAGGGACTCAGACTACATGTCGGAGTCGCATGAAGGGTTCAAGCGGGTTGAGCTCACGTAGAGGTCAATGCCCAGCTTACACAGACAGGACCTGTGCTTGTAGTGCAGGGACATCCAGGTTAGAGAATCTGGTGAATGTGGATGGCGAGGACCAGCCGGCCGCCCCACAAATGTTACCAATGGACACTCTGTTGCCCAGGATGAGGCCATGCCTCTGGTGGAGTGTGCTTTAACTCCGATGGGGCACTGTAGGCCCATTGAAGCGTAGGCCTGTGTAATCGCGTCCACTATCCAGTGGAACAGTCTTTGCTTCGTGACCGGATGCCCTTTACTGCGGCCACCGAAGCATACAAAAAGCTGCTCTGACTGCCTGAACAGGGCAGAGCGCTCGATATATACTCTTAAGGCCCGAACAGGGCAGAGTAAATAAGACTCCTGATCACTCTCAGATGGGGGAAAAGCAAAGAGAGAGATAACCTGCGAGTTGAGAGGACCTTCAGCACATAGCCGTGTCTTTGTTTGAGGATGACCTTAGAGTTGTTAGGCCCAAACTCAAGGCAAGAAGCACTCACAAAGAGTGCTTGTAAGTCACCCACTCGCTTGACCAATGCTAAGGCTAGCAGGAGAGCGGTCTTTAGCAAAAGGGGCCATAATTCAGCCAGCTGGAGTGGCTCGAAGGGAGGGCCTTTGAGGGCCCTGAGGACCGTAGACAGGTCCCATGTAGGAACAGTGAGGGGCGGGGTGGGTTTAGCCTCCTAGACCCCTTTGCAAAACATTGTTTTTGCCTATGGACTGTCCAGCCACAGGAGCCTGGAAAGCTGCTATCGCCGCCACATAGACTTTGAGCGTGGAATGTGTGCGACCCTGGAGGAACGATGGTGAAATGTCACAGGATGTCGGTCTTCACTCTTAACTGCGCACCAGCTGGAGAAGACAGACCATTTAAGGGCATAGAGGTGTCTTGTGGACAGGGTCCAGCCTCAGAAATATTGTTCAGGAGTCTCGCAGGGCGGTCCATCGGCTCCCATCGAGGGGCCAAAGGAGAAGGGCCCACAGCTGTGGTTGGGGGTGCCAGATTGTTCCTTTCGCTTGGGAAAGGAGGTCCTTCCTCAGTGGAATTGGGGCTGCTGAGAGCAGCTGTGTCTACTCTGGGAACTACAGTTGGTTCATCCAGAGGGAACTACCAGAAAGACTGTGTGCCTGTCCTCCCTGATCCATCTGATGACCTGAGGGAGCAGCATAACTGGAGGGAAGGCGTATAGGGGAAGGCTGGGCCATTTGTAGGCCAGCGGGTCCCTGTCCCTTGAGAAATATATTGGGCAGAAGATTCTCCAGATCATACGAACCGTCGGGGGGGTGAAATATTCACACCTTTGAGGACACGTTTCCGGCGGGACAGCATGTCTGCCCCTTGGTTCAATCTGCCCGGCACGTGAGACGCTCTCAGCAAGCGCAGGTTGGGTTGTGCCCATAAGAGGAGGCATCTCACCAGTTTGTACAGAGGTCTCGATCTGAGTCTACCTTGGTAGTTTATGTAGGACACCACTGCCATGTTGTCATGGTGCCATTTCAGATCTGGCAGGAAGGTTCTGAGGGTGGCCCCCATTTGGGCTGAATTGAGAACTGCTCCCAGGAACGAGATTTGCTGGCAGGAAGACAGTGAGCTCTTGGCGGTACTGATCCTGATTCCCAGGCTTTCCAAATGGCCGAGGAGCACGGATCTGTGAGTGTCTAGCTCAGTCTCTGACTGGGCTAGAATGAGCCAGTCGTCGAGGTAATGCAGGTCATGCACTCCCTTCTGTCTTAGAGGGGAGAGGGCCTTGCACTTCATGAAAGTGCGTGGAGCAAGAGACAGTCCGAATGGAAGGAACGCGAATCTCAAGAACGGTCTGTGATGGGGGATATCTGGATATGAAAGTATGTGTCTTGGTGAAAAACCAATCCCCTGAGCACACTTGCGAGAGGATTTGTTTCAATGTTTTCAAACATATTGAATGGCCGTTTCATAAGGGTGCAGTTCAGATGTCTGAGGTCGAGGATGGGCCTGAGGCCGCCATCCTTCTTTGGAACGAGGAAGGAGCGGCTGTAAAAGCCTGACCAGCTGTAGGTCGGAGGAACTGTTTCTACAGCTCCTTCCGTTAGCAAATTCATCACTTCGGTGCGGAGCACATGGGACACGTTGCTCCCTACCAAAGTGGTGATGACACCCCTGAAGCGGAGAGGCCTGCAAGCAAATTGCCAAGCCTCGGCCCAGGGTGGCCAGGGGGACAGGCCGCAGGTAGACTTAGCCTGCTCCTCTTCCTTCCTGAAGGATCAGGGCGGCTTCTGAGGCGCAGTATCCAGCGTTATCTTAGGCCGGGGACCTAGGGGTAGCTCAATGAGAGCAATTCATCTCAGTGAGCGCGGCTTCTGCGTGGGATTAACTTTATTATTGCTATAAAGAGACGAAAAAAGGTACACACCTTTTGTGGGATCTGACCAAGAGCAGAAGCAATAGTGTTTGCTCTTTCCATTGTCAGGTTGTTGATCATGGAACCCAGTGAGAAAACAACAATGCCATGATCTCCTGAGCTCTGAACAAACTTCTCCAGTTCCTAAAAGACACACAAATGACCACATACTTTAACTCAAAAACAGAAAACAAGACTTGAACCACCATATACACCATGTAAACTACTTAACAGTAAACATATTTACATAGGAAATAGCAATCACAGGGAAAAGAACCCACAAAAAACAAAATACACTCTAACACACTCTAAAAACTTGATATTTCTACCAAGGGTCAAGGTTCGGGTGGTTTGCATGACCCAGTTTGTCCCTAATGGTAGATGACATAATTGCACCAACTGGGTTCAAAAAGCCCCCCCAGACTGTCATTCTAAAGTTGCTGTGTATTACTGAAAGCATCAATATTGTATTGTACTGTAAAATATGTCATTACTTATATTCTTCCTCATCATCATTCTTCCTCCTGTTTTAAAGTTTGGAACCATGCAAATTCTTTTGGTGCCATCAGTCAGACCACAGGGCCAAAATAATTAACCGAACAGTATTGACAGATCAGGTGTTTGGCTCAAAAAATATTCTTGTGGCGAGTTACAAAAGTAATGTAAAAATTATGTAATTTTTTTGCCTTGATATGCAATTTCTCCCTTTACCCAGCTTTTTATTAGTGACCTAAATGTAAGATATTTTCCATCATGTCAAAGTGTTCCATGCAGTTTACAAAATGGGATGACATTGGAAATCCATAGTTTCTTTTAAGGTCAACAGAGCCAAATCCCTCTCCAAAGTTACAATGTTACTTGATCTATTCAAGTGAGGATTCCTTAATTTACAAATGATGCTTGTTTTAATACAAATTAAATTCAAATGTAAAGGCATCAAAAATATTTCAGAAGAGCAGATATTTCAAAATAATATATGGCAAAGCCAAGTCATTACCTTTGGCAGAGGTTTGGCGGGTTTGCAGTGCAGTCCTCCAACAAATTTAAAATTAGGCAGGAATGGGCGTGGATACTCAAAATCCCAGTAAGTTCTAATCAACCAGATGTCAGCTTTCCCCATGGTCTCACACATTGTTGTAGGTTTGCCTGCGACATAAGAAATATTTCTACTCAGTTGATGTACAGTAGGTCAAGTCACAAGTTTAAACAGTATCTGGAAGACTAGCTTACTGCACAATTAAAGCATAAAAGTCGGCCCAGATCAAACAAACAATAGTTACCCCATATTTCAGTGTAAAGCCGGTCAAAAGTAAACCTCATGTGCAATTGAAATATGGTTGTATACATGATGTAGAGGAGCATGTTTTCAACTCTCTCAGTGAAGCTCATATGGTCAGTGAGGTGACCCTGCACAGCGACCGCAGGAACATAGGATGGTGGTGTAGGGATCTGACCGCAAAAATGCTCGAAATTATATGCGAACGTTGAGCGCAGTGAGAGGACGTGCGGGATTTTCAGCGTCTCTGCCATCAAGTCAGCGCATGACATCATTGGATCAGATAAAAGCACATCATAATGAGATTCCCGAAGCGTGTGCATAAGATCCTCATTGTGGAACATGCCCTTGCATGTATCAGCAGCAAGCGCCATGAAGTTTGACATCACTCGTTTGATCATGAAGAGTTTCTCGAATGTGGTGGTTGTGTCGGTCATCCAGAGATGAATAAAGTCCATCCACACGGCATTGGCCTCTTCTTTCACCATGTTGACTTTAAACACATTGTAGTTGAACCGCTCCTTCCGTGTGTGCTGTACAGTAGGAGATGAAGAACTGACCAGAACCGTCACGCTGTGGTTCTTATCAACTAACGCGTCTACGATTGAACGCATGTTGTGCCAGTGGCTGAACTCGCCTGGCAACACCAAAACCCTGCCAGCCTCTACTCCACAGAGCAGTGCGAACACAAGCAAAGTCCCAGAAACCATGGTCTGCGTGACCATGTCTGAAGTGTTTGTGCCTTTGGAAAAGTGCAGTGTAATTTATGGAACAGTGACCCAAATGCAAGATTTGCACAACAGGATTTGGACAAAGGTCGTGTTGCATTATGGAGGGTATAGGTGCACTTTGTCATTTTGCCAAAAGATAATATCTTGCACTTACACTCAATTCCCATTGTAAATGGTTTATTTTGCAAATACTGCAAGGATTATGCAAATGTTGTGAACAACACTGTTATAACAGCTTTATTTTGTTTTTACAATATGTAAGTGCAATTCTGAGTCAGATGTCAGTTTATAGCAGGGGTTTTCAACCTTGATAGACTCGGGTTTATTATAGCCTAGTTCTAGTTAATTTCTTTCATGACAACCCCTAGTAAAAAAAAGTATACTTTATTGTATTTGAAATAGTACATTGCAAATACTAACACTTTTTTAAAAACTATTTTTATATTAGAAGTATATTAGCACCATGCTTTGACCTATTTTCACAATACAACTTTTAACACACTTTAAAATAATTGTACTTTAGTAAATTTTCTCAAAATATATTTTAGAAAAATATACTTGAAATGAAAATTCTGTTTATTTTTTAAAAGTATTAATTTTTACTTTATTAAAAATATATTTTAGGTATATTTTAACTGTGTGCTGGAAATGATCATTGTAACAATGCATTGAAATAATACTTTCAAAATACATTATAGTATACAATAGTATTTTGTACAAAGTATAGGATAAATAAATCAAATAGTATAAAATACATTTCAGAGAAGGTTTTTCTCAATCTTTTACACTGGCCAAATAGTATTTTTAATTGCTTTATATTTTTAATGGAAACAGATAGGCCTTATTGTGCATTATTGCCAGCAGACATGCTTGAACACTGAATTGAATCCTCTTTTGCGCTTGAACGGACACACACACACACATAATTATGTAAAAATTCCGTCTCAGAAAGTATTCTCTCAGTTATGTCATTAGTGAACAGTTGAGAAAGAACCGTGTGTCAGTGTATTCGGTTCGTGCATTCTGTCTTAAAGTGACAGCAGCCTTAATATTCATGATGTTGTCTGTGTCATTAAAGGAAAACTCCGGTCAATTTTAACATTGAGCTAATTTTATTTGTAAATTTGGAGTGCTGTCAGTACAGAGAACAACGACAAAAATCGGTGTTGCCTACACCGTGTTATCCTCTTTTTAAAATTTGCATTTTTGATTTTCCCTCACAATTGAGAGTTTCCATCTCACTAAAAGTCCAAAGTGCGAGAAAAAGTCAGAATTGTGAGATTTTTTTTCAGTGTTGTAAGCTTCCATATTAAGCTTATTCTAACTCAACTACACTTTCCACGATAGCCTATAAAGATGTTCATGAAAAGAAAAAAACATTCGTGAACCCTTGCGTGAGTCCTTACCTAATATTTCACTGTAGTAATTATCCAAACTCATCAAGGCCATCCGAAACCCGACGGAATAAACAACATAAATAATCATATTTTTCACTCTTTCCATGAAGCACATGTGATCTGTCATCATCGTCGGAGGAACCGGTACATAAGAGGGCGGTGAGGGCATCTGTCCACACATCCTCTCCATGGAAAACCCGAGTGACAACCGCAGAGAAAGGACGAGTGGCAGATCCAGAATCTCTGCCAGCAAGTCACTGCATATGAACATGGGATCATAAAAGAGAACATCAAACTTTAAATCCTTCAAGCGCGCGATCAGCGCGTCATTACGCAGCATGGAGTCGCACACGGTGCGCTGAAATACGTTCACTTTCCCCATCAGGTCCACTATCTGGAGACCAATTGTGACCATGCTTGGTGTGGGGTACTGCATCCAGATGTTGAGCAGCTGTTCGCTCAAACTGTGCACCTCGTGCGCCTTCAGAGGCGCGTCAAACACCAGGAACGAAAACCTCTCCTGCGCTGTCAAGTTCACGGACGGCGAGGCGGAGTTCACCAGAACTGTCACGCTGTGATTGCGGTTCAGAAGCTCTTCCAGAATGTTGCGCATGTTGTGCCAGTGGCTGTATTCTCCCGGCAGCACGAGCACATTGCCTCCGCGCGTAAAGCTCACGGCAGTAAACAGGAAGATTACGAAAAGTGTGCATGACTTTCCCAAACAGAGCATGGCAGAAACACTCGTGAAGACGCTGAACCACCGTTTCCGCTCTGCATCTGGACTGAGAAGGTAGGCGTATCCAGGAAAGAAGTTTTAGGGCAAAGGGCGGGACAGCAGGACTTTGGAGGAAAGTGGTGTCACGTAGGGGTCAGGAAAATCCTCACTTCATTCTCTTGTGAAAAAGAAGTGCGCTTAATTGTATTGAATGTGAACTTGTAGGCCTGCATTTAAACGTATTAAATAACTGTACTTGCCGACTATATAATATTAATAAAATAAAAGGTTGAGTGTAGGCTACATAAAGAGAGAATGTACACTTTCACGACTCGTTGATATTTTTAAAAAGTGCACTTTGTAATAATGTCAAAAAGTTTTACTTTAAAGTACATTTTAAATCATGTTTTAAACATCTTTTTTTCATGCTTTAAAGTAGCCTACACTTATTTTGATGTGTCGAGTAGCATAAAGTGACATTATGTAAAGTACTTGATTATCATTTTAACTGTATAGTGTGTTATTCAATATTACATTTAAAGTTAATATATTTTAAATGTATAATTGCAACTCATCATTACAATAGAAATCTGTAAATACAAATAAATTTGAATATGTGACAAGTTTCAATAGAAATGACTATTTCAGTTTACCCCAAATGCTTGTTTAACCTTATTTCAGAGACAATAGAAGTAATTCGCCTATCAAATTATATGTAATGATATACTTAAGTCCTACTTAAGTTTGTTAAAAAGCATTCTTAAGTTCAGCTAAGTGCATTTAATATAATTTTAAACTATAATACATTTCCATTTAATTGCAAGTATGCAGAACTCTCAGAAATCATTACAGTCAGTTTGCACTTTAAGTACATTTCCATTATAATTACTCATTTTAAAAGTATGATAGCGTGTACTTTTTCATAAAGATTATTAAATTAATAAACAAAATAACCATAAATAAGAAAATAATAAGGATATAAAATATAAAATAATAAGGGACCTGAGCAGTTTGAGGATAGTGCCACCTACAGGTCATGAAAAAGAAGAAGAAGCTATTTTTTTTGCCTATAACTTGGGAAAGTCCTAGTCGAGACCAGACAGAAGGTGTGTGTGTGCAGGCTTTTGCAGTGTGGAGCAGATGAGGGTGATTATGGAGTGTGTGAGAGAGGTGAGAGTCAGAGAGGATGATGGGAACTGTAGTGTGACAGGTGAATCGTGACAGCATCTTGGTGAAAAATAATGCTCTTGATAACTTTGAAAAAGAAAGAAGGCATCAAATGTTAGGAACGGCCCATATAATCCTCTGATAATCTATTGTAGTTTGCGGATGTACTACTATCTAGTGCACTTGAGGTTGAAATCACAGCATGGCAAAGTGCACATTATCAGTGGTTTTATGTTTCTTGTATTGTGTGTAAAGGTTGAGGCTATTCAGAATGACAATGAAGTTTTATAGAGAATAAGGGAAGCTTTGCAAAGGGGGTTGGGACTCGACAACCTTCTAACTCATGTTGTTCGGTTGCTTATTGGTCAGATAGGACATTGATTAGTCTGTAGAATACTCTAAAAAATGCCGGGTTGTTTTAACCCAATTTTGGGTCAAATATCGACAAAGCCAAATGTTGGGTTAAAAATGTAATTTAAAAATGTAACCCAATGGCTGGGTTTGTCCATATTTGACCCAAAATTGGATTGAAACAACCCAGCATTTTTTAAATACTGTTGAAAGTTCTTGCCAGAGATGCAAGTTTAATTGGTCACCCATAATTTGTTAAATTGTTCATGTTTGTTTATTGTTTAAGACCATTTGTATAATCTGGTTATATATGCGCAAGTGTAACATGACACTGATTCAGAACACAGGAATTAAGAAGCGGGGCTCAAAAAAGAAAAATCCTGTTTTTCACAACTTTTTATTATGAAAAATTGTGTCATAATTACTGATTACATTGTAACGATTACAAATTATCATGTGTTTTTTCTTTTTATAAATAACCTTAGTTGATTAAAGTTTTGAACTGAACTGAAACAGTTTTAGTTCTTTGAGCTCATTTTAATTCCCTGTGTTTAATCCCCTTTTTTAGTTCCTTAATAACTATGTAAATATGAATCTTGTCACTGACTTTTTCCTCAGCTAAGGGAAGTCTTTCATCCATATTGTAACATATGTCAGAGTGAAACTTTTTTTTTTTTTAACGCGGGACTTGATTTTGTCCATTGGGAATTGATTGGATCGTATATTTGTTTGTTTGTGACAGGTTGGCCCATGGTGATTTTAACATATCTTGGAATATAACAAGAAATTTAGACATTTCATGGAATATAGTTGCCCCATATTACCCTCAACCTACACTGAACCAATGTAAGGCCTGTAAACAGCAATAAATGAGTGGCCTGAGCTTTTGTTTAACCAGTCAGAGAACACTTTCTGCCTGTCAATCATTTAGCATGTCGGTGAAGTGCAAGGATCACAAGTGTGTTTCATGACACCACTGCCTCTCCACAGGGGCAAGCGCTCACAAAATCCATCAACATGTCTATCAATGAAATTAATTTTACCTGAGGTGGAAATGTTCAATGGCTTATTGTGTGTCTATGTGTCTAATTCAAAATAAACCTACACAAAACAATATCGTGGCACAAATGTAAGAGTTATGTACTTGAAATGCATTTACATCTTTCACCCATTTGGATTACATGTTTTTAACGTAAACTAAACTTAATGTGACGCATGTTTGTCAGAATATTACTAACTATTTGCATCTATTTTATTTAATTAAAAAAAATCTAATTGTCAAATTGTTTAGAATCAGCATTTAAAAAGAATGAACATGGTTAAAATATGGCTATAGCTGAGAAACAAGCCACATTCAGTTAAAATAAATGAGATTGAAACAAGTTAAATGTATTGATAAATATATAAACCCGGTGATTGAGTTTGTTTTTTACTACAATTACAGAAATCTTACCTGTTTCTTGTTTTATTTATTTATTTTACTGGCACGGAAATCTAAAAAAAATTAAATAATGCTCATTAAAAAAAAGCATCACTTTACTAACACAATAATGTAAGAAAAGAGGAATCACTTGCAGAGCATTAAAAGGGAAGCACAGTCTTATTACGTTGTTTAAGAATTGTTTCGGTATCTGATTAGGTTTCAGTTTTAAAAGCAATACATAAAAGGTATTTGGTTCCTAAACTTGCTGTTATGTAAACAGCATTTTGCACACATATGTAAAAACTGTAATCCAAATGGATGGAAATTTTACATGCAATTCAAATACATGAATCTTACACTGAGGCCTATTATCTGATGCACATCAAACATTTATGAAGAGGCAACTTATTGTATCTAGAAAAATAAAGCAATGCAGTCCTGGCACAGAAATGAAATGCACGCGTACTTACCCAGGATTTCTGAATATAAGTGATCCCACTTTGATTTAGTGACTAGATAAAACAAAAAATCCTGTCCGCCATAGAACAGCACATTTTTCAGTCTCTGCATGAAACTCATGTCATCTGTGTTCTCAGAGCCGATGGCAGGCACGTAGGATGGCGGAGCCGGCAGTTGTCCGCAGAGTCTCTCATACGTGTTTCCAAAGGAAAACCTGAGACTGAGAACTAAAGGTAAGTTCAACTTCTGCGCCAGCAGCTCTCCACACACGAAGAGAGGGTCGGCCAGTAAAGCGTCAAACTTCTCTTCTCTCCACTTCTCGAGGAGGTCTTCTCTGGCAAAGAGTTGAGTGCACACGGCCTGATTCTGCTGTGTGCCAACGTCAATCATCTCCTTGATCTTCAGTGAAGCCTTGATGAAGTTGTCGTTCGGTAGCTCATGAGTCCAGTACTTCAGCATCCTTTCCATGTTCTCCAGGATGTCCTGCTTTGTGTGAGGAACCTGTATAATCTCCACACTGTAGCCCTCGGATGGAGTGGTTTTGACAGACGGTGTGGCCGTGTGAGTGACCACTGTGATACTGTGTCCTCTTTCGATCAATGCGTCTATGATGACTTTTACATTGAGCCAGTGGCTGAATTCGGCAGGCCAGACGAGGATCTTCCCTCCTGACACACTCGGCAGGTTCAGGTTCAGGAGAGCAAGCAAAAGGAAAAGACCGGTGCTCTTTCTGGGACTCATGACAGCGGTGAACAAACTCCTGCGCACAATAAGCAGGAACAAGCATGTGGAGGAGGAGCTACTGACTGGCAGCATGGAAACATGAAAAGACAAAGGTATGCAATCAAATAAAGGGGACGTTCTTTAGTTTTAAAGAAATAGTAAACATTGCTAGACTGATAGATTATGTCCCTCTGTTGGCATCTATATCCAATGCCTTCATAACATCAGCTTGCTTGTATATCTGCTTATAAGTTCATTTTTCTTTCACTTTTTATATATTTTTTATTTTACTGGCAGGGAAATCTAGCAAAAATTAAGTAATGCTCATTAAAAAACATCACTTTCACAATATATAAGAAAAGGGGAATCACTATCAGAGCATTAAAAAAGAAAAGCACAGGCTTTTTAGAATTGTTTTGGTACACTGATTTGGATTTATTTTTAAAAGCAATTTAGGCATTTTGCTTTTGTGAATATGAATTCAGCTTGTGTCTAAGCGTATTATATCTATCTTAAGTTAGAATAGTCTTTCGAGCTATTGAATTTAAGTTATTAAAAAAAGAGGTATTTTCTGTGAAAATAACTAAGAATGTAAAATTCTGCAAGGAATAAGTAATAAAGTAATTATAAACTTAATATTAAAAGGGTTTAAGGGGTAAAAAAAAAAAAAAAAAGCTAATACAGAAGTTTAGAGATTAGCTAATTCCCTTTTTATAAAATTTGAAAAGTCACTCCAAAATTCTTGTGCAATAAACACAATCTCAAAATAAGTGAGTATTGTTTCTTCATAGATGACAAAAGAAAGCAACTGGGTGAAATAGGCTACTGTCATTAAACTGAAAGATGAAGTAAAGTTCCAGTTTTAAAAAACAAAGAAAAAAAAAAAAACCCCAGAAGATTTCTTTTTAGTCGAAGAGGCCAGAAGTCTTTCCATTCTTGGTCACTGACTTTATTATCCAAAGAGGTCTGAGTTTAATTAAGAATTGATCTAAAAAAATTATTTGAAAAGCTAGATTAGAGTAGTCAAAATGGGCAAGGGACCATGAAGACAGACTTGACTAGTAATTTGACACGAGATTGGAAAAGATTTTTGCACAGTGTTCAACCGTAGACTGTAGTGTTCAACACGTGTAGGTTGCGTCATCAGCGAGCGACCGCAGCATCAGAATGCTGACATGGCCGCGTCCGTGGAGCTGAGACTCACTTTATGGATCTGTTTTGTCTTTATTTTGGGGGTTTCTTCGGTCGCCGCGCTCATCGAGGGACTGTATTGCGGGACTCAGAGTTGCTATGAAGTGCTTGGGGTTTCGCGTGAGTCCAGTAAAGCGGAGATCGGTCGCGCGTACCGTCAGCTGGCCCGAAAGTACCACCCGGACCGGTACCAGCCCGGAGAGACCGGAGACACCCGCGACACCGCGCATCAAAAGTTCCTGCTCGTCGCTACCGCTTACGAGACACTCAAGGTAACGTTAACCCCGAAAACTAACTATGCAGCACTATCTAACATCTTCATTCCGATTGCGCGTAAAATTGAGTTGAGGTGGATATTCTAGAGTTTCATAATAGTCAGAATGCGCATTAAAGGGATAGTTCACCCAAAAATTAAAATTCTGTCATTGTCACTCACCCTGATGTCGTTCCAAACCCATAAGACTTTCGTTCATCTTCAGAACACAAATGAAGATCTTTTTGATGAAATCTGAGAGATTTCTCTCCCTCCATTGACAGCTACGCAACTACCACTTTGAAGCTTCAAAAAGTTCATAAAGAGATCGTAAAACTAATCCATATGAATTAAGTCCAAATTTTCTGAAGAGACGCAGTCACTTTATATGATGAACAGACTGAATTTAAGCTTTTATTCACATTCAAACATTCATCAACTCACACATTAGCTGTGGTAAATGCAAGCGTAAAGCATGAGAACCAATGAAGTTCATTCTCGTTATGCAACATGTTTGAAGAACCAATGAGGTTTGTTCTCGCGCGCCAAGCGAACATGCTTGAGCTTCTGTTTACCACAGCTGGTGTGCGAGGTGATGAATGTTTATATGTGAATAAAAGCCTAAATTAAATCTGTTCATCGTATAAAGCGATCGAGTCTCTTCAGAAAATTTGGACTAAACCGCTCAATTCATATGGATTAGTTTTATGATCTCTTTATGAATGTTTTGAAGCGTCACAGTGGTAGTTGCGTAGCTGTCAATGGAGGGACAGAAATCTCTAAGATTTCATCAAAAAGATCTTCATTTGTGTTCAGAAGATGAACGAAAGTCTTACGGGTTTGGAACGACACGAGGGTGAGTAATTAACAACAACATTTTCATTTTTGGGTGAACTATTATCCCATTAAAACAGAAGTCTGCAACTTAGTAAAGTTGTGGTCACAATAGTGAAATTTCAGCAGCAAATCATATGACCAACTTCAACCCGATGTGAAATTTGTGGTTGATCTTTTAAATGTCTAAAAAAGATTCCGCAAACTTTGGCAAATCCAGCTTTTTGTGTCCACAAGAGTGAAGAAAACCCACTCAAACCGCCGCTCTTGAATACACTTTTGTTAATCTAGGCACATATGGCGCTTTTCCACTACACAGTACCAGCTCGCCTCGGCTCAGCTCGACTCGGCTTTGTTTGGTTTTCCACTGTGTAAAAGTTGTACCTGTACCTGCTTCCAGGTACTTTTTTTCGTACCACCTCCGGCGAGGTTCTAATGGCGCTTTTCCATTACCAGTACCAGCTCAACTCGACTCGCCTCGGCTCGCTTTTCGCTCCGTTTTCCATTGCAGATAGTACCTCCACAATAGTACCTGGTCGTCATAGCGACGCCGCAGGAAACTGCCGTGACTTAATCTTTTACGCGAGACACACCCGCTACCCACACACACAGGACAATGGAGGAAATCGAGTGTATGCTGTTTTTGGATGTTTTTGTTTTTTGCTGTTTTTTTTAATTCAGGATACTCCGTCTGACGCGTGCAATGATGACGCAGGGAATAGTGACGATTCTCGCTGACCAATCAGCAGTCTGCCGTGTTTTCACGTCACATTTTAGTATCGTCTCAGCCCGCTTAGAACCTCGCCGGAGGTGGTACGAAAAAAAGTACCTGGAAGCAGGTACAGGTACAACTTTTACACAGTGGAAAACCAAACAGAGCCGAGCCGAGGCGAGCTGGTACTGTGTAGTGGAAAAGCGCCATAAGCGGGCTGAGGCGAGCTGAGGCGATACTAAAATGTGACGTGAAAACAAGGCAGACTGCTGATTGGTCAGAGAGAATCGTTACTATTCACTGCGTCATCATTGCACGCGCCAGACGGAGTATCCTGAATAAAAAACAGCAAAAACAAAAACAGCATACACTCGATTTCCTCCATTGTCCTGTGTGTGTGGGAAGCGGGTGTGTCTCGCGTAAAAGATTAAGTCACGGCAGTTTCCTGCGGCGTCGCTATGACGACCAGGTACTATTGTGGAGGTACTATCTGCAATGGAAAACGGAGCGAAAAGCGAGCCGAGCCGAGGCGAGTCGAGTCGAGCTGGTACTGGTAATGGAAAAGCGCCAATAGTCGAACCACAATGAAAACACCCCAACGACATATGTTGTAACATTAGCATGCTTTCTCCCAAACTGAATCACCAATATCACATTCAAATGTAGCTTGTCCTTACCTACATTCACATATTGCTTTCCCTTGCATAATTAAGACATGGTAAATAGTCTATCCACATTATTCGTACGCCACATGACACTTTGCGTGAATTATGGGTGTAACTTCCATTAAGCTGTAAACAATCAGTGAAAAGTAAAGGCTCGCTCTATGAACGCAATACGTTAAAAAAGTGTCACAATGAGATGATATTAATCTACTCACCCTTTAACCATCGAACATTAAAAGGACATTTAAAAGTGTAAAAGCATCAACAAGGTGCTTTCAACAGACCAAACAACCCCAAAAGCGCGAGTCTTTGGTTAAATATCACTGTAGTAATTGTAAAGTTTTGGATGTTTAGTTCAGGAAATGTGCTACCAGGATGGTGTGTCCATTAAAACACAGGGGTCCAGTACTCAGTCCATACTCATTTATTGTAACAGATCAGCCATAGAGTGGAATGGGAATCAGATATAGAGTTGTATGGTTTCTATAAACAAATAAACAACAAACAGAATCTTTAACACCATAGAACTTCAACTAATAAATCATTAATCTCATAATCCAATCCTAAACAGTTCAACATCAAACTAGTAAGAAACACTGAAACATAAGTAGAGTAATCACATAGAACATTTCAGAATTCAACACGAACAGAATCTCAAGAATTAACATTATAAAACAAATCAAAAGAACACAAACTTACATTGTCAGGAACACATCAACTCTACAACAGGTTCTCATTAGGAGAGAAAGAACGGACAGTCTGCTTCCATTGCATCTGGCACACACCAACACACCAAACACTAGTGATTAAGTGCACCTGAGGAGACTTAACTCCTCCCCTGACTGGCTACGTCATGTGATCCAGAGGAATTCTCAACAGTAATATATATGTATATATATATCTGTATTATGTAACTAATGTTGCCTTAATCAAAAATGTTCATTAACTTCAGTATTACGCGATACTATTTCAAAGTGATTTCCGTCATTTTGACAGATTATAAATTGCATTTACCTGTGAAAATAAACCTGGAAAGAGACGTGAGGATTTGAGGAGAATAACGAGATATTCTTTGTGCATTCCAGTGAATTATTAATGGAATATATCGTAAATTAAATCGGCAGAACAGACCACAAATGTGCAGCATATGTTGTCCTTTTTCCTACTTGTACAGCGGATTGCAAAGGGAAAAAAGAAAATAATCACGAGGAAAAGAAAGCAGCGACTGAAAAGAGCTCTTGCCATAGATATTCTTGTTATAACATGTCACGTTAAAATAATAATATTTTAAGAATCATGAAGGAAAATTGACGATCAGCTTTATTTGTAGGGCAACCTTATGATTTGAAATTATTCGTTTCAGCCTTTTTGAATGGAAGTTCCCCAAACCGGAAGTGCACCCATAATTCAACACGCAGTAAACTCGTCAGGAATAAGGTGGATAGTAATAATCCGATTATATATTATATTATATATCCGGTTATAGGTCGAAAGTTGAATGAACGAGTACTTATGTCCTTTCGATTTCTTACAGGTTGAGTTGTTGTTGCCCATAACACGCTAGCATTCTGCTAATGAACGCTGATTGGTCAGTGAAGGACTGATTAAGACCAGAGATACCGCTTGATGGCATTGTGTGTGTGTGTGTGTGTATTTTCGGCGTAGTCTTTTAAAACAACAAAACAAAAACTCTTCTAGCACGTGTGTTTGCCTGTGTCAGCTGTGTTGTGTGTTTGCCTGTGTCAGCTGTGTTGTGTGTTTGCCTGTGTCAGCTGTGTTGTTGATGCCTCGAGAGAAAAGAAAGTGCAGAGCGCGAAAGCACTAAAGTGACTGAAGGATTGCCGTAAAGCAGTATCTCTGGTCGTACGATGTGTATGACGTCATTGACACTTTAAAAGACTTTTTAAAGCAAATAAGTGACTCTAAAAAATCTAACACCCAGCAATGTGTAATTTCTTTGCATCTCCTTTCGAATACAACATTCAAATTACTAGACAAAAAATTATATCCTGAGAAAAGTGGATTTTGAGGGGTATAGCGCCATAGACCTCCATTCATCCTGCACTCGTCCTGTGAGCGCCCCCATATGGAGCCAGAGTGGAACTGCACTCGTCCTGTGAGCGCCCCCATATGGAGCCAGAGTGGAACTGCACTCGTCCTGTGAGCGCCCTCATGTGGAGCCAGAGTGGAACTGCAACCAGTTCAGAAGCCGGAAGTTTCCTGAGAGTGGAAGTTCTCCCCTTATTAGACATTCTCTAATAATAAGTAATAAGATCTCTAATTTTGTGATTTTCAGGATGAAGAGTTACGTAAGGACTATGACTACATGCTGGACCACCCAGAGGAATATTACAGCCACTACTACACCTACTACAGGAGAAGACTTGCTCCCAAAGTAGACGTTAGGATAGTGATTCTCGTGACTATTTGTGCGATCTCACTGTTTCAGGTAAGCTGGTCACTTCCTCACTTCATTCATTGCCATTGGCTTGAAAAAGCCAACATACTGGAGAGTTTCTTCATCATCTTCCTTATTTTTCTGCTCTAAATAAGTTTAGATTCTATAAATCTCAGAGACTCCAATTTCCTGTGTATCATTTACAAACCCTCATGACGAAAAGACAAAATAATTTTGGTTCGTCAGATCAGTTTGCAGATAGGAGCCAATGCAATCGTCAACCATCTTGACTATGTTGAATGGCGTCTTCTGAACGTCCTTCAGTTCTGACAGAACTACACAAAGGCACAATGACTTTTTGAAGATGCACACCAAATTTTAAATCCCATCAATTGGGTGCACAGCAACAAGTGCAGTACGAATACTGGTCTTTACTAAAATTGTTGTGGATCCCAAACTGTAAGGCTTATAGAGACCTGGGGCCTGTAGCATGAAGCCGGTTTAGGTGGCTAGCCAGGTGTGTTTCAATTTAGGCCATGTCCATACTAATACGCTTTCGTTTGAAAACGTATATTTTTCTCTCCGTTTTGGCCTTCCGTCCACACTGAGACGGCGTCTTTATTAATGAAAACTTTTATTAATGAAAACCACAACATTTTCACGTTGTAGTGTGGACTGTGAAACCGGTGCAATTTTAAAAAAAGTGACGTAAATTTAGTCATGTGACGCATATTGTACCAATAGATATTCATGTTTATTACCAGTATTGTGCGTGTTATGTGCACCACTTTCACACTGCTGCTGAAAATATTACTACATTGCACACTCTTCATATCACAGTCCTGCAAAGATGACAGAATTTACTCACATTTGCTCTCCTGCGGTAATACATGAGTCGCGTTATAGACCAAACATATGGTGACTGCGTGCGACCTGGACCGCATCAGTGGATGGTGAGGTATTTTACTAAATAAAATTATCCTGTCAGAAGAATTGCGCGATAACTTCATTATTTATTTTTCCATCTGAATCATATCAGTGATCTTTTGTGGGGTTTTACACATGCGCAGTAAAGGTGAATTGAGGCGTTTTTCAAAAGTTTCTCATCCGGACTGAAACGCCTGAAGACGCTAGTGTGGACGGAGAGTGTTTATAAACGAAAACGCCGTTTTCAAATGTATCCGGATTAATGTAGAAGTTGCCTTATTTTGCGCCAACCCTGGGTTTTAGGCACTATGTGGTTTGGCTTTTAGCAGTGTTCATCGCCAGAGTAACTCATGCTGCACGGCTAACCTGGTCCGGGGCACTCCTCCTGTTTCTACTCCAAATTAAAGGACACTACACAGCAAATGATTTTTAAAGACAGAATCGTCTGGCTTTTAGTAATGCTTATTTAGAATAATAATTTTGTATGATTTAGATCAGGGAACGGCAACTGGCGGCCCGCGGGCCAAAACTGGCCCGCCAGCAATATTTTCTGGCCCGCCGGATTATTTTGGAAGTCCTAAATGCTGCACAAAACTCTTCCAATACTTGAGAAAAGCCGTAGTCGCACGGCGATTTCACCGCCGCATACTGTGTGAAACGAACATAGGGAATCATGCGGCGCGGGATTACATTTTAAAGTATAACTGTACATTCAAACCGGACGCGAATAGCGCGTCAAATTCGCACCTGCCGCGTCTAGTTATACGCTTGACCACTTTGTGTCCATTCGCACGTCAAAAGACGGTAGCGGTCAGAACTCTGGTGTACTTTGGACGGAGCGGGCGGTCTGACTGACAATAGCCCATCCCGACACCTTTTGACGGCGTATCCGCACTTAATTCTGACCACCTGTAGGCTACACCTAGCTCTGAGGAGCTGTTTGGTACTGAAACCATTGTCAGCCAACAACATTCTTTTTTTTTGCAAGGATGTTTTAAATAGTTCGGCAGAAAATAGCCTACTTCATTTGTCAGTAGGGCAATATGATTTTCGTTTATGTTGCTTAGAAATCTGAGTGATAGGCTGCTTTGTCCTATTTAATTTATGTTATTTATATTTCATAAATTTTTTCTGTGCATGGCATTTTTTTCTCTGCTGACAGTAGGCCTACAATGTTAAAATAGCGTAATATTTATATTGACAGACCTCCTTAAACCTTAGGTGTGTATGTGTGTGTCCCGAATAAATAATAATAATAAAAAAGGAATAAAGTTCCAAAGTCGGACTGTAAGCGAATGAGGCATGATTCACACCTTTATTAAAATGGCTGTAATCTGTTACCACAATAGTAGCCTACTTGATCTGTTTAAAATGATTTCCTTGATGCTTAAAGTGTTAAATTCAAAATAAAAAATAAAAATTAAAATTAGTCTAATCCAGTAATTCATTTGTTCTATTTTTGATCTGAGCACAATCAGAAAACCTGTCGTTATTCGTTTTTTTTTTTCATTTTAGTTCAGGAAATAAATAATGGAAAAACAAGTCGTTTTTCATCTTTTTATTTTTGGTTTTAATTTGAAAAAACGATTGAACGAATGATCCACGGACGGTGACGGACCCATCATATTCTGCGATTATAGGCCTATATAAGAGTATTTAATTTGTATCCATAGGCCTACTCTGTGTAGCTGGCCCGCCACCTACTGGCTAAAAAAAATATTGGCCCGTGGCCAAAGTTACTTGCCGACCCCTGATTTAGATATTATTTATGTAATTATTATACCCCTTAATTGATCACACGTACAATTTTAGTTAATCAATTATTATTACGCAAGGGTTTAAATGAATAAATATATAAAGGTAATATAAATACAGTAGCGAGACTTTTTCTTTTAGTTGTCCTCTTTCATAGACAGCCATTTTCTTCTTGCTGTGTAAATTTGTTTAAATTCTTAATATTTTAATACTTTTATTTAGTAAGTGAATCGTGCTGCTTCTCTCGCGAGAAATTAATCTCAGTTTCACTCTTTCTCAGCATGTGATTGGCTGTTCGCTACTGATGTCACTCCTAAACTCAGGATCTCAGAAAGCTGATGATCAGCATCATGGGACCAACAAAGCCCTGTTGGATTGGTTTGGGTTTGTCAACTCGAAACTAACCCTGAGTTTGTTCAACTACCATCATGGTACAGGCCCCTGGTGGGATTGAAGTATTATTACCCACTACTCGGTTGCATAGACACTCTTTGAACAGCCAAAGGGGGGTTACAAAGCAAATTCATTGTGGGCTATAAACTCTGAACTGTACGTCACAGACTTAAAGATCCAGTGTCATTGTATCCTTGGTTCAAGGTAGAGATGCAAGAGACTAGATAAATTGAGAATCACAATTTTTTTTAATTGGTTTAAAATAGAGATCATGATTGTCTCATTATTCCGAATAGACAACTAAACAAAAATAACATGTAATTTCCTAGAGATTCTGACAAAATGTTAATTGCTGCAGTCTATTTGAAAAAATCTAAACGTAATTTGAATGTAGTTTCAATTTGAATGAATGATTCAATGACTCACTCATAAAGACTTGAAGGAATGTTTCAATGAGAAATACATTTTTTATCAGTCACTTGTCGCCACCTACTGGTGTAATGATGTGGTGACAATCTTTATTTGAAGCGTCACCTTACTCAAAGACGTTGTCTGACGGAACAAAACCACCGCAAAGATTCTCTACAGTCCCATTAACAGCAATTACCAGAAACAACTTTGGATTGAGTGCGGCAGCAATGTGATGTTGTGGTCATACTTACTCTCATGTGATTACTTGTGTGTTAGTGGAGGAAGAGCCAATGAGTTGCGTTTAATAATTTACTAAGAACTATATTTCATCCACCGCAGGTCATGGCTCTTCAGCTCCGGTCCTGAAGGACATCTGTCTTCCAGAGTTTATCTCTAATCACACAAACCTGAACTCTCTGTTTGACTAATGTTAGAACCAAACACTGCAGGACAGCAGCCCCTCCAGGACTGGGGTTTAACCCTCATCCTTCCCTCAGGTCATTTTGACCCGAAAATCGTATTATTATTATTATTCTTTTTAAAGGGGTCCAAGAGCCTAGGACTTTTGTCACACTTGAACCACGAATACACCAAAATTTGAGGAGTTTTGTGATCAATTTGACCCCTTAGGAATGAGAGGAATGCTTTAGTACACATAGAAAAATGCTCAAAAACGCTAAAACTTTACCAAAAAATAATTGTATAATGTCTACAAGTGTATCTGAATGCATACTAAAAGCGAACTGACTTTAGAATCCAGAGGAACCGCTCATTTGCTCCAAATAGAGCTATAAGGCCATCAAGTGGCTAGAGTTATGAAATATCATGTTATATTATTTATTTCCACAAGAGGTCGGCAAAGACTCCCGATGTAAGATATTATATTTCGAGCTGAATTAAAAAGGTTATGCATGAAATTGTGAGATTTTCAATTTAAGTTGAATGAATGTGAGGAATGTGCTTAAATGACTATTTATTATTTTTTGATCAAATCTAGTAATTTTAAGGCAAATAAAATAAAAAATAACAAAAAATCTCCAAAAAAAGTGCATTAAAAAACATCAAAATGAAATAAAATTAACTTTTTTGGACCAAAAAAAAAAAAAGTATAATTTTAGAGCTTCGGGTCATTTTGACCCGCGAGGGAATGATTAAGGGAGGGTTAAGAGCCCTGCCGTAGATTGATGACAGTCAGCACATTAATATTTCGTATATGGATCATACCGACAGCTGTTAGAGCAAGAGCTGTCCATTTAACAAGCAGATGTTTTTATTTGTTTGCAGTATTACAGCTGGTGGAGTAGCTACACAGAAGCCATCAACTACCTGATGACCGTCCCCAAATATCGCATCCAGGCTGCCGAACTGGCCAAGCAGCAAGGTCTTCTCAACAGAACCAAAGAGAAGGGGAAGAACCGGCGATCCAAAGAGGAGATCCGCGAGGAAGAGGAGCAGATTATCAGAGACATCATCAAGAACAAGATCGACATCAAAGGTGGATATCAGAAGCCCAACGTGTCTGACATTCTGCTGTGTAAAATCATCCTGTTCCCGTACCATCTGTGCACCTTCGTGGCGTGGCACTGCTCGTGGTTTTACCGTTTCACCGTCCGTGGGGAGGAGTATGGGGAGGAGGAGAGACTTTACATCATCCGCAAGAACATGAAGATGTCGCAGGCTCAGTTTGACAGTCTGGACAGCGGCCTGATCGAAACCTTCCTGAAGCAGCAGCTCTGGATCAAGGAGAATTATGAGGTTTGGAGAAGATTTCGTTCATTTCGGCCAACATATACGACATGCTATACACGGTTTAAAACTGATAAATATTTGCCACAATTTTCTAGCTCTTTTCTAGCATTTTAAATACGATCATAATCATAATGCATTTCTTCAGTTTTACATTATAATTGCAATTCTGTCGTCATTTTTATATAATCAATTAATAAATCAAACTTATATTGACGTTTAATTAAATTTTTAGCAGTTTTTCTATGGTTTGATTTAATTATTGAATCACAACAGCCAACCATGAGCGACACATCATCATAGAGTGTGAGGACATGGGTTTTATTATTGAATTATTTTCATTGAGTTCCATGTTCGCATTTACAGTGTATTTTAATGTAGTCTGAGAAAGTTGATATTTGAGTTATGAAACTGTTAAACAAACTACCTTGGCTTAGAGGAACTGACTAATTTTGTAGCATAAACAATTTTTTTTCAAGCATGCATTTAATTTAATTAAGACAATATAGACAAATGATGTTGGAAATGGGAATTTTCAATTCTTCAAATGTTTAACATATTTTGCTGCACATCAGAACTACAGTCTCTGGTTTAATTAATTGTGATGGATGATTTAGGGAATTTGGCTTTTGTGTTTCCTCATATTTATTTAAACATGGCTGGATCATTTCACGTTCCCAGTCACCCTAATGTTAATGTAAATATGACTGGGAATATACTTCAGAGAGATTTTACTCATAAGACTTTCTAGGGTTGCCAATAAGTGTGACCAACAATTAATTAGAGAAAAACACTCTTTTTTGTAATGTGATTTTCACCACACTTTAATTTGATTAACTTCAATGAAAGGTTAGATTTTTTTGATTAAAAAAAAAAAGAAAGATCAAAAGGATAAACAATTTTTACAGCCATCTTTGATCATATTTACCAAAGGTGGCAATAATTCTGACCAGGACTATATATATACACACATTCATTCATACATACATTTCTTATATATATATATATATATATATATATATATATATATATATATATATATATATATATAAAATATATGAATGAAATTTATGAATGAATGTATGTGTGTGTGATTTATATATCAAATTTATGTATAAATGAATGTGTATATAAATGATGTATGAATGAATGAATGAATATATATATATATATATATATATATATATGTATGTATGTATATATATATATATATATATATATATATATATATATATATATATATATATGTATATATATATATGTGTGAAATATATATGTATATATAAAATATGACCATCTCAAAACACGCATATATATATATGTGTGTGTGTATGTATGTGTATGTATATATGTGTGCCTTAGCACAGTGAACTTTATAAGCTTTAAGTTCACATGTTTTTCTGCAAATAATTTAAAATGATTAAAAATCAGATCCCCCAGTCCTATTAAATATTCGGAATAGAAACATTCATAATTACGTCATTAATCAGTGATGAACCTGTTTTTCATCATATTAATGAGGAGTGTGTTGCAGGGACGTGCACAGGAATTTTGAGGGGCAGTTGCTCTGACCTTTTTGCTAGGCTACCAAAAAAATAGTAGCCTAGCTAGGCTGCTTGTCTGCAAGCTATCAGTCCGTCAGATTTTTTAGGCTAAACGTGGCAAACTCAGCCTGGATTTTAATTAATTTCATAAAACTTGATGATGATGATCGTTTGTTTGTTATACATCACAAACTCACCTTTTCCGACAACGTTGAGTCGTCTCACCCGACAACCGCGACAATCTCCTTCTAGGGCCGCTCATGCAGGCTCAGCTGAGGTGCCGGTCGCGACAGAGTTTGCCCTTCCCCTACTGACTTTCACTTTCGGTGCCCGAATGGAAGTAAATGAGGCTTTTGAGGATTTTTTTTAATTTATTTTTATTTATCTAGGCCTACGTGAAATTCTGCATCCATTGTACGATTATTATTATTTAGGGCTGTCAATCGATTAAATTTTTTAATCGATTAATCGCATGATTGTCGTGAGTTAACTCGTGATTAATCGCATTTAATCGCACATTTTTTTATTTGTTCTAAATATACCTTAAATTAATACTTTTCAAGTTTGTAATACTCTAATCAACGTGGGCATGGATAAATATAGATGCTTTATGCAAATGTATGTTTATTATTGAAACCATAGTCAATATAGAGCATGAAGACGAGACATGTTTCAAAGGTCATAGATGTTTTTTCAAAGAGCTTGTTCATGTCTATTAGACACATGTAGAAAGAACAAAGAAATGCCATGTTCCCATTACTTCTCTTTCTTTGCACTGAGCAATTTACTAACAAAAAAATGTTTAGATTTTTGCATGACAGGGCAGCTCTTCTGAAAATGCTAAATGTACATTTAGCATTTATTATTACATTGTAGTTTGTCTCTCTCTGTGCCCATTTTGATGAAGCTAAATTCTCAATAAAACAGTTTTCATTGGTATATTTTACTGTTTCTGTTGTCAAACAACGGAATGAATTTGAAATTGTGACTGAAACGCGACCCAATAAACATAACCAGCTCTCCCTTCCAAGACGTTAATCTGCACAAAAATTCTGATAATCGAGCCGTCGTCTGGTGAAATCAAATACACATAAGCTAAAGACAATATCCGTGTATATTTGTAAAATTACAGAAGCAACATAACAGAATTAAAGCGCTGCTCCTCCGAGAGAGAGAGAGAGAGAGAGAGAGAGAGAGAGAGAGAGAGAGTGCGAGAGAGAGAGAGCAGTACCGGCGGTAGACGGTAGACTAAATAAGGTTTGGGCGCTCTGTTGAAGGAAAAAAAATCGCTAAAGGGGTCTGCAATGTCGCTAAGTTGCCAACACGGTGTATCTCCATTTCTCCAACTAGGGGTTGGGCCACGGGTCAAACAGAAAATATGCGCTGCGTTAATCGCCCGTTAAAAAAATTAGTGCCGTTAATATGATTTTGCGTTAACGCGTTATTAACGCGCTAACTTTGACAGCCCTATTATTATTATTATTTTTTCCTCGGAAGGGCAAGGTGAGTCGAGAAGGGCATATGGGCAGTTGCCCGGGCAACCTGAGCAACCCCCCTGTGCACGTCCCTGGTGTGTGGTGGTGTTGTATGTGTGTGTGTGTTTAGGCGTACAGACAGACTGATGATACTGTGTGTTTGTGAAAGGCCTACCGAGAGGAGCAGGAGGAGGAGATGAAGATGAAGATGGCCACAGACTCGCGATGGAAACGCTACAGGCGCTGGATGAGGAGCGAGGGTCCCGGACGCATCACTTTCGCTGACGATTGACCACACACACACACACAGTGCCGTCCCAGATGTGTGTGTGTAATAACACTCGTTTACAATGGACTCACGATGTGCACCTGATTTATAAGGCTGCCTTTTCTCATATGATATAAGACTATAAAGGAGATTTGATTGTACCTATGGAGGATCATGTGACTTCTGTTTGCATAAGAGGATCAATTGAGACCGTTTGGGAAAAATGACCATCTCAAAACATTGTGTGTTGTTTTACCAGGATGAATCTGATCACAGGCTAGAGAAACCGAGTGTTACAGTTTGAAAAATGCCTCATTTCAATCACTGAAGGATTCTGTCCCTCTGTTTGTTCTTCTACATGTCTGCTATAAATGTTACGTCTGATCCTATGCTGTATCTCAAAGCCTTTTATTTGCATATATATAAAGTCATATCTAAATGTCCCGTTACATGGTACTTCAATAAAGTTTTATAGTTTAAGGTTTGGTTAGGAAGACTTTGTTGATGTCACCATAAAAAAAGGTTGTCATGCCATAGATTAAAGAGGTGGCTGATTATGATTTCACTTTTCTAACTTTAGTTAGTGTGTAATGTTGCTGTTTGAGCATAAACAACATCTGCAAAGTTACAACGCTCAAAGTTCAAAGCAAAGGGAGATATTTGCTTTTAAAGAAATCGCTTTTTAAGGACTACAACAAACGGCTGGTAGAGACTACACAACATTCCTCCCGGGTTAGTGACATCACCAACCCTAAAATTTACATAAGCCCCACCCCCGGGAACACGATTTATAGATTATCAAGACAGAATATGCTAATCAATGACTAGAAGATAACTACACATAAGCTACATAAATTCATTAACTAACCATTCAGAAATGTCCTGTTGCTTCTACATGTTGTCACTTCTTCTTGAGTCTCTCCATCATTGTCTGATTCCGGTTTGAACATAAAAGGCTAAACGTTTTTGAAATTTTCAGTGCATGTGTGTGTGAGTGAAAGCTCTTCTAGCTCCGCCCCCTGTGCCGGGAGCAGCAGCTCATTTGCATTTAAAGGAACAGACACAAAACGGTGTGTTTTTGCTCACCCTCAAAAACTTAAAATTTTAACATGCTATATAAATATATCTGTGGGGTATTTTGAGCTAAAACTTCACACACACACTCTGGGGACATCAGAGACTTATTTTACATCTTGTGAAAAGGGCATTATACCACCCCTTTAATATGTCATCAGTAATTATATTGTTCTCTGCATAACCACAGATGAACATAAAGCGATCTCTCACCTAAAGACTTGTCATATATGCCTTCTGAACGCTTGTATTTTCTTCAATTCAAATTCAGTTCCTTTTAATGTTTTTCCATTTAGGATTCATTCTCTAGAAGGGACAATAATACAATTAAAAATATATTTTATAAAGATGCACAGAAAGAGAACTTTTGAAGTACATCCTGGTTGGTCTTTTCCCATGCAATTTGATTATTTCATGCAGTTTGGAATAAAAATAAGAGCTAAACTGAAATAAATAAATATCATGTGCGTCACATTGGATTAAAGAGTGTGCAAAATGTAAAGTTATGAAAATTTGCAGTTTGTTGTAGCTTGCATTTTACCACAGCACAGTCGGTGATGACGTGACTTCTCGTTACAGTAGTTTTTGGATTGTAGGACTGAGCTTCACATCTCTGCTTGAAAGCCTCTCAGAGTCAGACTGCCTTACCAACATAGTGCATTACTGTGAACATGAGTCTGCATTATTCTCCATGGTGAACGCAGCACACAGATGCTGGTGATACACCTTTGAAATTGAAACGCAACCTTTTACTTATAAATTGTAGTAATAGACAGTTTTACCCAGAATAGGAGACTGGGATGGTGTTGGGATTTGCTGTGCATCCAGATCACCACTTGAGGTCACTATTGCAATCAGAAAGTTATTTTGAATGAAGGGGAGACTGAAACCATAATGTCTCAAGTCAAAACCTCAGTGGCCACTGTATGTATCTCAACACATACTGCGCAGAATTCACACAGAAATATTAAACGACTAATGCTTGTGAAACAGATTAAAAATTCTGTTGATGAGGTTTGGCAGAATTCATGATAATCCCCCAAAGTCTTGCTTTTCACTATGCATGTGTTTGTTAATCATAAATCAATCTCATGAATCCCAGAATTCAGATGTTCATTGATTAGGGCACGTTTACATGACAACGATGAACTAAAAGTGGAAACGTTTTTCCTTTGCATTTTTCACGCACAGATGACAAAACAATTAGCCTACCGTTAACATGGATCCACGAAAACGACAAAAAATCATGCTGTATTCTGCTGCCGGGCCAGTAGATGACGATGTCACTTTGTAAAAAAACACTAGGCGCCTATATACTGAACACGTAAAACACATCAACACATGCACATGACGTCACCATTTTCACAGATTTGCGTTTTTGTAGTTTACACAGACACAATAATGGTATCGTTTTCAAAAATGTGCACTTTGGGGCAGTTTTCACGACACTGTTTTCAACTAAGAACAGGAAACTTTTTATGCGTTTGGCCTTTCATTTACACAACAATGGCGTTTTGGAAGCCTGAAAACACAAACTTTTAAAAACACGCATGCGTTTTACTTATTCAGTCTATAGTTGCGTAGTGTTTTTTTTTACAAAGTGACATCGCCATCTACTGGCCTGACAGCAGAATACAGCGTTTTTAGTATTTTTCTTGGATCCGAATGGGGATCGTTTTGACAATGTTGTCATCTCTATGCAAAAAAAAAAAAAAAAAAAAAAAAAACGCGAAGGAAAACCTTTTTCTTTTTTAGTAGACTACATCGTTGTCGTGTAAACTTACCCTGAGACATCAGACACATGTCTATCTGTTTCACTTTGTGTTTGAGACTAGAATTTCATAATCATACTACTACAAACTGCAAAGCCATAAAGACTAATTTGAAGTTTATTGTGAATTCCTAAAAAATAATATGCATGTGATGCTGATATTATCAGAAATTAGCAGAAAAGACAAAAACATATTCTGTGCTATATTTAGGTTTATATGTGTAGTGCCAAACCTGTTTTTGTCTCAAAATCATGTAATTTTCATGTAATTTTCATGTAATCATGTAATTTTTAAGCTCAGGATAATGAAACTCACCCGTTTTTTTTCTTTTTTTTTTTTTGTCTGCATGCTGTTATTAAAGTAGGCTATGTGTCCGTCAGATGTAAGATCTGAGATTATTGTTGGTTTGGTGTTTTCCAGCTTGTTGGGGGGATTGAATGATGGACTGTGTGTAATCAGGATTAAAGTCTCTCTCTCTTCTACTGTAATTCAGGTCATTGGCAGGTCAGTATACCAGCACAAACACATCAATCTTCTGAAAACAACATACAAAATCTGTTTGTTTTAATAAGCACTGAACATGGTTGAGCATGACATGTAATTTAGCATATAAACAAAAAATAACAGGTATTTATGTTACGACAACTGACATTTAAAATAGTTTTGTAACAAATAAAATATATGGTGAGTCACAAGTCTGTTCTCATAGGATGCAAAAGGGAAAAAATATGATATGCTAAATGCAAAATAAACATGCAACTGTTTGTAAAAATATGTTAACTGTGAAATCATCATCTACTACTTATACGTCCAGGAAAATGAGCATGTTTTGGTGGATAGCTTAGGTTTTTAATTGAACAAAATCTCCAGATCCCTCTTCTCTTTGGTCCTGTCAGTGGACAGAGATTTGACCATATGTCCAAATACATACGCTTGCTTAATTAAAACAGCTTAAGCCTTAAGTGTACTTAAAAGAAATGAGGGAAGGTCTTTCAATGTGGATAATCGCATAGACATGTTCAGTATGGGTTGCCATCCGTCATTGATAATACAGAATTGTTCTTTATTGTACATTATTGTACCTAAGTTGAAAGTATGAATCCTTTATTGATTTGTCCTGTAGCCTATGTTTATGTGTCTTTCTAAACTCCGGATAAACGTGCTCATAATTTACCCCGGGTAAACAATTTGTATGCATTTTGACTGTTCATTTACACGACAATGGCATTTTGGGGGCCTCAAAAATAACTTTTGAAAACTTGTTTCAAAGTGCAAGATTTTGAAAATGATGCTTTTACTGTCTCTGTGTAAACAATAAAAACGTAAATTTGTGAAAACGGTGACGTCATGTGCGTGTGGATTTACCAAGCGGCAACCTCCCCGTCTCTCTCTTGAAACCAACACGGAAGTGAGTTAAACTGCAATTCATTGACTAGCCTCTTGAGGCTGGCTGCACAAGTGAGTCAAATCTGTATCTCCCCCATGTTAAAATGACCAACTTTACAGCAGAAAAAAACATGTTTACAGCCTGGATCTCTATGTGGCTTTGGTCTATACAGCTAATTTTGCCCTTCATAACAACTGTGAGGGGGGTGAATTTTTTTATAACTCATCCGTTTAGTTGATTAATATTTAAAGTTCTGCATAATTAAGGGTGTGGCCACTTGAGTGACAGGTGGGTTGTCGCTGATGTCAATGCGAGCCGTTTGTCTGCTGTTAGCCGTCACTTCACCTCAGCAAATGTTGCTGCTGAACTTGCCACCTCTGCCGTGTTTTGTGCTTTTTTCCAGGATTATTTCATACAATTTAATACACCCATTAAGTAACGTTAACTTCGCCCACGGCTTTGGATTCCGTCGTTGTCGTCGAGTATCGTTCGAGAGAACAACCAGCGCTGTATTTCAGTTGGTTTCCTCTGTGAACATGCACTAATGGATGTCTGACAATTGCGTTGCTTTTTGGAGTTTTCAGATTTAAAAACGTCAATAAAGGCTCGTTCGTTCTGCTCTCACGGAACAGATGGATTATAATATGCTTATGTACCGTCAGGTGAAACCATGCAGGCGTCGACGCTTTCTCCGTCCATGCAATAAATGCACATCCATGAATGAGCGCGGATTTTCTAGCGCATTTACTTGAACTTCATAGGCAATATATCTATGGTTTAACCCATTTGAGAGGCGGCCAAAATCAGAATTTAAAATGGACTGAATAAGCTCTCTACGAACATGACAAGCGATGCCGCGCTGACGGACCATAAGAAAGAGTGACTGACGTGCACATAAATCACTGTCACACACACTCTCTCAGAGTAATATTAAGTTATAATACATTTTCAACTAGCAGAATAGTACAGAATCACGATACACAGTCTCACTTGTAGCCATGTCTTTTAACTATTATAATATTTCGAATGGCAAAAATAGGAACTTTTAATTGGCTTTACACCATCAACTGTCACTTTAGCGCGAGGCCCTGTGCAGTCGCAGACTTGGTACTGTCAGTAGCATAACATTATAGCATTACCTCCCTAGCCTGAGCTAACTCGATCACATCGAGCTAGGTGGGCGTGATTTCAGATAGCCAGGCTCCTCAGCCTCTTTGCCCATTTTCTGTTATCCGGGAGTGACGCGAGGCCAAGATGGCGACGGCCGGCTCCGCCCACTTTAGGCTTCAAAAATGCTCTTCAGAAACCTACGGGTGACGTCACAGACACTACGTCCATATTTTTTTACAGTCTATGGGATTTACACGCATCTATCAATATTTTAATTCTGCTTTATTTCACACTGCACACGTTTGGCACCGAAATACGGGATTTCCACCACAACAGCGGCTCTAATCCTGTTTCATAACCCTGGGTCAACAGCGGGGTTTATAATGACGATAACCCAGGGTTAAGCAGAGTGTGAAAAGCCCTATTGTCCAATAATAGCCCTATTGTGTGGGGGTTTCTTATCTTTATTGTACCAGATATGTAAACATTTGTGTGGCGACTTCTACTTACAAGTTTGACAGGAAAAAGCAGAGCAAGACAGTGCATTTTTAGTATCATTGGTTCATCATTTGGCATTGGCATTATTGTGTTTGATTTGACAGCATTTGAAATTCATGACAAGGCTGTAAGAGGCAGAATGAAGCATGTCTCAGAACAGGCGAGTTCAGTGTTTTCCTGAAGTGACCCACTTTATCTTCAGACGCAGTGACAGTAAACGTGGCGCTTGCTGTGATGAAATGGTGAGTCGTGGTTTGTGGCTCCAAGGGGTTTCGTGTTGCAAGAACTCCAGCAATTTCTCCTTGATTCACACCTGTGATCTCTATCTCAGCAACGACTTGATTGATCATTAATGAGATGCCATTATGGGATTATTGCAAGATGACTGTTAATAAGTCATCATGTGAAGTCACTATGAGGTTAAATGCTGGGGAATCATCTGATGAAGACACTTGAATGGCTGCAAACATTTTTAGCTACAGCAGAAATTTGATTGATTTTATTACGTTGCATGGACCAATGCATTAATGAATAAAAATAGTTCACAAGAACATTGACTTTAAGCTTTTAAATTTCAGCTCTCCCTGCAATGTCATGTTATTAATTTAGTTTTTCCAGTTCATTATCTCTGGTTCATTAATTTCATCTGAGAGATTAAATCAAAACCTATTTCCTTTCTTAATTCTTCCTCAAAATTGGAAATCTTGCTCCATCTACTGCAGTCTTTCATGTCAACTTAAATGATTAAAATCCCCCTGTGGTCAATCATTTTATCCTTTAAAACTCATCTTTGATCACCAAAATTACGTATTTAAAAGTTTTTTCCTTAAAAAAAAAATGTCTTCATGCCTTAAAATATCTTGAATGTAACTTGACACCCTTGCCTCATTTAGTATGCGTGGTTCTATGAATATGCAAATGAGCCCCATCTCCACTCACTCACTCAGCTCAGAGATCCACTGGTTGACGATCACTCGTTGATCTGATTGGTTACAAGGTGGTTTGTGACGTCAGAAACACCAGCGATTTCAAAGCGTGTTTTTGAGACTGTCTTTGGTTCACTGCAGTTTTAATAGTCAGCAATGGAGTCGACTTATGAATTTACACATGGTTTGTCTTAAAGAATATTAAAAACACCATATAGACATATAAACAACAATAAAAGCTGGATTTTCACCACAGGGGGACTTTAAGTTTGATGCCCAATCTGGGATTTTAGAGAGATCCTGCACTGTAATTCTATTTTTTTTTTTCACAGCTGAGCTAATTATCTTCAGATATATTATCATAGGGCATGTTGTTTCTTTCAAATGCAAATGCAGATTATTTAATTTAATAAGACCACCTTCCAGCAACGCCCACTCTCCCAGCTCTTTGTAAAGTCTGTTAAAAAATTGAGTAGCCCCACTAAGGTGCGCGCAGTTATTAGGGAAGCAATTAGGAACCTCTATCTTGAAAAACAATCAATCATTAATGCTGGTATCAGTTAGAGTTCACAGGCTTCAAAGGACCTTCTCATCAATGATGTAATATTGATTTGCTGTGCCTGTTTAGTATGACAGAGATGTAGACAGATGCATAACCTTATTCAGCCAAAAAAACACCCAAGAATCGAAACGTCTGATGTTAGTTGCATGTAAATTGTACTTAACCTCTATGCACGTTTCCCAAAGTCATAATTTCCCACAACAGACAAGACAAGACAAGACAAAACACATCTGCAACCTATACACCACCTCATTTCAGTTGGACCAAAGCTTATGCATAATATTCTGAAAGTACAAATTCTAGAGAGCCTATGGCCTTGATACCGAGGGGTACAAATAATATATTATAAATATTAAAAAATATAATTTTAATTATTTTGTAATCCTAAAGATCAGGGCCCGTATTCATAAAGATTCTAAGAATCCTCTCAGAAAACTCTTAATTTAGCTTAAAAACTTTTATGTAGGAGTCTTAGCTTAAGAGCGATTCGGGACCGATCTGAGAGCAACTCTGAGTAATGAAAAGACAAAAACTTTTATCCTAGTGAGGAGGCGGGGTTGACCCCGTTGCTATGACACTTATCTTTTGAAGACTGTGATTGGTTGGTTGTCCAAGAAGGAAAAAAAAAAGTGATTTTAAGTATAGGGTCTATTCTAAGCCTTCACTTTGAAATTACATGCGTAATTTTTCCTATTTGACCGTTCTCTCAGAGTCACACACACACACACACACACACACACACACACACACACATTATATATGTGTATATAAATCCTTTTTTTATTTTCCATGCTGTTAATTTCCTATAAGGTATTTGATTGCTTAGAATGATAAAAATTGTTCCACTCTTTCCAATTACACTGATTACTGGCATGTCTATTTAAGTGGTGGTTTGAATGTTAGTTTTAATGTATCAAACATAGAATTTTCCCAGTTGCCAAATATCGTAATGTAGTGATTACTTTTATTTCTGGCGCTATGGCATTTCTGCGCTGTGTCGGAGATGTTAGCGTGTCTCTAATAAGATCAGTCACAAACATGATCCCTGCACGATCTAATATATAGCTTCTTATTAACTCACTGTCATCCATTGTCTGCAACACATTTCTTCTCCCTCTTCGTCTTTCTGTCATTTTCTCCTCTGCTAAAGAAACTCTTAAGCCTCTTAAAAGTCCTCGTCCGTGCTCCTCACAATTTTAACCTTAAAACCTCTTTTAAGGGTTAAGATGCTTCCTGAATTACTTTTTTCTTTACTAGGATTTTTTCTTTAATGTTAAGAGTAAACGCCCACATTTCTAAGAATTTTCTTAGAATTTTGTCACTAGGAGCTACTCTTTGCATTAAGATTCTTTATGAATACGGGCCCTGAAGTTTAACTTGTTTACCTCTTGGGCTGAGAAACCCTGCTCTTAACATATAAATTAGGATGTTTTCCTCAATTTGGAATAATCCAAAGAGATGAACATATCAATTAAAATCAAAGTAACGGTTCTATTAATTAAATCGCATACTTCCATACTATATAGTGGGCAAAAAACAATATCTGACAAGAGTAGTATGTCTGAATCCACAGTACTCATAAAAGAGTAGGCAAAAAGTCCCCGGATGACCTATACTTCTTCTGGTGAGATTCTGAAGTGCATGATGGACACTTTACTATCCCATGAGGCAACGGGAGAGGATTTATGAATGGATGTGAAGCGACACAACTGACACTGGTCACGTGATAATGACAACATGGCGAATGTAGTACGTCCAGATTACATTCATACTACACACATTCATACTACACACATTTATTCTTTTTAAGTGGTCGCTGTAACCATAGATATCATATAATAAAGGCTAGATGTCTCGTGCTGCGCTGCTGGCCAATGGAGGTCGGCGTCCGCACACGGCGGCCATCTTACCACAGGGTGCTCGCTCACTTGTAACATGGTGCATGGACGTTTAAATAACCATAACTTGCTCAATTTTCTACCGATTTTCAAACGGTTTGGTTTGTTATAAATGTCAGAGACGTAGTTATGATACTGCATACATATGAATAATTATAACAATGGACTTCCATATGAAAGAATTATAGCCACTTTAATAACGTTTGTAAGAAACCAAACCTTTTGTAAATCCGTCAAGATTTCACCGAGATAAGAGGATTTGTGTGCGTGCTGATCACTCACCTTAATGCACAGCTTCCCTGTGATAAGATGGCCGCCGGTGATGCCGGAAGTGACTCCGCCTTAAGACATCTAGCCTTTATATGGATATCTATGGTATCGGTCATCAGCTGGAGTGACCTTGAAAGCCACCAGAGGGCACTCCACATCAGACTATTGTCATTCCCTCACAAACTACATTTCCCATAACTCTCTGCCTGGACTCTTTAGCACTCATTGTTTTCACCTGTGTCTCATCTTCTTGTTTGCTCACCCTATATAAGCCTGTTTCTTTCCGTCATTCCCTGCAAAGTCTTGTTTAGTGTCACACTGCAATTCCAAGCATTCTCCTGGTTTTCAATCTTCTGTCCGGTTTTCTTGGTTTCCTCTGTTTTTGCCTGTGCCCCTTTGCCCCTGTTATTGTTTGGACTGATTACTCACTGTTTATGACCTTTGCCTGTTTTCGACTACGATTGTGGATTACCCTTTCAATAAAACTGCATTTGGATCCTCAACCTTCGTGTCTCAGAACAGTTTGTGACAGTCCCAAAGTGATTATTTATTCAAATAAGTACCTACTCAAGAGAGTATGAGATTTCGGACGCAGTGCTTAAGTCTGACACTTTCTGCTTCCCGTAGTGACCCTCGTATGACGTTTGTGTACTTTATCACTGATGAATTACATGCAATCTTTGTCAAATACACTGAGACTGCGTCCGAAATCTCACACTCTCTTGAGTAGGTACTTATTTTGAATAAATAATCACTTCATGACTGTGTATAGTGAGAATGTATGTGGTGTGAATGTAATCAGGACGTACTACATTCGCCATGTTGTCATTATCATGTGACCTACAGCGTCAGTTCCATTCATAAATCCTCTCCCGTTGCCTCATGGGATAGTAAAGTGTCCATCGTATGAACTTCAGAATCTCGCCAGAGGAAGTAGGTCATCCGGGGACTTTTTGCCTATTCTTTTATGAGTACTGTGAATTCAGACATACTTCTTTTGTCACATACTGTTTTTCGCCAGTAGGGAAGTGTGCTATTTCGGGTGCAGCCATCCAATTCAGTTTTCATAAAGCAGCAGAAACACTTTTCATTCAGTACTTTATGTACTGCTTAATACAGTGCCTGTCTGTACAAAAATAAAATTCTAATTTAAATACCAATAAAGTGGGGAATACATTTTTAAAAAAATCAGTTTTATTTTTGATATACATGACAGGATATAACATTAAGGTTACATGAAAAGAGTTTTTACTGTTTTCGAAACATGAATTTGTGAGCATCAGCTGAGCTGAAGGTGTCAGAATAAACATGAAACACGCATCATCATTGTCGGGTGAATCTGGCCAATCGTGGCACAGCTGTGTCGTCATTCTCTAAGGAGAAACTGCACAGAATGAGCCAGTCGACTGCTCTCTCGGTACTTTGGTGGCATACGTGAGAGTGACGGGATGTATGAAAGCTTGTTTCCGCCACAGAATAAAACATTTTACAATTCAACATTTTACAATTAAAACATCTCGCAATTCTGACTTTATTTCTCACAATTTATATCATGCAATTCTGACATCTATTCTCAGAAATCTGATATATAAAGTCAGAATTGAGAGTCGAACACAACTTATACCTAAAGAGTGTTTCCCAACCCTGTTCATGGAGGCACACCAACAGTACACACTTTTTAACACTTTCTAATCAAAGACACCTCTAATCATTCAACTCATCAGCCCATTAATAGAGACTTCAATACCAGAAATATTTTGTCCGGAAAAACAAGACATCTAAATACTGTTGGCGAGCCTCCAGGAACAGGGATGGGAAACAATGCTTTATCATCCCACATCCATGTGATTAAGAATAAGCAAGTCAGTATCTGCATGAAACCTGTCAATATGTGACACTTAAACCACGGCATGTTTTTAAAAGCCATTACACATTGACTTTCCCCTTCAAACCAGAAGCCTGGCTCCTCTCATTCAGGAAGGTATTCATTTGGCTTTCTAATTAATTTATGCTTTTGTTGTGTGTTTAATGAAGAACTATCAGTGTTTTTATGTTCTATTGAGGAGACATGAGCCAACAGTACATGTCTGATACTTCATCTCTGCTGGTTTCATTGCTCTTGTTTGCCATGGAAATCTGGGAATACCATTAGCTCTCCCTCAGCCAATGAACAGGAGCCTGTCATCATAATGCCTCAGAGAGCAGCCACCTCTTCTGAACTGTGTGTGTGCATGTGACACACAGATTAAAATCAGATTCCTCTGGTGTGTGTATATGTGTGTGTGTGAGGTTACACAAGAAAATACTGCAGGGTTTTCCCCCTCACCTCCCCAAATGCACCACATTTACTGCGCTCTAATTCCACAGCTGGCACAGACGCGAGTTTTTGTCTGAATTCTTGCATTTCATGTAATACATATTTATTCAGAAAAATACTATGCAGTTTTTTGCATGAATAATATTGCATTGCATTATATACACAATATAATCATACACAGACACACACACACACACTGTAAAACATATCCATCCCCTACCAAGTGGAGTAATACAACATTTTTTTTTTTAAGGCAAGACATAACCTTCCTTCTCTGGGTGCACCGACCCATTAACATTTGTGAAGAGGCATATTTTACCCATAATATGACATGCACTTGGTACTGTATGTAAAGAATACCCAAGTCAAATTTGTACAAAGCTCACTGCATCTCTGATATGACCATAAAACCCTGAAATAGCTAACAGAACAAAAAGCAACTGTCTCTATATGGATATCCAATGGTCTATGAATCGCTTATAAGATTTTTCAGGTCAGCGCTGTTGCCATATTGTTCCAGTTTTGTGCTTTTAATAAAATAAACAGTAAATATTAATACTACATTGGGTTGTGAATTTAAGGGGCGAAACTAATCCACAGAGAATATCAAATTCTCAAAAAGAGCCTTTACCAATTCCCTAAAGAAGAAACAAAAAGGAGCAGAAAAAACCCATCTTGGTCTGTCATGGGGAAAAGTCTTATGATCCTCCTTGGATCCCTAGTGAAAAAAAAGTATACTTTATTGTATTTGAAATATATTCCATTCTTCAATAGTACATTGCAAATTTAGTATAAAAAACTGTACTATCTTTAAATATATTAAAAGTATATTAGCATCATGCTTTTACCTATTTTTAAAATACAACTTTTTACACACTTTAAAATAATTGTACTTTAGTTTATTTTCTAAAAATATATTTTCTAAAAATACACTTGAAATGAAAATTCTGTTTATTTTTTAAAAAGTGTATTTATTTGCACTTTGTTAATTTTAACTGTGTGCTGGAAATGAACATCGTAACAATGCAAAGTATACTTTCAAAATACATTATAGTATACAATAGTATTTTGTACAAAATATAGCTAAGTATTATTTGTCTATTAATGTGCATTGTTATTGAAGACAAAGTGTCATTTTGGACCTTTCCCGATCTCGTCCCCCCTCTCTCTCTCCCACCTCACTTCCTGTCTAGCTACTGTCCTATCCTACTAAACGGCAAAAAAAAATATTTGAAAAAGAAAAAATAATAATATATGAAACACACTTATGGGGCCCTATTTTGCACCCAGTGCAATTGACTTTGTACACCGACGCACGTATCATTCCTATTTTGCACCCGACGCACAACGGACTTTTCCCTCCACAGACGCACGTCGGTAAATTAGGGAATGAACTTGCGCTCCCGGGGCGGTTCAGTGAAAAGAGGAGGCGTGTTCCGGTGCAAACGTTCCCTGGTGCTATTTTGCAGTTTCAGAAAACAATTCCGCCACAGACCAGGAGAAACCTCGTCTAAAGTCAGTGGCGCGTTATTCAGGTGCTATTTTAAGGGAACATGCTTTGCCATAATGTAGCGTGTGCACAACGCGCATACACTCTGCTTCTCTCATCTACACAGACGCAGCAGTTGACAATTTTGCAAACCATACATAATTACAAGGAAAAATATTCCACACAAGGGAAATCATTGTGGTGTCCATGAAGATGTAAAAAAATAGGCATAAATCTAGCTTACACATTTACCCAAATTATTATACGCCTGTTTAACCGAAGCTAATTTGGGTGGGTTTCTCCATCCCCATACAATGTCACTTCTCTGTGTTTTACGGCCCTGACGAGAACGTCGGTCTCCTCGGCTGTGAACCGTGCCTGGCAAATCCGCCGTTATAATAGCAATCCGCCATGGAACAAGCGCGCCTGCTTTTAAAGGGAATGTGAGATGACGCTCTGATTGGTTTATTTCACGTTACGCCCAAACACACCTATGAGTAATGTAGCTACTTCAGACCAACCCATTTTAGATTTGCGTCCGCCCGTTGAGATCCGCCCACAAAGTTACTTGCGTTTCGCGTTTGATACTTGCGTCTCAGATCGTTAAAATAGGGCCCATGGTATTTTGCTTATATGTGTAACGTCTCAGGGTAGAAGAAGATGAAGCTCCAGGCAGAGAAGCTCCAAAACACTCAATATTTAATTAAACTGAAGAATACACGGAACAGTGTGCGTGCACAAACAGAGTGCTAACACAAACATTGACTGACAACTGAAGAGTGAGAAGGGAGAACTTACATACCCAGATGATGAGAACAGAACAGGTGATGACGATGATTACAAATGAACTGATTATACTAGACAGGTGCAGACACTGAACTAATGATGATATTGATAATTACCTAAACAGTTGAAGACAGTGATGAAGGTGAAAACAAACTGAAAGTCCATGAAAACAAACTGAAAGTCCATGAAAACGTGACAAAATGTGACAAAACGTGACAAAACCTGGGAGGGGTGGTGGGTATCCTGGAGTCCGTGACAGGAGGGTGACCAGGGTGAAGGCGGACGGACTCCAGGATGGCCTCGTTGACCAAGGCAGAGCTGGCAGACCCTCGGGCGTCCAGGGCGGAACAGGAGACCACACCTCTGGCGGTCCTGGCGGATCGGTCTGGTCAGGATGCGTATTGCCCCCCCCCCCAAAATTTTCTTGGGGAGGCTCCCCGGTATAGAGTCCTGGACCAGCGATGAGGGCGCAGAGCCGGACGGGACCGGCGGTGATGAGGGCGCAGAGCCGGATGGGACCGGCGGTGATGAGGGCGCAGAGCCGGACGGGACCGGCGGAGATGAGGGCGCAGAGCCGGACGGGACCGGCGGAGATGAGGGCGCAGAGCCGGACGGGACCGGCGGAGATGAGGGCGCAGAGCCGGACGGGACCGGCGGTGATGAGGGCGCAGAGCCGGATGGGACCGGCGGTGATGAGGGCGCAGAGCCGGACGGGACCGGCGGAGATGAGGGCGCAGAGCCGGACGGGACCGGCGGAGATGAGGGCGCAGAGCCGGACGGGACCGGCGGTGATGGGGGCTCTGTCACTGGATCAGCGGGCTCTGGCGCAGGAACTGGGACCGGGACAGGCTCAGTCTCTGGCTGGGCAGACGGTACGTGAACAGTCTCTGGCTGGGCAGACGGGACGAGCGAAGATGGCTCTGTGCTGGACGGGACCAGCAGTGAAGAGGGCTTTGAGCTAGATGGGATCAGCGATGGAGGGAGTTCCAAGCGAGGCGGGACCGGCGTGAAGAACCACTCTGCGGGTGCAATGCTGTCAGTTTCTCGCACGGCAGCATTGGCTTCTCGCAACGCTGTCAGCATTGGCTTCTGCGGAACTTGCGTTAGATGCGGGCTCGGCGTGACTGGCGTGCTGTGCAGAGTTGATAGTGCTGGTGTGTAATGCTGGCTTGGCTAAACTGGTGCTCGGGATGAAGATGGCTGGTGACCTACGGTGAAGGCTGAACCACTCAACCACAGCACATGATCCAAGTAGGCGACAAAGGTTCCCGGGAAAGTGGCTGCTGGGGCTCGCTGGTGCAGATGATCATCAAGTCCATACCAAAAGACAGTCTTAAGGACATCATCTGCCCAGCTTACCCCAGCAGAGAGCTCCAAGAATTCAGCGACGTAATCCTCAATAAGTCTTGGAAGGTGGTGAGGAGTGAGTGAATTGGGGTGAGCGGAGTGAGGAGAATTCCCATATTAAAAGCTTCCTCTTACTTTTTAGGGTCGGTCAATCTGTAACGTCTCAGGGTAGAAGAAGATGAAGCTCCAGGCAGAGAAGCTCCAAAACACTCAATATTTATTTAAACTGAAGAATACACAGAACAGTGTGCGTGCACAAACAGAGTGCTAACACAAACATTGACCAACAACTGAAGAGTGAAAAGGGAGAACTTAAATACACAGATGATGAGAACAGAACAGGTGATGACGATGATTATACTAGACAGGTGCAGACACTGAACTAATGATGATATTGATAATTAACTAAACAGTTGAAGACAGTGATGAAGGTGAAAACAAACTGAAAGACCATGAAAACGTGACAGTATGTTTCGAAGACACTCATAATGAATTTTGTAATGTACTTGTAACACAAATAAAGTACACTTTAATATCACTAATAAAGCATGTAATTAGTCCCTACACAGGCATATACTTAAAGTATAAGTATACTTGCAGTTGTTCCAATTTAGTACGCAAAAGTACACTAAATACACTTAAAGTTATGCTTTACTACAATTTAATTACAACTAAAATATACTTAGTATAAAATTAGTTGTTTCAAAATTGCACACTTCAAGTTAACCAATCATTAACACACTTGAAGTATACTAAATTAGTCTGGCTGCAAGTATACAAGTATACACTGGTATGCAAGTCTATATATATATTTTTTTCACCAGGGATTGGTTTTTGTTTTGAAATGTTCCCCTTTAAGCGCCCAGCCATCTTGATCTTTAGAGGCATCAAAAATGTTTTTCTATAAAGACGAATAAACTTCTTAAACTTCCAGTACTTTTCCAAATGGCTTAATGTTATTATTGCATATCACATTTATGACAATATATTAAGGTCTAGAAACTGAATAATTCTTGAACGTCCTTGGTTTTGTACAGTTATTCCATTCCAACCGAATACAATATAAAGTACAGTAACTCACATATGTGGAATGATACAAGATGGTAGAGACTTTTCTGCTCTTGCCTAAAGCCAGAGATGAAAGTATATTCTGGATAATGATGGGTGATGTTCTGATGTGAATCTCTGTGGATGGACATATACTACGTGTCTATGGATAACAATGAGAAACTTTAAGAAGCCAGTCTCACAGCCTCACACAGATAACATAAATAAAGGAGTATAAAAAAGCACAGAGAATTTTTTAAAAACAATATTCATAAGTAAAAAAGAAAAAGAAAAAAAAGAACTCTTGACTGATAAAATTATATTATTGAAGATATTTTGAAAGTAACTGTTGTGCAAACTATATAAAACAGCCTGCTTAAAAGCTTTTATTCAATGTCCTTACTAAGGCTCTGTGACCAAATATTACACTGAAACTAATATCCTGAAACTAAAAATGATTGGATGTTTTAAATAAAAGCCGCATGGACATGACTGTACATGTTAGCTTAGATGATGGCCGGGGAAATATCTACTAGGAATGTCTATATGAGATCATGTGACTTGGTGAGTTTGATACAAGCTCTGAAACAAAAGATTAGTAAATGTTTCAAAGCTTCATGAAGCAAAAGGGTTTAATAATAGCAGAACGACCTCATGGACAACAACCAGTTTGGTTTCAAAGGTGGCCATTTAACTGAGACTGCCCTGCTCTCGGTTATTTTGACACATTTAACTACCAGATCCTCCTGTCAATCCTAAAGATGAAGGGAATCTCAGGAGCCGCACTCCAATGGTTCAAGTCTTACCTCTCATGTATGTCCTTTAGGGTGTTGTGGAGAGGTGCAACATCTAGCTACTGGGGTGCCTCAGGGCTCAGTGCTTGGACCACTTCTCTTCTCCATCTACTTTACATGTCATCACTAGGATCTGTCATTCAGAAACATGGTTTTTCCTATCACTGTTATGCTCACGACACACAACTCTACCTCTCATTCAAACCAGAAGATCCGACGGCTCGCATCTCAGCCTGCTTGACAGACATTTCTTGCTGGATGAAGGACCACCACCTTCAACTAAACCTGGAAAAGACAGAACTGCTTGTGGTTTCAGTCAACCCAACACTACACCACAACTTCTCCATCCATAACTCCATCCAGGACAGCCAGGAACCCTGGAGTTGTGATTGATGATCAGTTAAACTTCACAGACCACATTACTAGAAGTCCCAGTCCTGCAGATTTGCCTTCTACAACATTAGGAGGATAAGGCTCTTCCTATCAGAGCTACACAACTCTTTGTCCAAGTTCTTGTTCTATCCAGACTGGACTATTATAATGGGATCCTTCCAGCATCACTGTCAAACCTCTGCAACTGATCCAGATGCTGCAGCGTGTCTTTAACGAGTCGAAGAGACACACGTCACACATCTCTCCTCATAAACCTGCACTGGTTGCCAAATGCCGCTCGCATCTAATTCAATGCGTTGATGTTTACAGAACAACCACTGGCTCTGCACTGGAATGCGAAATGCATCAGCAGTTAAGAACGACGATTAACCACTATAATAAACTGTGTAAAACGTGCGTTCACTCGATCAATTTTGAGCATCCAGATTGTATAATGAAACATATCTTGTGGAGCGCTCTTTGAGAATGCATTTATTTGTCATTTTATATGAAACGGAGCGTAAAAATGGCCTTTCTTATCATGTTGCGCCCTTTATAGGCTATGAATGATCAGCGACTTACATGTTGTTGCCCTATTGTTGGTTTGATCGCTTCTATTATTCGTAGAATTTGTAAGTCGCTTTGAATAAAAGCATCTGCTAGATGATTAAATGTTGCCCGCCTCTTTTCAGCGCTGCGCTTGTTGTGTTCGGACTTCCGGTTTGTATTTTCACAACATAAAGGTAAGGTCTTACAGATTTATGAATTCAGGGTTGGTAATTATAAGTTGAATGAATAACTGTCAGGTCTGTTTTTATAAATGTTCATGATAAATGTTCAGTGTTATATTCTTCTGTGAATGGATGGGTTGAGTTGAGTGATTATGTTGGAGCTTGCGTCTGGCTGAATGAATATTTAATTGCCTTAATTTACTAATTAGCAGATTATATGAGGGATCACAGAGAGACTCCAACAGTTACCCATTCGACCACCTGCATCTTTCTCTCTTCTATTATCTTCTGTTTTCTCTCAGTCTCAGCCTGACATCTGTCAGTCCACATCCCCTCTCTCTCTCCCTCTCTCTCTCCCTCTCTCCCTCTCCCCCCCCTCTCTCTCTCTCCCCCTCTCCCTCTCTCTCTCTCTCTCTCTCTCTCTCTCCCTCTCACTCTCCCCCCCCTCTCTCTCCCTCTCCCTCTCCCTCTCCCCCCGCCCCTCTCTCTCCCTCCCTCCCTCCCCCTCGCCTGCAGATATATCTGTCCGCTCTGTTAAGATGCTTTTACAGACGATTATTGTCCATGTCCATGGGATCAAATCTGTTTGGCACAAAAGAGCTCTAATCAGAAGGTTTATTGCAGTAGCATATTTTAGAGATATAAATAAAGTTTGGTTAGTGAATAAGAATTAGAAATGTCCCCAAAAAAAATTAAATCATAGTTTTTTCCCCTTCTATTTATTTGACACAACATGAGTTGTCATTAAATCGTTACACACTGATGATTTATGATTCATTCTTCCTGACCCACTGATGTGCATAAAATGAATACATCATCAAATCGGTCCCAGGATTCGGCTGGTCAGTGGATTCGTTACACATTTTAAAAAGGTTTTATTTATGTTTGGCCTTAATGCTTTTTTGCTTTTTTATATTTCCCAGTTCTAATCTGCCAACATATAACTTATTTTAATAAAACAAAATTGCAGATGTAATTCTGTGGATGCATATAGAGGTGGGTTACGTTTGTTAGCAGTTTGTTATTTGACTTGCAGCTGCAGAATAAATTAGACTGAAGAATGCATCTGTACACAAGAGAAATTCCTGCCTTCGGCAACAAAGCAAAACATTAAAAATATAAAATCCAATGCTGGATCACCACTCATTATAACACATGAAAAAAAAGAAAAATCTGTCCAACTGTTCTGATAACACCAGGGTTATTAACACTATTAAAACATTTCTGTTCACTGAAATAAAACTGAAATAAAAAAATGTATATAAATATTAGTTGAACAAACGTAAACTAAATGAAATGTATGTATTGCCTAAACTGCAATAAGTTGAACACTGTAAAAAAAATCCCGTTGTTTTTATGGAAAAAAACTGGCAGCTATGGTTACCAGAACAATACTGTAAAAAACACATCAAACCGTAAACATACTTACGGAGTTACATGTAAATTTAACATTTTAAACATGTATATTTAACATTGGATTTCAGTAATATGATATAATGTTAATTTACCGACCTATTGAAGTATTAATATCTGTTTTATACCATAGTATTACACTGACAGACCAACAATCTCAGCAGTAATGAGAGTTACATGATTAATCAAAGCTCATCACAAGTAGTTCTTCCACAACAAAGTTAATATTAATATATAGAAGGTGCACAGTGTCATTCACACAAACATTAAACACCATAATGGTAACACACATGAAATTTTAAAAATACAATAAACATTAATTTAACAACATTAAATGTAACATAAAACCCTAATGTACATAACTGATTATAAAAAAAACTAAGAAAACTATGACGAAACATAGTTATTTCAACAAAAATACATCAAATGTGAAGTGTCAAGCAGGGAATTGTGGGAATGTCAATTTACGTTTTTTCACTGTAAATTATACAATGACTTGTTCGTTTTTACTTCCAAAAACTGTCAATTTAACGGTAGTTTACAGTAAAATGACATTAAATGTACCATTAGATCTATCACAGTTATTCACCGTATATAGTACGGAAACTTTCTGTTAACCAATTAACAGTTTTTCACTGTAGCATTTTTACTGTCTTTTACTGTTAAAATCACAATCATTTTTTACAGTGAAGCACTAAAAATTATTAACTGGTAATAAATAAAAACTAAAGCTGAAATAAAAATAAATTAAACCTAAATAACAATATATATATATATATTGTTATTTAGGTTTCATTTATTTATATATATATATATATATATATAAACTAAAAACTAGTAAAATGACAAAAGCACATACAAATTTACATGAAAACTAAAAATATAAAATCTCAAAATATTAGTATACAGTGCAATGCATAAGTTAATACACCCATGCTAAAGTTGACTAAAAAGAGGAATAAAAAATCATATTTTGGAAATTGAACTTAATGCCTTAATTTAAAAAATTAGGAAAAATCCAACCTTTTAGGACACCAATTTTCTTTGTGAATGAATAATGTATCGTAAATAAATAAATGTTCTTCCTTAAAATACATGGTGCATAAGTGTGTACACCCCTATGTTAAATTCCCATAGAGGCAGGCAGATTTTTATTTTTAAGTATTTTTTTAAATTAATTTTAGGATACTATGCATCCTGATAAAGTTCCCTTGGCCTTTGGAATTAAAATAGCCCCACATCATCACATAGCCTTCACCATACCTAGAGATTGGCATGGGGTACTTTCCATAAGATCATCTCTCAATGCAAATCAAACTAGCTTTTAGGCTAACTGAAATAAAATCATGCCAATCTCTAGGTATGGTGAAGGCTATGTGATGATGTGGGGCTATTTTAATTCCAAAGGCCAAGGGAACTTTATCAGGATGCATAGTATCCTAAATTTTTTTTTAAAAAAATACTTAAAAATAAAAATCTGCCTGCCTCTATGGGAATTTAACATAGGGGTGTACTCACTTATGCACCATGTATTTTAAGGAAGAACATTTATTTATTTACGATACATTATTCATTCACAAAGAAAATTGGTGTCCTAAAAGGTTGGATTTTTCCTAATTTTTTAAATTAAGGCATTAAGTTCAATTTCCAAAATATGATTTTTTATTCCTCTTTTTAGTCAACTTTAGCATGGGTGTATTAACTTATGCATTGCACTGTAACTATAAGTAAACTAAAATAAAAGAGTAAACTAACACGGAATCATATACAGTACAGAATTAAACATTTGTAAAATTAGGAAAATGAACTGCAATACAAAATAACAGTATTGAACACATTTAAATAGTCAAATGTAATGTGTTAACTTGGCAGCCCTAAAACTTAAAAAATAAATATGATGGAAAATATAAACTTAAACCATGGGGGGAAAAATTACTGAGTGACTAAAAACTAAAACTAAAATAAAAAATTGAAAATTAATAGGACAGAAATTTGGTGTGTTTAAAACTTATATGTTTCATTGTAAAAAATAAAATAAAAAATACAAATTTCAACTTAAAAAACTCAAGTTCAGTTGCTGTCTTAAATTTTTAAATATATATTTAACTTGGTTGTACAAGTCATTTAAACTTTACTTACATTAAATCATGTTAAAAAATCGAGTTGAATCTCCTTTAACTTATAAAAAAAAAAGTTGAAATGGCAAATTATTTTGATGAGTTGAAGTAATGTAAGAATATAAATTGCCATGATTTAGGCCTACCGATGATATAATATTTGGAGAGGATGTAGGAAGGACTAAACGCCTGAGAGAGAGAGAGAGAGAGAGAGAGAGAGAGAGAGAGAGAGAGAGAGAGAGAGAGGAGGATTAACGTGCCAGAGAAACAAGCGCACAGCCATCTTTAGATTATTGTGTTTGAAACTGTTTTTGCGGTATAGCTCTATTGTAGAGTTAACGAAAGTTATCATGTGCATTGTAATGTTTGAAGCGGATGTATTCATGAACGAGCGGCTAATTCATAAATCTGTAAGATCTTACCTTCATGCTGTAGAAATACAAACCGGAAGACAGAACACAACAAGTGCAGCGCTGAAAAGGGGCCGAGCTACATACTCTATATGGAGAGAGAGAAAAAACTGAGAGAGAGAGAGAGAGAGAGAGAGAGAGAGAGAGAGAGAGAGAATGGAGGGAGGGAGTCAGACAAGCCAAACATCAAGAATCACACACACACACACACACACGCTGTAGCGTTCGCCGAGAGAATCAGCAGCAACATCATTTCTGCTCATGTTTCTGCTGAAACTGAGTTTGAGGGAATAACTTCCACACGCTCAACATCTGTCTGAACATCAGTGATCAGGTGAGCTCTGTCTGCGTCTCTGATGTGTGTTTCTCTTCCTTAGCAGTCTAGATTAACGTCACATTTATTCTAGTGAGGTGGAAGCTTGTTATCTTTGTATTATTTTTTCCCTTGGGTGAATTAATTGAAACAAAATGTATTTATTTATTACATTTTCTCTGTGGCTGGGTTGTATGCCAGTATGTCAGTGACTTCTGTCTGAGTAGATTAACATTAATGCATTAATAACCATCTGTCTCATCTGTTCTCTTTCGCTCTGATTTTTCGCTCTGTCAAATTTTCAAGTTACCTAAGCATTTTTTAATTGTTGATACCCTTCTAAGCAGAAGTGGGCCATGCTACTCTTTAATGCATTTTTTAGTGTGGGTAGATTGCATAATGGTTGCACACAGGGAGTGAATGTGTGGGTCAGGTTTTGCATGTGTAGCCTTCAGGATATTAAAACCTAAGTTATCTACATTGTGAGAACCAGCCAACATTCTTAAGATATCTTAAATATCTTATTCAAATTTAATTAAATCTTATTAAACAATCAAAAATGGTTTGTGTGAGAGTAAAGGCCTGTTCACATCAAGACGAATGTTCATCATCACGATAACGCAGTGTGACGATAACCATTTTGAGTCGACAACTGTTTAAGTGTCAACATGAATGGGACGAAGAAAACTGGCCAACCAATAAGATTTGTACTTTTGGTCCAACAGTGTCTGGAGCTGATGAAGTTACATAACAATTATGACTTGGTGGAAATAAGAAATGAAGTCAAGTCACATTTATTTATACAGCGCTTTATATAATGTATGTTAAATGGATATTTCACCGCTGGAAAGATGAATGTGTATTTAAATTGGGTCATTTATGTAGTAGAAATGTGAAATTATTTTAGAAGTTGGTGTCTTCTAGACTGAGAAAAGCCAGAAAATTTATTTTTGGCTCATGTGGATGAAAGACAACAACTCCCAGAATGCACTTGCTTCGCTGCCCTACAGGACACTCCCAAGCCACGCCCACCGGTTACAGAGGGCAGTATCGGAAGAAATGATACAGCTAGGCTACTAGTCGACTCGAAACTGAAAAGACACCGTTTTATCGTGAGATCCCCCTATGGGCGGGTTGAAGACATGCGGGACGAGCTCCTCCTACTGGCTGGAGTCTCTCGCCTCTGGACAAAAGAGCCTCAGATGCTAAATGACGATTTTTGCGTCATCTGAAGTTTTTTTCCAGACACACAATACAGAAATCTCTGGTCTCAGGGGGACATGAGGGAGGGAAGCACGGTCATTCCAAAATACTACTGGGTTTCTACTGATACAAAGCTTAATGCTAATCGGTGAAGAGAAATTCTATTTTGCAAACGTTACAGGAACGTTACTTTTGAATGTTCTCTGAACGTTCTGAAACAAGTAGTAACAATTCCCCTGTGGTGAAAATCAAGTTTTTAATGTTGTTTATATGTCTATGTGGTGTTTTTAATATGCTTTAAGACAAACCATGTGTAAATTCATAAGTTGACACCATTGCTGAGTATTTTCTCCTTAAAACTGCAGTGAACCAAAGACAGTCTCAAAAACACGCTTTGAAATCGCTGGTGTTTCTGACGTCACAAACTATCTTGTAACCAATCAGATCAACGAGTGATCGTCAACCAGTGGATCTCTGAGCTGAGTGAGTGAGTGGAGGCGGGGCTCATTTGCATATTCATAGAACCACGTATACTAAATGAGGCAAGGGTGTCGAGTTACATTCAAGATATTTTAAAGCATGAAGAATTTTTTTTCACAGAAAAAAAATTTAAATACGTAATTTTGGTGATCAAAGATGAGTTTTAAGGGATAAAATTATTGACTACAGGGGGACTTATGTTAAAAAATGTTAGATGAACGCTTGTTCTTAACTTCAGAGTTAGTGGAGTCAGAGTTCAACATTAGCTAAAATTCTGAGAATGTTCCCTGCTAGCTGCGTTTACAGGAATGAACAGGAAAATGATCAATTTTGCAAACAAAATTCTATTCTATGGTAGCTCTAAATCAAAAAATAATCTGTAACTGGCAGTGGAGATTTTGTAGTTTGATGCTCTCAGAGCAATACAAAAATCTGAATAATAGGTTGAATGACTGTTTGGAAACATAAATCATGTTTGGCCTCTTTTAATTTTCTCCATGACACGCATTTTTGTCACAATGTGTCAAAAACAGTGCTGAATTTTGTATACCAAAGTAACCCGAGTATTTCTGCTTTTCTAAGCAAATTGTGCGTTTTCATTTAGCAATTTTTTTTTTTTCACATTGATCTGACCAAACAGATGACACTGGACAGAAGGCATAGGTGTTGCACGGCAGTATCTCAGTTCACAAGCCTCAAAATAATGGGTGACACAACAGTTCTCTCCAGTTTATATTCCACTGTAATGCTATTGTAAATGAACTCCTGCAACAGCTTTTCATGTCCCAAATTTTGTGTCTCCAAATGAAAAGCTAACGTGTTGCTTCAATTCCATTGTATGTCAAATATGTCAAGTACAAATGCCTCGAGCTACATGGACAGTCTGTGGACAGTGTAAACCAGGCTTTAAGTCGACATGATTGACAGGTTTGCTATTGGTGGATCTCATGTGATTGACAGGTTGCCATCAGAGATGTCGTTGCAGTAGGGAGGGAAAGATATTTTGATTAAAGATTACAAGGAACATGGATAATAAAAATGATGATGTGCATGGATAAATCATTTGTAATAAATACTGTCATAATATTCCATACAAAAAATAAGAACTGTCAATTTTGACTAAATGAACGTTAGAAACAAACTGCACTGTGAGCACCTCTGACGATGGCTCTGATTTTAAACGAAAACTCACCAAGCTGGGCATTTTGACATATTTTTAAACTGTTTTTAACCATTTAGGCATAAACCTGATGCGCAAGGGGCAGTCGTGGCCTAATGGTTAGAGAGTCAGACTGGTAACCCAAAGGTTTCGGGTTTGATTCTCAAAACCAGATGCCCTTGAGCAAAGCAACTGAACCCCAATCGCTCCCTGGGCGCCACAGCAAAAATAGGCTGCCCACTGCTCTGGGTGTGTGCAGTGTGTGAGTGTGTGTGTGGGATTACTACTCACCACTCCTTATGTGTGTGTGCACTACCTTGGATGGGTTAAATGCAGAGTGTGGGTTACCATATAGCCTTCACATCATGTACAAGTTCACTTTGCTCGTCTGTGTTTCACTGTGCACACAGAAAGCCGCTGAGGAAACAGTATCACTCTCACGGCTTAATGCAGTTTTAATAACTCCTCTTATTGTCAAGCACATCCTTCTGTTTAGCAACAGTAGACTGTATTTTACGATAATCTCTGATCTAGCTGATTTGGAGGTTGGGTTTGGGCTTTTAGGGAGGAAAGAAAGCACACCGCTGTGAAGGAAAGAAATGCACTAAAATCGCACAGCCCTAGTTTCTTGCTGTCGTTGCGATGTCTCCGCTCTCCTGTGATGGATTTTTTAATTAATCATAACTAACATTTATTTTTCTTGCAGGAACAACATTCAAATGTGACTTTGAGTGTGTGAGAGTAAAAATAACAAATATGGGAAATGAAACTAGACAGATGTCTAGGTTTGAAAACTTGTGATTAATAATGAAGTAATCAAGAAAACAGAGTTTGCTTCTACCCAGTAACAGAAGGGTTTGCCTATGAAGAACCAATCAAATTGTAGGGAAATTATGTAATGTATCATGTCACTTTTGCTCTGCTCCTATTCTATAAAAACTGTTGTATTCCTTTTGCTGGTGAGATTCTCTCTGAAATTTGTCTGAGAGCCTCTGGCTGTGATTAAAGCATATTCAAAGGCATTGTCTGAAGTCTGTCTAGTTTATGCAAGTTACGGTTAGGGGATGTAAGATATTTGTAATTTGTAGTGATTACAATTTAGCTCAAAGGAATTATTAATTAATTTATAGGGAATTCAAAAGAGTCACTTATTACAACCGAGCAAATGACTCGTTCGCGGTTCATTTGAACTGGCTGCAATTATCAACTCTGCAACGGATATAAATATCCGAACTATAGTGAAACACTATATAGTTAGCAAGGTAACTTAGATCAGAAGTTTAAGACATTAAATTTGTAAGCACAATAACACAAGTAATATTTCTCTTTAAAATACAAACAAGACTTTATTGATTATTCTAACACATACAACTAATATCTAACACAGACACACACATTCATACGCGTTGCAGAAAGAAAGAGAGTAAGGAAAGATTAAAGGCAGGGTAGGTAGGAATGGTCTAAAAAAATTCTTTTTCAAATTTGTTTAAACTTTATGTACATATCAATACATAATTAAAATGTAAGTACTCTGAAAAAGAAAGTATAAAAATCGAGTGTCTGTAGACCTCTCAGGACTGTTTTAAAGACAGTTCATTATTTCCATTCACTCCACCCCCTCCCTTCTGGGCTCCTTCCAAAGCCACGCCCCCAAAACACATGAACGCGCGACTCCAACCGCTGAGCTGAAGACGCATTATTTACCTGAGACAAGCAGAGAGGAAGGAGCACAGTGCATGTAGTGACATCATGTCAGAATCACATGTAATAAAAAAATCTAACGCTAATTGCTTATGAATATAAACAAATAAGATGTATTTTAGTACTCACTATCAAGCTAGCATATTGATATTGGTAAATTTAAAATATATATTTTTTGATTCGCTAACGAGCTAGTTATATAAGCTAAAAACAGGTTGCATTGATACACTTTTTTACATTACCATCAGTAATATTGTGATGAAGATGAATTTCGTGTAAGATTCATAACATATATGGTGTTCTGCATGTAGGGGTGGGAGATATTGACAAAAATGAATATCTCGATATTTTTTTCCAATATCTAGATATCGATATTCAGGCGATATTTTTGCCATCCTTCAAAGAAATGTGAGCAAACTGGCAAAGAAGGTCCAGTTGGTCTTTTGACTTGCTGCATTTGACCTATATTATACTAGGCTATAGAAAAAAACAATAAAGGAGCTAACTAAACAGAATCTGTGGCAGCCCCTACTTTTTCCACTTACAAAAAAAACAAAAAAAAAAACTTAACTAGGCACTTCTTGCAACAGTGATTATTAAATCAAACAACAATATGGTTGATGATCAATTCAAAGTAAAAAAAAAATAACATTTTCAAAACGGTATAAATCCATTCATTTTTCCCCCAAAACGCTATAAATCCATCTTTTTTTTTTCTTTTTCTAAATTTATGGTTTGTCTTTTTAAAAAAGTTTTTGTCTTTTATTTTTCGTGTTTGCATTTATGAAGAAAAAACAATATTACTTGACAGTTCTCCATTATGGACGCGAGCGCTCTGAAAGCTGCACTAAGACTTTCAAACTTTAACAGAGACCTCAAAACAGAAAGCACAAAGCCTTTCTTTAAAACGAATTTCGTTTTGTATTAATTGTATCTTAATTTTAATTTTTTTTTTTTTCATTAATTCATTAATATTTTCATTCCTGGATTAAATACATAAAGTAAATATAGGCTATCAATCACAACATAAGGTGCTTGAACTGGAGATTATATCATCGTGAACCGAACCGTAGCCTCGCCTCACAGGCCTAAAAAATGTGGAATATATTTACAGAAATCTGGTTCTAAACAAAACCATCCAAAACAAAATAAAACTATGTAGCCTAATAAATGTGCATTTCTCCGGTGCATGCGTTCACTAGCCTACTGCGAAGATCGCGAGTCAAATATCGTCAACTTCATCTTTGCAGCCGACACAGAAATTAATAAACAATTAAAATGTCTTATTGCAATATTTTACACATTCATAATCATTACTTTTGCTGGTTCTTTGAGGCAGCTTTTTAGGTTTATGGCGTTTTGGAAAAGAGCTCTTCACGTACAAACATCGTTTCACCAAGGCACAGCCGCCCTTCAGCACATAAGAACAAAAAGAGAAAAAGCACGGACTTACTAATTACGAAACTTTGATGTGGTTGAACAGGTGAAACAGTCACAAATTCCTCTGCAACTCAAACATTCTCAGTACGAGTTATGAAGGAAGAGAACAGCATTTCAGTTTTCAGCGCGTCCTCCTTTGATTGCTGTGTTGTGACTGGAAAAGTGCATGCAGGAGCACATGCGCAAAATGTAGGTTTGTAAAATGTCCTTTTGTAAAATAAAAAATAATTTTAGGGCGAAGCAGAGGAGGTCGTGCAAGAGGCCGTGGCGTGCAACTAGGGTCCGAGGAAGTAGAGGCTGAGGACGGGGTGGTCGCTGGAAAGCCACGATGATATTGACACGCGTTTTATTTCTTTGATTATCCAAAGACTTTTTGTTCATTACCTTTTCTTGTACTGTCTTCTTTTTTTGCCTTGTTTGCCTTCACTAACTGCATGCCGGTAATGTGAATTTTGATTGCTCTTTCTCTGCCATTGTTTTGCTATTCCTAGGTTCCGTGCCTCTCGAATTCCTCAAATCAAACGTGCGCGCGCAAGTGGGCAGATCCCGTGGCAAAAGGGTGGTTGCCATGGTTGCGAGAGAGAGTGACAGTCGCCTAAGCCAATCCTTTGATTCGTCCCGAATCGAAATAATGAGCTGTGTTTAATACAGATTAAACGGTCTAGAGTCACTTGATTTTTATACTCTTTTTTTCAGAGTACTTACATTTTAATTATGTATTGATATATATAGAAAGTTTTAACAAATTTGGATCTTTTATTTTTATATAGTCCTACCTACCCTGCCTTTAAGTTTTAAGAGTGAGTTTAAGAGTGAGATGATGTAATCCCAAGTTTCTATGCACTTATAAAACACAACCTGAATGAACCATCAATCATTAGTTTAACCCTTTTATCGTTTCCTAGGTTATTAAATCAGTATCAAATACACCAGTTCAGTTTAAGAGTCTGGAGGCAGTACTTGCTTGTCTTTGCTTTTGGGGATTCCCTTTTTGTTGCGTGTAAAGGGTTTTCCCGGTCCGTTCGTTGGCTGGTCTCCGTGCCTGATGTCTGGGTCACGTGGTCAGTCACGTGGCGTGCTGGCGGAATGAAAAGGCTTGTTCGACTTCATGCAGCTCTGCGCAGACCGATCGGCGGCTGACTTAAAGCAGTGCATGCCGGTTAGAAATTTTGTCCGACTTGATACAGCGCCGACGCCACGTGACTGTGACGTATGCCATCAAAGTACCGCGAGAGCAATTCGAGAGTAGCCGGAGAACTCAGCCAGCGCAGCTTCTCAAGAGCGGCTGCACTGGGCTGCACGTGGGCTGATGACGACACAGCTGTTCCACGATTGGCCGGATTCACCGCATGACAACGATCACGTGTGTTTCGTGTTTATTCGAAAACCTTTAGTTCCTCTAAAGCTCTCAAATCAGTTTATTATAACAGTGAACACTCTTTTCATGTCGTTGTCATGTTATATTGTGTCATGTTTATCAAATTAAAACTGCTTAAAAAACGTAGACTCCACTTCATTGATAGTACCTTATGTTGAACTTTATTCTTGTTCAAACAGACGCTGTATAAAGCTGTGCATAAAGTATTGAATGAAAATGTCTCTGAAACATCTGTGTATTATTTGGCAAATATTGCATTTATTTCACTGCAGCTGTGGTAAAGTATGCAAACACCACGTGAGCGGTCACTACGGGAACCAGAAAGTGTCCGACTTCACGTCTCCGTTTGCAGCTCCTCCCCGCCTGCACGCGGCTACTCTCGCCGATCGGTTGCATCCAGCCGCAGCCGATGTCGAACACACCTAATGTCTTTGTTTGAAGCTGGCTTTGCAGAAGAAACGTGGCTCGAAATCTTGTCGCAAAACTTAACTTAGAACCGAGACTCACAACGGAAAAGAAAGGAAACTAAGAAAAGAAAGGAAATTGAGAAGAGTAGATGATGGCTTGAATGAAGCTGTTTAACCCATGTTCTTCAGATCTTGATTTGGGTTATTTCGTCTGCGCGTTTTACATGGTTACTTGTCTGTCTTAGATCTTCATCTCCCGCTGCATTTTTGGTTCTGCACTGAAACTCTAAACTTTGTTCTGGTGTTAAGATTTTAAACTCAAATGTCCGCCCAGCCTCCTGGATCAGTTCTAACCAATTAGACACTGTCTTTGTTTAGGAGGTGGCGTTTTCTTCACTTCTTATCATAAATCAAGCTTATCTGTGCTCTCCTTACTCTCTAAGCTCTAGCAAAGAGTACAGAGGCCACAGCTAAGACATTATTACTATTATAAGAATCCGAAACATTTTCCACAGATTTCAATCAAGCCATCCTTTGAATTAAGAACATACGATCATATCGATATGAAACACAACACATTTTCATTCAAAAATCTAACAATTATAACAATTACATGAATTGTATGGCATCTAAGCATATCAGATACACCCATCTATTGTAGGAACAATATAGAATCATGTCGTTGCATGATGCTTGATCTATAAGTCCATTGAAAATTGTTCTTGAATGATTTTATTTATGTTATAGGTAAAATCTCAGCTCTGTGGTTTGAAACGATTTTACACCCTGAGGTCTATCAGAGGTCCTTACGGAGGGGGGAGTCTGGAATGTTGTGGGCTCGAGCAGCTTCTGCTGTTATCTTGATCGGGCTGAATTGTGCTATCTCTGAGCCAATCATTCTTTTCCAAGCTATCTTACATTGACCAGTTCTTTCTTTAGTTGGGCTCATCTTCTTTGAAGCTTGCATGGCCATAAAGTTCTTAGCTGGGGGTTTTCGTTGGTCAACGGAGACTGGCTGGCTGGAGCCTTCTTTTATGGCTCTGGGGTTGGTGATTTGGTGTCTGGAATGTTCAGTTCTGTGAGAAATTATGTTTGAACAATTCACCTGGAAGATTCATTTGTGTTTGTTTCGCACTCAATCCTACATATCCCCTCTTCGTACGGCGATGTGTTAAGATGAAGACATCGGTGAACGCTGGAGAAACACGGGTAGAAGAAACAGACACATACAAAGCAAACAACAAGACAACACCTCCATGACTGGTCACTGTACTGGTGCAGGGCATTAGATTACTTAAGTATTAAAAGTTCAAGTTCATTCTCTCAATATGGTCTATTATATTGAGTAGAGTTTAAATTTTGGGATTGTTATTCTAATTTGTTTCGGTACGGTGATTCTTTGATCAAATTCTGTGATTACGTTTGTTTGTTATCTTCTCTTCTAAGTTGTTTTACGTTAAGACGTTTTACCTTTTATTTTCTGGTGACATAATTTGTGGTAACAATTATGTGAACCATCATGCATGGAGCTCTCTGGCTCACATTCGTTTTAAGGCGGCTTACAAGTGTCAGGCGTGGTGCGTCAATCCTACTACCATGACCTTGACCCTTAAGGGGGTAGACATGCATTTTACCTAATACAAGAAGAAGGAAAGTTAAGGAAGAGGTAAAACAAAACAATTGAGTGTTCCTAGTATGGCTTATAACTACTGTTGTGCAGCTAAGGTGTCAGGTATCACAGGGTAATGAGAGGTGTTCTACTTGTTGGATGGATAGCTAGTATGTTTCCTATGGTAAGTGTAGCTAAGTCGTTAAGCTAGTTTCTGAAGTTAGTTTTCTACCTGTGGGGAAAACATGTTTGTTGAATGTTTTCCATGGTAGATGTGGTTAACCTCTACGTGTTAGTGAGCATGTTAGTGGCGTAGGGTAATGCATGTATGTATGTATGTATGTATGTATGGTCAGATCTGTCTCAGTCTGTTTGGCTCCCCCCTTTTCTTGAAGGCTTGCCCACGTGCTTCTTGGCTTAGCTTTGATGAGCTTAGATGAAGATTGGCTTGTTGCATCTTTGCCTTAGGAAAGGGATCTTCTATGATCTGCTGGGGGTCAGTCCAGTAAGGCAGGAAGTTCTCTGGCAGACATTGGGAGGCAGTTTGGCATGGATGCGTGAAGCTGTGGTGCAAAACTTTGTCTCCGTTGTTGTACTCCTCTTGTGATGCCTTCTGGTTGTGACAGACTTTCTGACCTTCTGTGCTTACTGTGGTTACTGTAGCACACACGTGGTTCTTGAGTTTGGAGCTTGTGTGATGGTTTCTTTGTGAGTGATGGGAAGCCAGTGTGGTGTTTTCTGGTACCTCTGGGTGTTTGTCAGTGGTTGGCTGTGAGAGACCCCTCTGTTCTGTGTTGTTGTAGAACAGGTGGTCGTCATCTTCATTATGAAGGTGTACCAGATGATCATTGGTCTTCCGTTCCATCGCTAGTCATAGTGAATTTGACTCATCTTGTTGGTCATTCGTGTTCAGCTTGTTTTCTATGAACACTTTCATTTGCCTCATTAGTTGCTCCATGTCTTCTGAGGGTAAACTGTCTTGTTCTTGGGCACACTCAGTGTTGTGTTTGTTGACTGAGTGGTGCCGGGGTGAGTTTCGTCGTCGATTACTCACATTAAATGCATTTGGATGCGTTGGTTGACAGCCTTTGGATATCCAGTTAGGATTCCAGTTGTTTCCTTCTTGTGGGTTCATTGAGAAGCGTGGCTGGTCCCATGGCTTTTCCATGCGGTTGGTGTGGTAGCCGTCATTGGCCTGGGGGTCACGTTCTCTGTGCACCTTGCGAAGGACTGTGGTGTTGTCATGCCACTGGGTGTCTTCCAGTGCATAGCTTGTGTCTTGGCTGAAGGAGTTTGACACTGTGGATGTTTTCAAACCTTTCTTTGAGGACATCTTCTGTTTGATGTGGGCCTTGTGTGTCAGGTCACGTAGCTGCTGAATTGTCATTGTGTCTGCACAGGCCTCGAGACCAAGATGATGACTTAATCCAGGGTGCAGGTTTCTCAGAAAGAGGTTTTTGAAGTGCACATCCTCTTCTTGTTCAGGTGAGTTATGTGCACCAAAGAAGGCTTGTCGAAAACGGTGGTAGTAGGCTTGAGGAGTCTCTTGTCGACCTTGTTTGGTTTCCAAAGCGATTAACACACCGTGTTCCAACTCTGGGCCTGTGAATTCTTTTATCAGTATCTCACATAGTAGCTGGTAATTTGACTTGACATGAGCAGGTTGTCGGTCTAGGAAGCTTCGTACCTCTGAACTGGATGTCGATCTGAGGAGGTAGAACCTGTCTCTGTCAGTCACATGTGGTCTCACCTCTAGGTGGAAGTTGATATCTCGGATGTGGGACTGGATGTCTGGGCATTCCGTGGAGTTCGGGTTGAACTGAGTGATATTCTTAACCAGCTGGTTGAGATCTTTAAAGGTCATCCCCTGTGCAGCTTTGGAGTCTGCCTGGATGAGTTCTCGTTGCTTGTTGGCAGTGAACGGTTCTGTGGTGAAGGCTGGTGATGTTCTGGGTTGCGGCCATTCACCTTTTCTGTTGTATGGCAGTTCTTGGACGGAGGACTCTGTTCTGTTCAGCAGTGGTGATGCTGAGGGAGGTCTCTCCCTTCTTGGCTCTGGTTTCTGTTGGAAAATGTGCTGGAGTTCATCTCTGACCGCGTAGAGCTCGTCGTTGGCGTCATCTCGCTGTTGGGTCATACGATCAATGTCAGCACTGCACCTTTCCAGGTTGTCTTTCAGAGCATTAATTTTAGAGTTCTTGTCTTTAATGTCAGCTTTAGCTTTCTCTAGCTGATGTTCAGCAGACTGGAGTTGTTTTACCAGGTGCATCTGGACAGTCTTTAATTCTTGTTTGTCACATTCAGTGACTGCAAGGGCTTCTTGGAGCCTGTCAACTTGCTTCTTTGTTTCTTGCTCCACTACATCAGGCATGAGTTTGTCTTGAGCTTTCGTTTTGAGCTGGTCTGTGCAGCGTTGAGTGTGCATCAGCTCTCTCAGGAACTCAGTGGTCTGACGCTTGAAGTCGTCCTGGACTTTCACTTCCAGCTTGTCCATGCGGCTCTGGGCACGTGTCAGCTCCTCCTGAAGGTGGGTGATGTGCTTGTCGCTTAGTGTCAGCTGGGCTGTGAAGGCATTGCTTAGGGAACAGATGATCTTGGTTAGTTCCACGTGGTTGTGGTTCTGATTCTGGCTTGAATCATGTGTCAGGAGTCTTCTCAGAATTATGATTATTATTAAAAATAATAACAGTTCAATTGTCTTTGGTGTGAGGCAGTTTGTAATGCCTCTGAGCATGGCGTCCACGTCAGTGGGGTTTGTTGTCCGCGACATGTTGGCACGCTGGGGTGAAGAGACTGACACAGATCTGTGTGGGGTGTAAGCCTATGTGGTTGAACAGCTAAGTGTCGTTTAAGTGACTGTACAACAAATAGTGAAGTGTTGTAATGTCTAAGTGTTGGTCTCAGTGTAGGCAGGTAGGTTAGTGATGTGGAAACTTCGTCACTCAACTGAGTGAGGGAAAAAGAGAGAAAAAGGTTAAAACAAATCTCAATTGAAAGGATTTTTTTTTCAATGGGAGAAATATTTTTATAAATATTTTCTATCAATGAAAAGCTGGTTTAAACTTGTGATGTGTCACTGAGAAAAGGGGAAAAGAGAGAGAGGTTAAAACCAATTTCAATAAAACAAGAAAGAAAATTCTTAAGTAGGAGAAATATTATTTTTCTCGTAAATGCTTCCTATCGGTGAGAATCTATTTCCAGAAAGGTAAACAATATTATTGTTTATGTTTACAAGGAAAAATAATACAATAATAATGCGGATACCTTTTTCCGAGTTTTACAGGATTGACACCACACACCGTCAGTTGGACCGCTTACAGCCGGGATGCTATGAAGGCGACGATTGCTCAACACTTGTCTCTGTTAATTAATCTTGGATAAGATGTTAAATTGTAAATTGTGTTTACAAAGACAGAGAGAGTATGGAGAACAAGAGAGGGTTTGATTACCAATCAAATACCTAATAATTGTTTTCTTTGGAAAAATTATCTTTCTCTTTCTTTAGACTCGATTGATGGTTCTCTTCCAGGTTTGTTTCCCACAAATGTGAAGGATGGGAACGCAGGACAGAACAGGAAGGATGTAAGAAGGAAAGGAGGGAAGGAGATTGGATCCACAAATGGCTCTGGAGCCTTTGTCGAACTACGAGTATAGAATTGATAGTCGCCAACAACTAAACATTCAAAAATAAAACTTTGTAAGAGAGGTTTATCTCTGATTTATTTGAAACTTGTAGTGAGACAAAGAGTATAGAAGTAACAAGAGGCGAAACTCCGTTGCAGTTTTGACAACAGCCACTAGGTGGCGCTTCGGTAGCGCGGCCGCCATTTTGGACTGAACCAACGGCTTTACCGTTAGCACAACTACTGTACAGCATTAACATTATGTCTGGAAATAATTGGAAACAAAGAAAACAGTGTTCTGCCATCAACTGCAACAACTACCAGTGTACAACCAATCAACTAGCATTTCATAGATTCCCCAAAGATCCAGAGAGGTAAAGTAGAAAAGGTTTTTATTAACTTTAAAGTGAGCTAACGTCAACGATAACAGGTGCTGTAACGTTAATGTAAGCTATCCCATAACCGCAGTAACAGTTTGCTAATGTTATGTATTTGGTCGAAATTGTCAAGACTCGAAATTGGCTTTTTAAATCGCATACTTTCAGAGATATATGAACACCTAACCTGGCAAATGACCGCTTTATTAATTCATTGTTATCACTAAATTAACCCTTTAACTTTTTTTCGCATAAACATGAAAATCACTATCCAAACTTAATGGTTGTAACTGTTAATTCAGGAATGCTTTGGAATTTAGACCTATGGTTGGTCTTGTTTTAATTTGTCAGATTATTGTTGAAGTGAAATAAATTATGAAAGTGAAACAGAAAAAAGTTATATAAGTTTGAGTTTATTAAAATGTACAAATTTAAAATATAATTATTTATATTTTATAGAAAATATATATATTACACAATATATTTTACTCTAGAACTGCAAGAAAATGAAAGCAAAAAATCTGAACAAGTTGTGTTCCACATTTTAGGTTGATATGTTGATATTTCGCTTCCTCACCCTTTCTGCCGTGTGCTCTACGTTACACGGTTTGGAGCTGCGCGCTCTTGCTCGCTCGCTCGCTCTAGATTCCGGGTGATTTTAGCTAATTTGTGGGCATCAGGGAGCCGCTATCAATATGCGGGAGACTCCCGGATCTTCCGGGAGACATGGGATGTCTGCTCTAGAGATATTAAAAACTAGAAACTACTTTTTAGTTCATTTAACCGCTTTTGAATTTGAACCGGTATCGTTCAATTCTATGACAGCTGTGTTGCGTTCAGTCCAAGATGGCGGAGCTGCAGCTCTGCGCATGGGTGAGTTTGTTGCAATGGAACGTTCTATTGAGTTTCGCCTCTTGGTACTTCTATACTCTTTGAGTGAGATGCCAATGTCTCCTATTGAGGCTCAGGTTTTTCACTCCCAAGCTAGGAATCAAAAGAGAAATTTAGAAATTATGAAAATTATGAAATTAGATTTATTAAAAATAAATCTAGAAATCGTTAGAAATTACCTGTTTAGAAAAATAAAACTTCAATCTTGATTTAATATTTCCTTTTTTAAATCAAATTAGAATTTGGCAATTAATAATCATAAACCAGTATTTTCTTTTCAAGTAAAATGCAGGTAAATGAAATTAATAATTGTGAACCGAAATTTCCTTTTCACAGAAAAAAAAATATGGGTAAAGTATGAGACAGGTAAAATAGGAAAGAAGAGAAAAGACCAACAGGTGTAACAGTCGAGGTGTTTAAATGGTTAAATCACTTTAACGTTGTTCAAACAGACACATTAACCACAGATGTTAATATTAATGATAACCGTAAATAATGCTCGAGGCTTTAGCATAGTTTAGGCCTCAATGGTAAACAGCTACTTAGCTTAGCTTTAGCTTAGCTAGCCTAGCCACCAAAGAAGTTTGTTGGGTTCAGAGTTCTTCCGGAAGCGTTGGTTAAGACTTCCGTGTCACGATTGTAACTATGGCGACAAAACAAACTCTAGTGGCAAACATGTGAATTACAGTTTGTAACAGTAATGCATGTTACATGAAATGTCGGCGCATTTCAACAATGTTCAAAGAAATATGCACGTACAGTTGATAATATTACGTGAAACGTCGGCGCATTTCAACCTGTACAAATGGGACGCCACTCGTAGCTGTTTTACGACGTGGGGCTTCACTCAGTTTTTCCTTTTTTTTTTTTAGAGTGAGTTTTAACTTTAAAGGAAGCAACAGCAGCTTTTCGCTGTATAATAGATGGAATAACGATCTCAGTGGATCGTCTCTGTGCAATGTTATCTGAGCACACAAAAACAACAGGGTTTTTTAACTGTTGGTTGAGTTTCAACGTCAAGCTTTACTTGAACACAACTTTAAATAATTCCTATTCAACTATACTCGGACATACGCAGTGTTTACACGAGAATTAATTGAACAGACACAGATAAGCTTATAGTTTATCACGGGATTGCCGTGGGACACGCACAGACAACCTGAGAAACAAAGACTAATCTGTGAGGAGAATATTCGTCCCAGTGGAACACGCACTGAGTGACGATCAGATAAATAAGGACTAACGTTCACGTTAGACGAGGGACACGCTCGTCCGTCCTTTACATGGTTATTTTAATTACTGCAGTTTTAATTTAATTCATCTCTCTGACTGATACAAACACACATAACGTTATAGCTATTTGAAAGACTCTGGAACACGCAGATGTCTTAAGCTATAATTAAAGTATTTCAGAATCGAGGGACACGCTCAATTGTTACCTTATCGTTGCGTGGGATCTTATATCTTGGGTTATTTTACTGCAGTTTGAATAAAATAACAAATAAAAAGAATAAAATGGGGAGGCAGACTAGACTAGAGTAACAGCTCAAGCAGCAGCTCATTCATTCAAACAGAGCGCGCGGCGCGCGCTGCATACCTCATACACACAGACTCGGAGGTTCGGATCTCTCCGCATAGGCTACTATGAAAATATAATTACTTCGTATATGCTTACAATTTTAGGTTAAACTGCCCGCATTCTCCACCAATATGTAAGATATTTGTAATTTGTAGTGATTACAATTTAGCTCAAAGGAATTATTAATTAATTTATAGGGAATTCAAAAGAGTCACTTATTACAACCGAGCAAATGACTCGTTCGCGGTTCATTTGAACTGGCTGCAATTATCAACTCTGCAACGGATATAAATATCCGAACTATAGTGAAACACTATATAGTTAGCAAGGTAACTTAGATCAGAAGTTTAAGACATTAAATTTGTAAGCACAATAACACAAGTAATATTTCTCTTTAAAATACAAACAAGACTTTATTGATTATTCTAACACATACAACTAATATCTAACACAGACACACACATTCATACGCGTTGCAGAAAGAAAGAGAGTAAGGAAAGATTAAGTTTTAAGAGTGAGTTTAAGAGTGAGATGATGTAATCCCAAGTTTCTATGCACTTATAAAACACAACCTGAATGAACCATCAATCATTAGTTTAACCCTTTTATCGTTTCCTAGGTTATTAAATCAGTATCAAATACACCAGTTCAGTTTAAGAGTCTGGAGGCAGTACTTGCTTGTCTTTGCTTTTGGGGATTCCCTTTTTGTTGCGTGTAAAGGGTTTTCCCGGTCCGTTCGTTGGCTGGTCTCCGTGCCTGATGTCTGGGTCACGTGGTCAGTCACGTGGCGTGCTGGCGGAATGAAAGTCTTTGTTTGAAGCTGGCTTTGCAGAAGAAACGTGGCTCGAAATCTTGTCGCAAAACTTAACTTAGAACCGAGACTCACAACGGAAAAGAAAGGAAACTAAGAAAATAAAGGAAATTGAGAAGAGTAGATGATGGCTTGAATGAAGCTGTTTAACCCATGTTCTTCAGATCTTGATTTGGGTTATTTCGTCTGCGCGTTTTACATGGTTACTTGTCTGTCTTAGATCTTCATCTCCCGCTGCATTTTTGGTTCTGCACTGAAACTCTAAACTTTGTTCTGGTGTTAAGATTTTAAACTCAAATGTCCGCCCAGCCTCCTGGATCAGTTCTAACCAATTAGACACTGTCTTTGTTTAGGAGGTGGCGTTTTCTTCACTTCTTATCATAAATCAAGCTTATCTGTGCTCTCCTTACTCTCTAAGCTCTAGCAAAGAGTACAGAGGCCACAGCTAAGACATTATTACTATTATAAGAATCCGAAACATTTTCCACAGATTTCAATCAAGCCATCCTTTGAATTAAGAACATACGATCATATCGATATGAAACACAACACATTTTCATTCAAAAATCTAACAATTATAACAATTACATGAATTGTATGGCATCTAAGCATATCAGATACACCCATCTATTGTAGGAACAATATAGAATCATGTCGTTGCATGATGCTTGATCTATAAGTCCATTGAAAATTGTTCTTGAATGATTTTATTTATGTTATAGGTAAAATCTCAGCTCTGTGGTTTGAAACGATTTTACACCCTGAGGTCTATCAGAGGTCCTTACGGAGGGGGGAGTCTGGAATGTTGTGGGCTCGAGCAGCTTCTGCTGTTATCTTGATCGGGCTGAATTGTGCTATCTCTGAGCCAATCATTCTTTTCCAAGCTATCTTACATTGACCAGTTCTTTCTTTAGTTGGGCTCATCTTCTTTGAAGCTTGCATGGCCATAAAGTTCTTAGCTGGGGGTTTTCGTTGGTCAACGGAGACTGGCTGGCTGGAGCCTTCTTTTATGGCTCTGGGGTTGGTGATTTGGTGTCTGGAATGTTCAGTTCTGTGAGAAATTATGTTTGAACAATTCACCTGGAAGATTCATTTGTGTTTGTTTCGCACTCAATCCTACAGGGATTTGGCCGATGTCGATGAGGAGACGTGCTAGAGTATAAATATTATTGAGTGGGGACATCGATTGTAGACGAGACCCAGATAAACTAACGTTGATTGTAGACGTTCGGGGACGTCGATTGTAGACGAGACCCAGATAAACTAACGTCGATTGTAGACGTTCAGGGACGTCGATTGTAGACGAGACCCAGATAAACTAACGTCGATTGTAGACGAGACCCAGATAAACTAACGTCGATTATAGACGTTCGGCGACGTCGATTGTAGACGAGACCCAGATAAACTAACGTCAATTGTAAACGTTCAGGGACGTCGATTGTAGACGAGACCCAGATAAACTAACGTCGACTGTAGACGTTCGGAGACGTTGATTGTAGACGAGACCCAGATAAACTAACGTAGATTGTAAACGTTCAGGGACGTCGATTGTAGACGAGACCCAGATAAACTAACGTCGATTGTAGACGAGACCCAGATAAACTAACGTCGATTATAGACGTTCGGCGACGTCGATTGTAGACGAGACCCAGATAAACTAACGTCAATTGTAAACGTTCAGGGACGTCGATTGTAGACGAGACCCAGATAAACTAACGTCGATTGTAGACGTTCGGGGACGTCGATTGTAGACGAGACCCAGATAAACTAACGTCGATTGTAGACGAGACCCAGATAAACTAACGTCGATTGTAGACGTTTAGGGACGTCGATTGTAGACGAGACCCAGATAAACTAACGTCAATTGTAAACATTCAGGGACGTCGATTGTAGACGAGACCCAGATAAACTAACGTCGATTGTAGACGTTCGGCGACGTCGATTGTAGACAAGACCCAGATAAACTAACGTCAATTGTAAACGTTCAGGGACGTCGATTGTAGACGAGACCCAGATAAACTAACGTCGACTGTAGACGTTCGGAGACGTCGATTGTAGACGAGACCCAGATAAACTAACGTCGACTGTAGACATTCGGAGACGTCGATTGTAGACAAGACCCAGGTACAGGAAAACTAACGTCGATTGTAGATGAAACCCAGGTACAGGAAAACTAACGTCGACTGTAGACGTTCGGAGACGTCGATTGTAGACAAGACCCAGATAAACTAACGTTGATTGTAGACATTCGGAGACGTCGATTGTAGACGAGACCCAGATAAACTAACGTCGGCTGTAGACGTCCGGAGACGTCGATTGTAGACGAGACCCAGATAAACTAATGTCGATTGTAGACGTTCAGGGACGTCGATTGTAGACGAGACCCAAATAAACTAACGTCGATTGTAGATGTTCGGGGACGTCGATTGTAGACGAGACCCAGATAAACTAAAGTCAATTGTAAACGTTCAGGGACGTCGATTGTAGACGAGACCCAGATAAACTAACGTCGATTGTAGACGTTCAGGGACGTCGACTGTAGATGAGACCCAGATAAACTAACGTCGATTGTAGACGTTCGGGGACGTCGATTGTAGACGAGACCCAGAAAAACTAACGTCAATTGTAAACGTTCAGGGACGTTGATTGTAGACGAGACCCAGATAAACTAACGTCAATTGTAAACGTTCGGCGACTTCGATTGTAGACGAGACCCAGATAAACTAACGTCAATTGTAAACGTTCAGGGACGTTGATTGTAGACGAGACCCAGATAAACTAACGCCGATTGTAGACGAGACCCAGATAAACTAACGTCGATTGTAGACGTTCGGGGACGTCGATTGTAGACGAGACCCAGATAAACTAACGTCGATTGTAGACGTTCGGGGACGTCGATTGTAGACGAGACCCAGATAAACTAACGTCGGCTGTAGACGTCCGGAGACGTCGATTGTAGACGAGACCCAGATAAACTAATGTCGATTGTAGACGTTCAGGGACGTCGATTGTAGACGAGACCCAAATAAACTAACGTCGATTGTAGATGTTCGGGGACGTCGATTGTAGACGAGACCCAGATAAACTAACGTCGATTGTAGACGTTCAGGGACGTTGATTGTAGACGAGACCCAGATAAACTAACGTCGATTATAGACGTTTGGCGACGTCGATTGTAGACGAGACCCAGATAAACTAACGTCAATTGTAAACGTTCGGCGACGTCGATTGTAGACGAGACCCAGATAAACTAAAGTAAATTGTAAACGTTCAGGGACGTCGATTGTAGACGAGACCCAGATAAACTAACGTCGATTGTAGACGTTCAGGGACGTCGACTGTAGATGAGACCCAGATAAACTAACGTCAACTGTAAACGTTCGGCGACGTCGATTGTAGACGAGACCCAGATAAACCAACGTCGATTGTAGACGTTCGGGGACGTCAATTGTAGACGAGACCCAGATAAACTAACGTCGATTGTAGACGTTCGGGGACGTCGATTGTAGACGAGACCCAGATAAACTAACGTCAATTGTAAACGTTCGGCGACGTCGATTGTAGACGAGACCCAGATAAACTAACGTCAATTGTAAACGTTCAGGGACGTCGATTGTAGACGAGACTCAGATAAACTAACGTTGACTGTAGACATTCGGAGACGTCGATTGTAGACGAGACCCAGATAAACTAACGTCGATTATAGACGTTCGGCGACGTCGATTGTAGACGAGACCCAGATAAACTAACGTCGACTGTAGACGTTCGGCGACGTCGACTGTAGACGAGACCCAGATAAACTAACGTCGACTGTAGACGTTCGGAGACGTCGATTGTAGACGAGACTCAGATAAACTAACGTCGACTGTAGACATTCGGAGACGTCGATTGTAGACAAGACCCAGGTACAGGAAAACTAACGTCGACTGTAGACGTTCGGCGACGTCGACTGTAGACGAGACCCAGATAAACTAACGTCGACTGTAGACGTTCGGCGACGTCGACTGTAGACGAGACCCAGATAAACTAACGTCGACTGTAGACGTTCGGAGACGTCGATTGTAGACGAGACCCAGGTACAGGAAAACTAACGTCGATTGTAGACGTTCGGGGACGTCGATTGTAGACGAGACCCAGATAAACTAATGTCGATTATAGACGTTCGGGGACGTCGATTGTAGACGAGACTCAGATAAACTAACGTTGACTGTAGACATTCGGAGACGTCGATTGTAGACAAGACCCAGGTACAGGAAAACTAACGTCGACTGTAGACGTTCGGGGACGTCGATTGTAGACGAGACCCAGATAAACTAACGTCGATTATAGACGTTCAGGGACGTCGATTGTAGACGAGACTCAGATAAACTAACGTTGACTGTAGACATTCGGAGACGTCGATTGTAGACAAGACCCAGGTACAGGAAAACTAACGTCGACTGTAGACGTTCGGAGACGTCGATTGTAGACGAGACCCAGATAAACTAACGTTGATTATAGACGTTCGGCGACGTCGATTGTAGACGAGACCCAGATAAACTAACGTCGACTGTAGACGTTCGGCGACGTCGACTGTAGACGAGACCCAGATAAACTAACGTCGACTGTAGACGTTCGGAGACGTCGACTGTAGACGAGACCCAGATAAACTAACGTCGACTGTAAACGTTCAGGGACGTTGATTGTAGACGAGACTCAGATAAACTAACGTCGACTGTAGACATTCGGAGACGTCGATTGTAGACAAGACCCAGGTACAGGAAAACTAACGTCGACTGTAGACGTTCGGAGACGACGATTGTAGACGAGACCCAGATAAACTAACGTCGACTGTAGACGTTCGGCGACGTCGACTGTAGACGAGACCCAGATAAACTAACGTCGACTGTAGACGTTCGGAGACGTCGACTGTAGACGAGACCCAGATAAACTAACGTCGACTGTAGACGTTCGGAGACGTCGACTGTAGACGAGACCCAGATAAACTAACGTCGACTGTAAACGTTCAGGGACGCCGATTGTAGACGAGACTCAGAAAAACTAACGTCGACTGTAGACATTCGGAGACGTCGATTGTAGACAAGACCCAGGTACAGGAAAACTAACGTCGACTGTAGACGTTCGGCGACGACGATTGTAGACGAGACCCAGATAAACTAACGTCGACTGTAGACGTTCGGCGACGTCGACTGTAGACGAGACCCAGATAAACTAACGTCAACTGTAGACGTTCGGAGACGTCGACTGTAGACGAGACCCAGATAAACTAACGTCGACTGTAGACGTTCGGAGACGTCGACTGTAGACGAGACCCAGATAAACTAACGTCGACTGTAAACGTTCAGGGACGTCGATTGTAGACGAGACTCAGATAAACTAACGTCGACTGTAGACATTCGGAGACGTCGATTGTAGACAAGACCCAGGTACAGGAAAACTAACGTCGACTGTAGACGTTCGGAGACGACGATTGTAGACGAGACCCAGATAAACTAACGTCGACTGTAGACGTTCGGCGACGTCGACTGTAGACGAGACCCAGATAAACTAACGTCGACTGTAGACGTTCGGAGACGTCGACTGTAGACGAGACCCAGATAAACTAACGTCGACTGTAGACGAGACCCAGATAAACTAACGTCGACTGTAGACGTTCGGAGACGTCGATTGTAGACGAGACCCAGGTACAGGAAAACTAACGTCGATTGTAGACGTTCGGGGACGTCGATTGTAGACGAGACCCAGATAAACTAACGTTGATTATAGACGTTCGGGGACGTCGATTGTAGACGAGACCCAGGTAGACTTAAGTCAAATGCGAATGAAGAAAAAATCTAACACACTCCTCAAAGATGCTGCAAATTTATTGTCATTTTCAGACACCAGGTAGAACTGCAGACCGGTGAATGAAGTTAAGTAATTTTAGCTGCGCATAGAAAAATTGTCTTACAAGTTTTGCGTCAGGGGACAAAAATAATACAGCCAAAATTGTGCTTGTGAGGATAAACAGAGGAAAGCCTTACTACTATTATTAGTGTAGCATGGAGACCGTGAACAAAGCAGTAGTTGTTTAAATATGATTTAAGTTCATAGGTTCACCAAGCGGTCATATTATAATTATTAAATTATCTTGCGTCTTCTACATAGTATTTTAGGTTTTGCCTGGTACAGAGGACATCTCTTACTTAGATATTCAGCTGCAAGCCTACTGATCTGCCACTTAACATCATATTGAGCAAAACCCAACACAACGGTAGATCTACAATATTGGCCTAATATCAGTTCACACACAGGCTTATCATCGTGTTAGTTGGGTGACTTACTATCCAACAAGCTACAGTATTAAACAAGCTACCAAACAAGCTAGGTAACGTTATAATCGCTATACATCGGCTATCATAATTTTTTTGTCATGACTAATTTATTAATGACTCAGCATCATCTGTATTAAATAGAAAAGAATCACTTCATCCAATGTTTAACATGAATAAAATAGTCATGACAGCCTCCTTACTTTTTTTGTGGCCCTTTTGCGTTTGTATTGTTTTACTACTTACACAATTATTTAAAGTATATATCATTATATTATTTACAATACACAGCGTGGTTTTTAATGTTTTTAGGAGGGGACAACCCTCAGATGGGTCCTCACCTATGCTGGCATGTGAAAAAGATCCTCAACTATTAATGAGATGGTCAATCCAGGCGATTTCAAAGAAGCTCTGGTAACTATTATATTTTCCCACCTTGTAAATCTAATCCCGTCTAGATAGGATTTTAAAAACAGCTGATGATCAGGGCCGATTATATCCTGTCAATCAAAAGGGAGCAGAAAAACATGTTCAGATTGCAACACTCTTGTGTTGAATTTCAGGCAAGTTAAAACTACAATAATGCATTAAAAGTAAAAAAAAAGCAACGTTAAAGCGGGTAATATTCTAATAGACCATTTGTGAGCAGACGTCACAGTTACGCAGAAAAACAGTGGTAACAAGTGGAGGAAAATGGGAAAAATCCACAGAATAAGAGAAAAAATGTCTTGCTGTGCCTCTGGATGTCAGAAACGGAATGCAAAGAAGATGGTCTTCATATTTATTGAATATCGTCGTTGAAGACGCTATGTGAAGCTAAACACAGACATTTATGGTTCCAAGCCACAGACTGGACTGATGAAACCTGCGATGATTATTCTACTATTAAAGCATTTTTTTATGTGAACAATAGATCTACATAATATTCATATATGCATTTCATAGGCAGAGCCGCCTTAACCTAATGTTAGGCCCCGGGGCTGAGAGGTTTTGTAGGCCCCCCATCCCCCTCGATTTATAGAGTCTCATTTTAAAAAAGTGTAATATCTAGGTAATCTACATCACAGTTGAGAAATTTTCATGCAGATGAGAGGGCGATTTCACTGTTTTATATGATTTGACTGTAACTAACCACAAACATGGATATAATAAAATTATGCATGGAAAAGAAACTGTCGACAGTCTCAGAGAGTTTAATTCATACATTTATATTTGAGTGTTGTAGTTTTATGATGCAGTTTAGCACTGCTGCAGTTCATTTTACAGTTTCCCCTGCATTATGTTGACTATTAGGGCCAAGAAAATTGATTATTTGTCAAATTCAGATGACGTTTTAGTAATTTATGACAGTATGAGTGAGTTTAATTTGTAGATTGATGATCGTTAATCTAGTAAATTATTTAATCCACTGAACACTGCTGTGTGGTAATATAAAAACACTCTCCCAACAGCATACTGTTTCTTTTGAGCCTAATTCCTAGTCAAATTAAAATAATATAGTTGTGATAGTGTTTTGTATAGACGTGGCCAGACGAGCAGTCTACCAATAACATTAGAGCGACAGCACTACGAATGCCCACAAGCGACTTCACAGTATAGAGACTAGCGACATACAGTGACAAAATCGCTGGCTGTGTGAACGGGGCTGGGGCCATGTGGGTCACTCAATCAGCAGACATGTAACGTGCGATTAGAGTGATTGACAGAAAACCTGACAAGTTACAAAACAATATGACCTTTTCAGCTCATCATGAACCTGAACATGGGAGGCCCCTGAACTTGGGTGGCCCCTGGGCTTCAGCCCAGGTAAGCCCGTGCATTAAAGATCCCGTTCTTCGTGATCCCATGTTTCAAACTTTAGTTAGTGTGTAATGTTGCTGTTAGAGCATAAATAATATCTGTAAAATTATAAAGCTCAAAGTTCAATGCCAAGCGAGATATTTTATTTAACAGAAGTCGCCTACATCGAACGGCCCGTTTGGACTACATCCCTCTACTTCCTTCTTTAATGATGTCACTAGAGCCGTTTTTTGACTAACCTCCGCCCACAGGAATGCTCCCTCAACTCTACTGAAATTCGTTTATGTACTTGCGCACTTCTTATAACTTACTCAGCTCTTACGGTGATTTTCTGAAGTAAAACTGACGCTTCATCTTTTGTGTGATGTACAATAAACTTTAAACTCATCAGTATATGTTTGATCATCATTCAGACAGCAGACTTGTAGGCTATTAATATATAATGGATACATACAAGCAGATGACAAATACGTTATAATAACCGTAATTAAACTACTAAACTATACCTGTTCCATCTCTATACAGCACTCTGACTCTGTAGGCATTATTGTCCGACAGGAATTGACCACTGTTACTGAGAGTTTCTGATATTATCATCATTCCATGAGATGAAATTGTCCTGAGAGACTGAGCGCGAGCTCATGAAGCTCCGCCCCCTGGGTCGTCCAGCAGCAGCTTATTTGCATTTAAAGGGCACACACTAAAACAGCCGTTTTTCTGAGCCCCAAAAAATGACAATTTAAGCATGCTGTAAAAAATGATCTGTTGGGTATTTTGAGCTGAAACTTCACATACACACTCTGGGGACATCAGAGACTTATTTTACATCTTGTGAAAAGGGGCATAATACGGGACCATAGACTGTAAAAAATATGGACAAAGCGTCTGTGACGTCACCCATAGACTTTCTGAAGAACGGGTTTGAAGCCGTTTATAGGGGTTATGGGCCGCGCCATCTTAGAAAATCTTGGGAAATCCTAACCCCGCCCACCTTCTGACGCAGCGCGCGTCACTCAGCTCGCTCTGCTACTCCGGTTATCATTTAAATAAATCTTAAACATTATAGCCACACAAATGTGGTTCAGGCAACGTGTATTGATTATATTCACTGCACATAACGTTTGCCTATTTATAAAAAAAACAAAATATAAAACACAAACCTGCCTCTTTTCGTTTTAAATATAATATAAAAATCTTTAACATTTTAATATGGTCCAGGCAATATGTGCGTTTGTACTAAACAACAGATGTTGCAGTAAACAACATTACAGATCATATTCGTTGTATTAAAATTTAAAATGACAAAACTCAACCCAGTCTCTTTTTGTTAAATTTCAGTTTTATCAATATTAGCCATTATAAAAGTATAAGTAAAAGGTAAAGTTACAAGAAGCTATACAAATAAAGCAAACAATTCAGTCAAACATACAAAGTCAGCGCTCGATCTAGTCTAACCATACAACGGTAAAGTTAAATAGCTTATAAAGTTATGAAACTTCCCCTCAGCCAAAACGATTGCCCAGGGAACAGATTATAGATTCACGAAACCAAAAATCGCCCGTTAGATATAGACAAGACGAATTATATCTTATGTTTAACCACTACAGAGACGCCAGAGACAGCGGCAAACCTCAGAACGACTAGCCGAGGAAAGGCTGTTCCAGGCGGGGTACAGGAGCGCCGAGCACCCGGTCATCGCGGGATCTCACAACTGGATACAATTTTCATAAATCTTTATAAATAAACCACAGATTTGAGCTTTAAACAACTACATTCTCGCCTGAAAAACTCTTAAAACTACATTTCATGATACAGAAACAGTAGTATTATATGTCAACTGTATTAAAAAATGGCGCTTCTTATGTTGTCATTCTCCGTGGCGCTGCCTTGTCAGCTGTCAATCAAGCTGTCAATCAAAGTTAACCACGCCCTTATTGTCATACATTTTATATCTAAATACGATCTAAACTAACGAGTTAGAAAAAAATTCACAGCCCTCATGGTTGTCAGGCACTCGGAAACTATCGAAAAATACAATAAAAGTCCATGGGACCAACCTGTAAAAACATGAATTTATGCTGTGAAAACAGACATTTTAACATGGGGGCTATGGACATTTGCTCCCTTTTGGGACCTTCCTCTAGCGGATTTTCAATGTATTGCAGTTTTTCGCACTTCCGGGTAGGCTTCATTTTTCAGATCAGAATGTTGCCGCTTGTACGGGACCTTTAATGTGGCCTTGTTCATAGGGGCATAATAGCTTTACATTTACAGCATGAAATAATATTTAAACCTATAACTTTTTATATAGGTAACATTTAGGCCTATCTCACAATTCTGACTTTTTTCTTGCCATTGCGAGTTGATATCACAATTCTATGGGGGGAAAGTCAGAATTGAGGGATATAAACCCGCAATTCTGAGGGGTAGAAGACAGAATATCGAGTTAATATCATGCAGTCATGTTAATATCATGAGATATAAACTCGAAATTACCTTTTTATTGTTTTATTACGTGGCTTCCATAGAGTGCTACTGCAGAACTGTCATCTCTGCAACCAGGCTCCGCCCACAAAACACATCATCGATGTTTGCAAACACCCCAATGGTCTTTTTGACACTATGAATCACCCGCAGTTCAAGCCAAGTTTGCCAGGTCTGCGTTTTTTTCCTACAATTGGATGCACGTCTCCCATCCAATTATCTTACTTGTGATAAGAAACAAAGTATCTGCTTTAAATTTTGTCCGTTTTCACGAAATTCAAACAATAAATGGCGTTTTGACGCTCTTAAATGTGACAGATCGCTGTATCGCCTCAGTTCAGATGGCGTCTTCTTTTCTTCAGAAGTCTTTGCTTCCACTTTACTACAAGATATAGCTCGAAAAACATGAACGAACATCAGAAAGTACTGTATGTTGAAAGATACAGTAAAACTTACCGAAATTAATCATGTAATCGCTCAATCAGTGTTTCAACCACGGAAAGACGTCTATAAAACAGCTTGTGAACAATGTGTTGCTGTTACCTCAGGAAAGTTATCCAGTGTTCACAATTCGGTTTTTAGCTATATAAAAAGACAATAGAGATGAGCTTATTTACTGTTAATAATATAGGCTATGTATGTTTGAATAAATTTGCCACCGAGACAATATTTTATGAAAACTGCCTCATTTTTATTGTGTAATTATTTTATCTGAAAATAAAAAGCAATATAATAGCTCGCTGTTGTTAATTTTAACCTCTAATATTATAAAAATGTACTTATAGTAATGTACCAAATGAGAGGTTTCCATGTATAGTTTGCAGCATTATTTGGGAGTGATTTTTTTCCTTAAGAAAATCAAACTATCGCGCTATCTGTATCGGCAGATTTCATTCTGAATAGTTGGTATCGACTGAGGAATTTAGAAATTGGTGCATCTCTACTTGAGACATCTATTGATGGGATTTACACATGTGGGACATGACAAGCTGTTTGTCTTACCCTTGCGAAAAATAAGTTTATTCAAGTGTTCTATATATTAGTATACTTCTTTTAAACTAAAAATAAGAAAGTATACTTTCAGTCTACATTTTATATACTTCTCAAAAATATACTGTATGTACTTCTCAGAAATATACTTAAAATTACACTTAAGTGTACTTGACTTGAGAGAAAAGTCCAAGTATATTTGGCCTGTACTTGAAACTTACCGACATTCAAGTGTTGATAAAAAAGGATGCATGAAGCTAATAAAATGTTTTTAAAATTACAGTTAAAGGTATTTTTCCAAGTATAAAAAATAATATCTACATTTGAACATAGTAGGCTAGTATATTGCAAGTGTAAAAATAATATATAAATAGTAAACTATAAGTATAATGTTATGTTCACTTAAAGAAAACTTACAAGTATACTTGCAGTATAAACTACTAAACTAGTAGTTTACCGAGAGTACACTTCAGTGTGTACTTTCATAAACTAAAAAATGTACTACTTGTATTAAAATAGTAAACTATACTTATAAGTTCACTTGTAGTCCAGATGCATTACAAATGAGCAACCTAGTTGTGTACTTAGTTTACTACTCTTACACTTATAGTACACTTAAACGTATACTTTTATATACTAAAATTGGGCCAATTTTGTCCCAAGCAGTATTGAAATAGTACACTTACAAGTTTACTACAAGTACACATTGATATTAGTATACTTGCTACATAAAGTGTACTTAAAAATATACTTGAACATTACTTAAGTATACTTCATAAAATTATCTTGAAGTATACTGCTTTTTCGTAAGGGTAGGAGCCAACAATATTTACAGTACAAAATGGCAAGTAAGTGAATAGACAGGGTGAATCTTTTGGAAAGTGGCTAAAATAAGTGTTTAAATAATAATTTAGTCATAACAACAAATATTTGAATGCTTAAAAGGGCATTATTGGGCAGGGCAAATTGCTGCATAACGGACGATAAAATTAGAAAAGGAGAGAATTTATTTATTTATTTTATTTTTTGGAGAGAAACAACAAGAACACAGGATTAAAAACGTTCAAGGAGAACCGTGAGGAACTTGGAAAAACTTTCCCCATACACAGCTTTGTTAATTTTCTGTAGCAAGTGTGTGTGTGTGTGTGTGTGTGAGAGAGAGAGAGAGAGAGAGAGAGAGAGAGAGAGAGAGAGAGAGAGAGAGAGAGAGAGAGAGAGAGAGAGAGAGACAGCCCACGACTCCTTTGTTTTTATCTCCTCAGAAGCTGCTACAGCAAACCATGCTGCTGTCTCCAACTCAGCAAACCCTGAGAATATGCAATGCTTAACGGTGAGTGCTAACGTTCCCTTTTTCTGTTGTGTGTGGCTTATGGTCTGAGATTGACCCTAGAATGTTGAGTAAGGTGCACTGTTAAAAATGTACTGTTTTCCAAATATTTTGTTGAACATATACTCTGCAGCTGCCTTGATGAATGTATTGGCTAAATTAAGCATTGTTCATGTAGTAAATTAACAAGTTAAAACAACAAAAGATGCATGGACCTTCAACCACATAAACCCACTGATCGGTTTTTACATTGCAAAAAAAAAAAAAGGAACTCTGTGAGAATTCAAGATCTCTCAGTCTCCACTATTGTCTTCATTATTGGCACATGACTCAGTTGAGTAAAAACCTGTCACTCATTTACTCACCCTCATGCTTTTCCAAACAAATTTTCTTTTTTGGAACACAAATGAAGCTATTCACTGTTTTTTTTTCAGACAATGAAACTTACAGTACAGTGATCAGTGGCAGTCAAGCTTAAAAAATGACAAAAAAGCACCACAAAGGAAACCCATATGACTCATACGTTGCACAGTGGCTTTATGTGAGGAACAGGCCAACATTTCTGTTAATATTCTCTGTTAAACCTGGCCCCTATTAGCTCTCAAATCTCATTTGCACAACCGTACTGTATATTCAAATATTGTATGACATACAGTATATTTAAACACTATATGAACAAAAGTATTGGGACACAATATTATCAATGATCGAATTCAGACCCATTGCCACAGGTATATAAAATCAAGCACCTAGCCATGCAGACTGCATTTACAAACATTTGTGCAAACAATGGCCTTGTTTACAATGCAGGTCTTGATGCCAAACTCTGATTTGTTGCCTATATCCGATTTTTTTGACCGTCCATTTACACGTTCTTTCAATTGTGACCCATATCCGATTCATGTGTTTACACTTGCCATACTATCTGAAACATTGCGCATGCTTAAAGGGTTAAATTCTCTTGCACAGATGGACGAATGCAAAATATGATTGATGCTAGCTCTGCGATATATGTGAAGTTCGCCAAACATCACCATGATTATGAGGCGGAGGAGGACGAAAAGTGCCATCATTGCAGCCTGTGCTCATGCTTCAGTTATTGTGTGCGAGAGAGATCTCAGGACTGGTGGGAGTATATTGTGACGGGCTTTAACGAGAAGCAGTGTGTCCGAAATTTTAGGATGAGCAAGCCAACCTTTGATATGTTGTCAACGTTTGTCCACATTCCTCTCCTACGACGACACAACGTTTAGTCGGGCCATCCGTCCCTTTGCAGAAGCGCGTCGGGGTTTCTCTCGTCATTAAACCACGGAGACGTTGCCTAATGCCTCAGAAAATCTGCCTGTTTACATGACAGTCGCACTGGCACATATCCGATTTATATCTGATTTATTTCCACATATGAATGAGGCCTGAAACCGATCTCGAAATATCCGAATGCATGTGTTTTTTTCCTGTTTACATGGTCATAGAACACATCCGATCTGTGTCACATATGAGCAAAAAATCGGAATTGGGTCACATTTCACTGACAGTGTAAACGAGCCCAATGGGTGGTTCTGAAGAGCTAATTGAATTCAAGTATGATATTGTGATAGGATGCCGCCTTTGCAATGTCACTTCACGGTCAACTGTAAAAAGTGTCAGCTTCGAAGCAGAAGACCATGTAGACTCACAGAGTGAACCGGGCACTGTGTGCTGACTTTGAGGCATATGGTGCGTAAAATACGCCAATGCTCCGCTGATTCCACAGCCGAAGAGCTCCAAACGTCCACAGGCATTAATATCAGCACGAATACTGTGCAGCGGGAGCTTCGTGGAATGGGTTTCCATGGCTGAGCAGCTTCATGCAAGACTCACACAATGGCTATGTTTACATGCACACCTTTTGTTTCAGTTGGAATGAATTAATTCCTAAATAAAAGTGTATAAATAAAATAAATAAAAATAAAATAAAAATACAATTTCTAAATAAAGTGATTGGTTTGATGCGTGCGTTTATATGACACAAGCTTCTAATAAGACATGCGCACACTGAGCGAATATACAAACCCAGTGTTTGCACATATTATTCTCCTACATTAGTTATTTTCCTTGTTTTAAAGAGCAGACTTAATATTTATCTATTTCGGGCCCTGAGTAGGAGACGACGAGCGCATGAACCGTTGTGCCGTGCTGCTTATATTTATCAATCAGTAAAAATACCCCTTCCCACGCCCAAAATAAAGTGTAACTAAGTAGTTCTGCTCCACTTCACAGACGATGAGTGGTAGGAGAATTATGACATTTAATTTAACAACAACTGCAGCTCGCGCGTCATACGTCATTGCACATGCGCAGTCCTTTCCAGTTTCAGTTTTCAGTCCAATCAGGTGTTTACATGTCGGATTAGAAAAGTAATGAATTACCCCTTTCAATCCGATCGAAATTTCATTCGGATCGAGCTCAGTCAGATCGATAATGGTGTTTACATGAAGGCTTTTCAGTCTGATTGAACCATCAATCTGATTACCAACAGATTATTTGGTTGCATGTAAACGTAGCCAATGATAAGCGTCAGATGGAGTGATGTAAAGCACACAGCATGACTATATATATATGAACTTTTAATACTGTGTGGTTTTAAAAAACCTTTTTAACAACCTTAAAAATGGTAGGTTGGTTGGGTTAGGGTAGACATGTAAAATAAGCTGCTTCTGGATCTGTCTAATTGTTTAATATATTTAAGTTAAGACAACTCTCAAAGTAGATTTAAAGAGGATTTACTGAGATAATGACAGTGGAGGAGGAGCTTCTGCTCTTGTTTCATGTAAGAGACGTAAGAGACATACTGCAGCGACAGCACAACTAGAAAACTAGAAAACCTCCAGCATGAGGCCGATCTGTGGTAGAGGATAGACATTATATAACACTGCAGGGGTGAGTACAGTTTTCACTGTTTTGACGAAAGGATATGTGATTGTGATTGTGTTGCATAGAGGTGTGTGCCTGCACTAACGAAAATGAACTTACTATTTTCTAAATGTTTGAACTAATTTATGACAATTATGCAGATTATAACCAAATATTATGTAGTCCCCATGGGCAAGTGTCAATCCCGAAGTAGAAAAATGTATAATAATTAATAAGGTTGCATTTTTCACAGTTTGACCATTTTATTTGCAGTGTTATTATTGGTTGTTTCCGAGTTTAACTTGCTGTTTTAGGAAGTCTGGAGTTCTACTCATTCAGACTCAGAAATAATCCATTGATCGTTACAGTGTTTTATGTACCAAGTATTGTGGCATGTGTGTGCAACTTGGTCTCTTGTCTTCAAAATATATAAATAATAGTCTAGTTTTGTCTCACAGACTGTCTCACCAGGCCTGTGCCAGAAAACCCATTTTATGGAGGCTGCTGGTTCAGGTAGACATTAGCCGCGTTTCCATTACAGATTTGCGCAAAACGTAAAAAAAAAACTATTGCGAAATGACAGTGTTTCTAAAATGTATTTTTTTCCTGTGTGATAAGTCATTCCAAAAATCATGGCAACAGATACTAGTAAGTTTATGTTTATCCCAGCCATCGTACTAGCCATTATTTTTAATGGAATGAGACGTAGGCGTGTTATCCAACATTAATGGCAAGGAAAGCCACTTATACTTGGGAACGGCACATATGTGACCCTGGTCCACAAAACCAGTCACATGGGTCAATTTTTTGAAATTGAGATTTATACATCATATGAATATTACAATATTTGGTCGAGATACAACTATTTGAAAATCTGGAATCTGAGGTTGCAAAAAAATCGAAACATTGAGAATCTCCTTTAAAGTTGTCCATTTATGTTCACGATTGTGCTGCATTCACTCACAAAAATAAATGTTTTATATATTTACGGTAGGAAATTTACAACATATCTTCATGGAACATGATCTTTACTTAATATCCTAATGATTTTTGGCATAAAAGAAAATTGATCATTTTGACCCATACAATGTATTGTTGGCTATTGCCACAAATATACCCGTGCGACATGTGACTGGTTTTGTGATCCAGGGTCAGATATGAGGTGTTTCTGGGTGTTTCTCCCTCATATCTGCTTCGAGGTCTTGATAAATTGTAGCATTACTTTGTTGTTTAGAATCCAGTATTCCCATAATTCTTTTGTCTTTTATGAATTTAATAATGAACTCTGTCCCGTCTTCTGTCCAAACATACCGTGTCATCTTTAAAGAATGATCGACTTTTACGTACGTCAGGTGATCTGTAAATGCGAAAAAACTGTTTCCATTGCAGTTTTGCGAAATATTCCTTTTTCAAATTGCCTGAAAAACCACCTCATGCAAGCATAAAAACTTTTTTGTGATATATGGGAGTTTTTGCGAAATTGACGTGTTTCCATTGACGTATTTTCAATTTACGCAGTTTGAAGGGTAATGGAAATGCTGCTATTGTGACACGAGTTAAGTACAAAGCTTTGTTAGCAAATGTTTATCGACAATATAGGAGCATTTGGACTTGTGCTGAACGAAAAAGGTGAGCACATGAATTTAGATTAATGCACATGATGGCTTTGTATTCCGTTCTGAGATTTGGTCACCCAATATCCTACGAATTGAATAATATCCTAAAGCAATCATTGATGTAGTTTGTCCGCTTTGGATGGAGATAAAAGGCGATTTGATTGGACGGCAGCAACGAGAGGTCTTTCTTCAGCTCTGATTCTCTGGCTGCTCAAACATAAATCCCCGTAGGCTCTCTTTGTTTTTGTGCCGGCATCTTCATGGTTTTTGTGCATACATTGAATGACAACATTGAACCGCTGGACGATAACTGACTCTGACTTCAGTCGCCAGTTGTCCTGTTGAACTCTGAATCACATGTGCAGCTGCACATCAAAACCAGACTTTGTTGACAAGAGCCTCAGGTGTATTTGGTTCAGTGACTGAGAGAGCATGGTTTTCTGAAAGTCTACCTCCGTTAACACCAGATCGTAGGATGTTTTTTCACTACTCCAGTGAAAATGCTTTCAACAGGATCTTTCAACAGACACCCAGCAATTGCTTGTGATCAGCTATTGATTAATTACAACTCTGTTTACTTTGTGGTGTTTTTACTGTAATATCTTTTAGATGGTTTAAAGAGTGCATATTGTATCTCTTTCATCTGTTTTAAAGAGCCGCCGGAAGTAGTGAAGACATTTCAAAGTAAGATTCCTGGTGTATTTTGGCTTGTTTATCTGACAAGCTGTTCCTGCATTATGCAGAACATATTTTTTTCCTGGTTAATAACTACAGCTTTAAACAGAAATATTTATTTGCATTCAAATAAATTAAATCATTTTGCTTTTAAATGTCTCCACGAATCCTTTTATTAAAGCTGCAGTCCGTAACACTTTTAGGTTAAAAATTATCCAAAATAAATTTGAGCAAGTACATAACCAGCCAGTGTTCAAAACTCTCTGCTTGCCTTAGCTCGATTCAAAACAGTAAGCTTGTAATAATGTTTTTAATTCCAGTGGTACTGGTGGATTTCCACAGGAAATTCATGCATGTCACAGGGCTCTACACTTACTTTTTGAACAAGGAGCACTGGTGCGCCTAAATAAAATTTTTTAGGAGCACAGACAAATATTTGGGGGCACAGTCATTTTTGTTGTATAAGTTTATCATTATAGTTTTATTATTAGAATTATTCAACAATTAAATTTACAATGCTCACTGTAAGGTTAAGAACATCAGACCAAAACTTTCAAACAAAAGATTTTCATTTAATTCTATTTTATCGTCATGTAGATTTAATTTATCATTGTATGTAGGCCCTATGTATGTTTCACATTTTATCTGAAATGAAGATCATGTCTGAGTCACTTGGCCAAGCTTTGTAGCCTGGTCGCCTTGACCTCTTTCCAGCAGACAGCCAATTTTCAGCACATTTTGTAGGATCAGACAGTTCCAGGGAGGGCCCCTCTGTGCTGATCCGAATTAGTAGGGCCCTATAAAATCCGTTTTATTTTTTCCCAAATTCCGTTTTTTCCGTTTTAATTTTTGGGAATTCAGTTTTTTTTTTACCCTTTACGTAAAAAGAGTGTTTTTAATGTTAATGATTAAAATGTACACAAATAAAATAGGAATGACCCTAAATTTATTGAGGTAACAAACAAAATTCTCATTTTAAGAGATGTTAAATGTGGTTTGGTTTGTTTACATTAGTGAATGTATTAGGCTAACTAACATGAACCACGAGCAATACATTTGTTACTGTATTTATTAATCTTTGTTAATCTTAGTTAACCCTAACCCTGTATTTTTAATGTTACTTCACACAGTGCATTAAGCTAACTAATGTTAACAAATACAACTTTTCATTTAAATAATGTAGGCTACTAAATGGTGAAATTAACATTAATAAAGATTAATAAATGCTGTATAAGTGCAGTTTATTAATAGTTAATGTTAACTGATCTAGTTAACTAGAGTTTAATAAATGGAACCGATTTTGTTATACACCGAACCGATTCAGTGTTGGACAGATCAGTTGTTTTAACCATTCATTAAAGTGAATCGGTACAAATGAGTCATTAGTTCGCGAATCGGACGTATCATTAGCAGACTTGTACGCGTTGTGTGATTATCCCGGCAGTTTTAGGACAAAGCACAAGATTTGTCAACACAGAAAACATTTCATCATTGGATAGGTTTTGTTTAGTTTATTGAAAGTGTTTTTTAAGTCAGCTGAATGGGCGGAACGCTTTTCAGAGAAGAAGGAAAGGTAAAAAAGTTTTTTTTTTTTTTGCACAATTCACACACAGCGGTAGCCTAATTCAGGAAAAAAAATATCCGAATGCTCCACGTGAAATCTCGTTCTTCCGATCTTTTACCATTGTGCCAATTCTCAATTGATTTAGATTAATAAGCGCGAGGGAGTGAGAGAGAGCAAGACAGTTTGAAGACGCGCGCGCGACCGGGCCTCTCTCTCAAGCGATTTTCCTCAGACATACGTTTTTCTCCCACACAAAAACAGAATTTTATTCCAAATATGTAAAATTCCGCGTTGACACTAGATTCCGCGTTAATTTGCCAATTCCGCGATTCCGTGAACGCGGAAATTATAAGGCCCTAAAATAGTTCGTGTGTGGGAACTGTAGTTTTTTTTATGAGGCTACAGACTAGCTACTGAAGATTTAGGCCTAAACAATTGATCTCCCGGTAATATAATGTCCTACTCTGCCCCTCCTCATGATGATGTATTTGCAGCTGTTTCTATAGAAAAATGCTGTGTCACTCGCACGAGTGCGCCCAAATATTTTTTCACGTTCGCACGCTGAAATATTTACTCGCATGTGCGAGTGAAATGGGCGCACTGTAGAGCCTGCGTCATTACGTCACATCTGTGCACATAAAGAAGAGTCTGTGCTAGTAGGCTTTGAGTGCGAGGATGTTAGGTGGAGATTTATAGCCTTTTCTCACAACGCTTGATATAATTAAACTTATTAATTTGATGGCGGATACAGAAAAGTTCAAACAACATTCACCAGTGACAACTGCAGATTCACCCGTTGTAAAACGCAAAAGACTTCGGACTTCGGAGTGGCTACAGAAAGAGAGACTGCAACCGGCCCGTGCGAAAACAAGGATAAATATCGGAAGGGCATTAAATGTAGTCACGCAATGCTGATGTTGTTGACATTAACAATTTGAGATCAAAGTATAATTGGCACGGTTTGACGTGATAAGCGATTGTTAGATTTAATCGGCGTGATTTACTGCAATGCTTTTTTCCTCTTAGTTGGTCAGAACAAAAGTGGATGTTACTTGTTCAGATTACATTTCCCGGTGAAAACTCTTATGTTGGTCATACTTACAAAAAGTATAATCTGTGATTGCGAATGCCAGTATCCACACCAACTGACAGCCGCACGTTCTCCTCAAAACATTGGATTCATCCGCGCTGTGCCGTGCCGAGGCACAACCCACGTAAAGTTGATAATTCCGCGAATAACTGCAATTGCAGATTTCAAGTACTTTATGCGCTCCTAAACTTTTTCAATTAGAAGTATGAGCTTCTGTTGCCTTTGGCTTGCTCAGTTGGGGATATTTTGGGGATATTTAATTTTATTCTATCAATCAATAAATTCCACTAGAAACAAACCTTGTTGTATTATTTTATTTTAATTTAATACTGTGAAGCTGCTTTGATACAATCTGTATTGTGAAAAGCGCTATACAAATATACTTGATTTGATTTGATTTGATTTGATTTCTTGGGGAAAAAAGTAAACATCAAGCCCTGGAAATGTGTACATTATAGCTGATAATATGCTTCAGTTGTTCAGTATGCTTCAGATATGCTTCAGTTCTTGCATCTGTGATCTTGGGCAAAGAAAAACGTGACAAGTCACCCACATTTAAATGATGTGATAGTCACGCGATGACAAAATGATGACCCACTGCTTAATATGTGCAGCTGCAAAGGTCAGTAGCGGTCTTTGATCAGTCATCAGATTGAGCTGTCTGCCCCAAAGATATTGATGGCATTTTTTTACTGTGTAAGACTCTATGCTTCTATCTTGAATTGTGAATACATTTTCTCTGCTGGAGACGGAGTACTGTATGTGATTTATATGCAACTGGATGATCTTCACCATTTGGTTTTATATTCTGAAGGACTTCGCCAGTTCCATAAGCTGAATCATCAGATGCTAGATTTTAGATTTAGAGACAAATGACGATCACAATGAACTAATACTTTTGTCACTGGTCAACAGTTCTTTGAAAGCACTTTGCTCTTCTTTATTCCAACTCTAGGCAACTTGCTCTTTTATACGTAACTGGTGCCAAGATTGTGCATGGGTGTGGTGTGAAGCGTCCACCCAAATGTGCACCAAAATATTTTTTTCACATTCACACACAATTTTAACTTCTCAAATGTCCCTTTATAGGGACACAACTGGATGTAGAGACTTTCTGGTGAACTTTGAAACTTTGTATGCACTGCAGATGGGCAGGGGTGAACTATTAAAACTAATATTTTAAACTAATACATACATTCCATTGGTAACTACTTAAATTGCATACACATTGGGAAACCTAATGGGCAAATAAAATAGTTTGTATTTTTATCACCTTCAAATTGATGCTTTCATCAGGCCGTTTCCTACAACAACTATGTCTATGGTTTACCCTGAGAAGCAAGGCCGTTCCCGATCACTCTTTCTGCCGACTGTTTCCAAAGTTGTAAGTGCTTCTTCATGCATGGCTAACAGGAGGCAAACCTCCTCCTCTAATCCCACTTTTTAAATGAAGAAAGGAGAGAAAACAGCTTCTGAATTCCCAATGGAAGTGACGGATTGAATGGACTTCATTGCCTGATGGAGATCAGTGTTCATGTGGTTTTTAAGGTCTTGCCTCTCCTTGGATTTCTGTTGCGCAGCTTTAAAAAGAAATGTGCCCAAAAGGGCTATGAACTCATCAGGGTCGCCAGGGTTACCAATGCATGTAGAAGTTTTGTCTTCCCATTTTTTTATTTTATTTAAATCAACCTCTCACTTGGTTGTAAAAAGTCCTGTGCAATAGAGTCTTTGAATAGGTTGGCATAGAGTAAGAGGGTGGTGTCAGAATCTTAAAGCAGAAAAATGTTGTTGTTTTTTCCTAGTAGTGATTTGGCAAATATCCCTGATGCTGCTGTGATGTTAATGGTGTTAATATAAAGTGAGCGCATTCGTCTTTGAGCATAATGCCCTTACAAAAATAGTTTACTTCAAGTTTTATTTCATTTTATTTAAGGGATAGTTCATCCAAAAATGAAAATTATGTCATCATTCACTCACCCTCAAGTATTTTTTTTTGTCCATACTATGGAAGTCATTGTAGGGCTCCAGACTAACTTTTCCACTGGTTGCACTGGTGCTACCAACTTTCTCAGTTGGTCGCACCAGCATATGATTTGGTCGCACCTATTAAAAAAACATGTATGTTCTTTAATGTTTGATTTTAATTTTACTGTCTTCACATAGGGATGGGAATTGATAAGATTTTATCAATAATAATGCCACTGGCGATTCTGATTATCGATCCGATTCTTTAACGATTCTCTTATCGATTCTTGATAGCACTGTGTGGAAAAATGTACTCATGCTTTTCAAAAAAACAAGTGGTTTTATTTATATTAAAGCTTAAGCTTGAGTAAGCAAACTACACTTTTTATGTAATTAAAGTAATAAATAGAACTTTATTGTAAAGTGTTACTGATTAGTTATACACCGATTCAGACGTCTCCTGAGTTCACTGTTGGAAAGATCAGTTGTTTTAACCATTCATTAAAATTAATCGGTTCAAAGGAGTCATTAGTTCGCGAATTGGACGTTGTCATGCGCGTTGTGTGATTATCGCAGCAGTTAAGACAACCAAGATTTGTGTCAACACAGAAAACATTTCATCACTGGATAGTTTTTTTTCGTTCAATTAAAGTGTTGTTTGTCCGGAACGCTTTTCAGAGAAGATAAGGCAACTTATTTAGCACAATTCACACCCAGCAGTAATTCAGGAAAAAATGTCAGAATCCTCCACGGAAACTCTTCCGACCTTTTACCACCGTGTCGATTTATTTTGATTAATATGTGCGAGGGAGAGAGTCGGTGAAGTCTTGTTTACACTTTCGCCTGGCTCCGAAGAGAGAGTGCGCACGCGCGACCGGCTCTCTCTCTCTGCTCTGCTCGTTCTTTCAGTTAAACATGCACCCTGTCACAAGTGCAGCAGTTCATCTACATTACTCACCGATCAAATAAGACTTTGGCGGGACAAAAATTCACTTTGGCGGGCGCTAAAACATGTTAAATGCAGGAAAATTCATACGTAAATTTAACTGAGTAACGTTAGTAGGCAACATGACCATGCACTCGCACAAATGCGACCACATACAATTTTAACTCGCACATTCTCAAAAAATGGTCGCAGTCTGGAACCCTGCATTGGTGCTTCATTACTGTTTGGTTGTAAACATTCTTCAAAATAACTTACTTTGTGTTCAGAAAAGAACGTCACTTTTTGAGGGTGAGCAAAAACCCACCGTTTTGTGTCTGTCCCTTTAAATGCAAATGAGCTGCTGCTCCCGGCACAGGGGGCGGAGCTTCAACAGCTTGTGTCCTTTTACCTCACACAGACATGCACTGAAAATTTCAAAAACTTTTAGCCTTTTATGTTCAAACCGGAGTCAGACAATGATGGAGTCAAGTCAAGTTTATTTATATAGCGCTTTTCACAATACAGATTGTATCAAAGCAGCTTCACAGTATTAAATTAAAATAATACATCAATGCTTGTTTCTAGTGGGAAACGTCCACGTTTGGTAATGCTGATCAATAGTATTGTTGATTGATTAATTAAATTAAATATCCCCAAATATCCCCAACTGAGCAAGCCAAAGGCAACAGTGGCAAGGAACCGAAAAACTCCATCAGGTGACCTAATGGAGAAAAAAAAACCTTGGGAGAACCCAGGCTCAGTCGGGGGCCAGTTCTCCTCTGGCGTTTTTATGAACTAGAGGTCAGATTTAACTATCAGATTAAAAGTATGATATGAATGCCTGGCTGAAGAGATGCGTCTTTAATCTAGTTTTAAACTGGGAGAGTGAGTCCGAGCAACGAACAGTATCAGGAAGGCTATTCCAGAGTTTTGGAGCTAAATGTGAAAATGCTCTCCCTCCTTTGGTGGATCTGGATATCCTAGGTATGACCAAAAGCCTCGAATTTAGTGATCTTAAAGAGCGCGATAGAAGATCCGTTAAATAGACTGGAGCTAAGCCGTTTAGGGCTTTATAAGTCAGTAGCAATACCTTGTAATTAATACGGAACTTTATAGGTAACCAATGTAGTGATGATAAAATCGGTGTTATATGATCATATTTTCTTGATCTAGTAAGAACTCTAGCGGCTGCATTTTGGACTAACTGTAGCTTGTTTATTGAGGATGCAGGACAACCGACTAATAAAGCATTACAGTAATCTAGTCTCGAGGTCATGAATGCATGAACTAACTTTTCTGCATCGGAAACTGATAGCATATTACGTAGCTTAGCAATGTTTCTAAGGTGGAAAAAGGCTGTTCTTGTAACATATGAAATATGATTTTCAAAAGACAGGTTGCAATCGAGTATAACACCCAGGTCTTTTACTGTAGAGGATAAAGTAACAGGACATCCTACGATGTTAAAATTGTATTGTGAGAGGTTTTGTGGGCGGTTTTTTGAACCGATAAGTATTACCTCTGTCTTGTCTGGATTTAATAAAAGAAAATTGCGCGTCATCCAATCTTTTATATCTTTAACACACTCTGTCAATTTGGATAATTTAGCGTTTTCATCTGGCCGTGATGAAATATAGATTTGAGTGTCAGCATAACAATGGAAACTAATTCCATGTTTCCTTATAATATTTCCAAGTGGCAGCATATATATTGAGAATAACAGAGGGCCCAACACAGATCCCTGCGGCACTCCATAGTTTACTGGAGTTATGATCGATTTTTCTCCATTTAAATAGACAAAATGGTAGCGGTCTGATAAGTATGATTTGAACCAGCTTAATGCTTGTCCTTGAACACCAGTATAATTTTGTAGTCGATCTAAGAGTATTGTGTGATCTATAGTGTCGAACGCAGCACTAAAATCAAGTAAAACTAGTATTGAGATGCAGCCTTGGTCAGATGCTAAAAGTAAATCATTTGTGATTTTAACGAGCGCAGTTTCAGTGCTATGATGTGGTCTGAATCCAGACTGAAACTTTTCATAGATGTCATTTTCTTGCAAGAAAGAGCCCAGTTGAGCGGATACCACTTTTTCTAGTATTTTAGACATAAAAGGAAGATTTGAAATGGGTCTATAATTTGCTAGATTATGCGGGTCTAATTGTGGTTTCTAATGTTTTATAACTGCCAGTTTAAATGTTCTTGGAACATGACCTAAAGATAAAGATGAGTTAATAATATTGAGAAGAGGCTCTTCCACTATAGGTAACACTTCTTTCAGTAGTTTAGTTGATATAGGACAACAACGCGTTCAGACGCGACGCATGCGCATTCGCATGCGCATGATGGAGAGACTCAAGAAGAAGTGACAACATGTAGAAGCAACAGGACATTCCTGAATGGTTAGTTGAACGAATTTATGTAGCTGTTGTGTAGTTATCTTCTAGTCATATTCTGTCTTGATAATCTATAAATCGTCTCCCGGGGGCGGGGTTTATGTAAATTCTAGGGTTGGTGATGTCACTAACCCGGGAGGAATGTCGTGTAGTCTCTACCAGCCGTTTGTTGTAGTCCTTAAAAAGCAATTTCTTTAAAAGAAAATATCTCCCTTTGCTTTGAACATTGAGCATTGTAACTTTGCAGATGTTGTTTATGCTCAAACAGCAACATTACACACTAACTAAAGTTAGAAAAGTGAAATCATAATCAACCACCCCTTTAAGTGAACTTAACATCATCCTTAAAGTTTAAAAGTAATGTATAAAAAGTAAACACTAAGTATACTGCTATGTTCTTATTTAGTTTTTCATCTTTATACTTGTATACCTTTAACTGTACTTTAACTCTTTTCCCTCCTGTGCTTTTTTTTTTTTTTTAAAGTTGCCCTTCAGCGGCAACATTTTAGATTATTTTGAGCAAAAAGCTGAGCAAATTGATTTTTTTGTCAAATACTTTGCTCGGATTGGATTCAAACGATGATTGTATGCATAATGTTTTCATAATGTGTGCATGAGCAATGCTTCTATTGCTCATTCTGCTTATTGAGAAAATGCTTAATAGCGCCCCCTATATATTCTCTGTATAACAGTGAAAACATGTATTGCCTGAAAATTCTGTCAGAAAGCAGTGGCGAGGAAAGAGTTAAAGGGATAGTTAAAAAAATTAACTATCAATTTTTTAAACTATAACTCTATAAACACCCTAAATTTAAAATTCGTCATTTACTCACACCGCTGTTGTTTTAATGCCGTATTCCCTTCTTTCTTTTATGAACCACAAAAGGATAAAAAAAAAGTCCCTTCGCACTCATCCATATAATGGCAGTGAATAGCGACCAGCATCCAGCTTTTAAAAAACATGCCGTATACGATAGGGTTTAGTGAAAAACAAACAAAATTGTATGTATTATTTAATGAAATTCTTGACTTAATGCATGATGTGATGAAGAGAAAGCAAATGCAAAGCATAAGGGACAAGTGTTCTTGTCAACTTTTATTCTCTCATATCCTGTAATTTTCTCTCATTCTATCATCTCCTATTCACCTCTCTATCCCCCCTTTCTCTCTTTTCCCTCGGTTTAATCCAGATTTCTGCTGTAATCCCTTCATTTCATGTAAGGATCAGCCATCACACACACAGAGGCTTAAACACCCTCTGCAGATGTAGTGGATCTGCTGTCTGTAGACTTCTCACACCCAGCGTTGGTCCTCATTTTGGGGGCCCTAAGCAGATTTTTAAAAGGGCCCCCAGCCTATGCTTCACCTTATAACCCTCATCCACCAACATCCACATCATACACCGAAACCTTATTGCAAAGTTTTACCAAATTGTCGACCTTCAGTGATGAACTTGATTTAGTGCAACATCTTTAGCCCCTTTCACACAGAGATTCCGGAAAATACACGGATAATGTGTCCCAGGATTTGTCCCGGGATCATTCGATTTTGATTAATTCACACTGCCAGTGATTTTCCGGAATCTGTGAGTGCGTTCACACACATCCCGTAAAGACACGCGGCGTCAGGATGTGTTGTAGAAAGGCCAGTCTAATCTTTCGCTCTCTCCATTGTAGTCGTGCACTTGGTGGATGTTTTTACGCAGCGTCTTAAGTTTCCTAATGATCTGCGCTTTCGATCTCGAGAATCCACCCTCGAGCATTTTTTTCCGGATTCGGTCGTAGACTAACCGTTCCACAAAGCTGGCGAACGATCTCAGCTTCAGCGCGGATAGTAAGGAGCTCCTGGTCTCGGCTTCATTCCAGTTTGCAGACATTTTTTCGTTCTTTCTTTGTTGATGACGAACACAAACTTTCTTCTAAGAGCAACAAAATACCCCTTACGACATTGGTCCTGGCTTGGTCGGGACTGATCACGGCAATGTTACCTAGGTCCCCATCCCGGCATCGTTCCCGGCAACAATCCCGGGACGTGTTTGCGTTCACACAGAAGGCACTCTAGCAATTTTACAGGCAATTTCCCAGGATCAACGCGCTGTGTGAAAGGGGCTTTTGTCTGTCCTGGAACAACATTTCAGTCAACCAATCAGATTTGAGGGACAAGTTTACAGTTTATGTCAAGTTTAGGCTTACAATCAGGTTTGGTGCTTCTACTTCAGTGTTATTCAACTATCATTTCCCTCTGATATTTGGGATAACTTATGGGTAGGGTTAGGTTTAGGGGTAGGACTACATTTTTTGACAGGAATGTTGTTCCAGGATCAACAAAATATGTCTTACTTGGCCAAATCACGGTGTCTCTTACTCAGTATATGTTTCAAGATATAAATCTGAAGATATATTTACTTATTAAGCAAACTTTTACCATTTTAAAAGAGTTTGCTCTCAGAGAAATGTATCAAAATTGAGTGAGATTAATGCTTTAATAAAGCAAAACACCTGCCAATATGAAAATTAAAATAGAGAATAATATTGCCACGGGTAGTGACCAGTGCACGTCGAGGAAACAATCCTTTAATAAATAAATCCAAATGGCACAGGTAAACTCTGAATTACAAACAATTCAGGACAAAGAACTGACTGAAACTGAGGGCTTAAGTACAAGCGCAAACAAAGGAGCTAACGAGTTAATTAATGAATGGGATGAATCAATGAAACAGGAAAACTTGGTCAAAGGAAAACAGCAACTTTGACACTTCAAAAAGTGCATAAAGAGTTTGTAAAACTAATCCATGTGAATTGAGAGGTTTAGTGCAAATTTTCTGAAGAGACTCGATCGCTTTATATGATGAACAGATTGAATAGTCACATATAAACAGGGCCTAAAACTAACTGCGGCCGGTGACTCAAGAAAATTTACTGGCCAAATTTTTTTTTTCTTTCAGTGGCATTACATTGGTTGTATTTTTTATATTAAATGTGCAAAAGTTCTTATGCGATTTATCTTTGTTTATTTTTTTCCTTTAAGAGGGGTTTGTATACTTTTTATATCAACCGTGTCCATTATATCCTGTAATAATATTAGAGTGTAGAATTCTGTTATTAACAAATCAGAATATAAATAGTCCTACAACTAATCTAGAATCTAAATACTGCTGAAATATGCAATTTGAGTAACAGCTACGCTATTCAGCAAGCAACAGTGCGGCACCCATATTGGATAATAATTATGTATATATATACGGTTTATATTAGTGCATGAATTTTCTTAATACAATAATGTAAAGTAAGTTTTTTCTTTTAATGTTTTTATTCACAGTATTCTTAAATGCAATGCCACACTAGATGCAATGCAATACAATATTGTAAATATAGTCACTCCTCTGTGAGTCGAACCTTATATTGTATTTAGTTATATTTACAATATAGCACAATGCTGCTTAAGTAAATCTCTGTAACACTCAAACAAAAAAATGTAAAAATTTAATTGTGTGTTGGTGCTCCTCTGATGGGCAGCTGCAGTGTCGTACCTGTTCCAGCAGGTGGCAGTGTGTTGTACTAATGAGTGTGTATGTGTGTGTGTGTGTGTGTGTGTGTGTGCTTTAGGTGACCATTCTACGAGGAAAGGACGGCTTCGGCTTCACCATCTGCTCTGACTCGCCTGTTCGTATACAAGCAGTCGATCCAGGCAAGAACTGCTCTGTGTCTGGTGTGTGTGTGTGTGTGTGTGTGTGTGTGCGCGCTGTGCCAGAGGTGCTGCTGAACTGAAGGCTGGGAATGTGTGGTATTTCTGCGTCATGGATTATTAAGCATCACAGTCAAGCATGGGTCAGTGTGTGTGTGAGTTTTAGGCTACATGAGTCAGAGCTGAGTAACACTCACTGTTGTCTTTATAAATGTTGTGTGTGTGTGTGTGTGTGTGTGTGTGTCCTCAAAGATGGCAATATCCGAAATCCTTGTCCTTGTGGGGACATTTTTGGTTTTTTGAAAATGTAAAAATGCTCAATGTTTTCTATGATGGGTTTGAGGATATAAAATACAGTGTGTACAGTATAAAATAATTATGTCTATGGAAAGTCCCCATAAAACATGGAAACCCAACATGTGTGTGTTTGTTCCCTCAGGTGGTCCAGCGCATCAGGCTGGTTTGCAGCAGTTGGACACTGTTTTGCAGTTAAACGGTCAACCTGTCAAACATTGGAAGTGTGTAGATCTTGCACATGCTATTAGGTACATATAACACTATAGTTGTGAAGATTAAATTATTCATAATAATTTACTCAGGCACACTGTGCGCATAAGCTATTGTACAAAAAGAAACGCTGTTTATGACCTTTACCTGATTAAAGACCCTTGTGAAAAAGTACATACTTTAAAAAAAAACACCTATTACACAAATACTATACTTTAAAGTAATACATTTAAGTGCAAATTGAATGTTATGTTTTTTTGAAAACATTTATTTGCTATTAAATGAAAACGTAGTATAGTTTAAATTTAAATTAAACACAACTTGTTCAACTTTTTTTGACCAAATTAAGTAGGTCATAAGTGCTTCTTATGTATTTCATAATTAGCTACTTCTTAAAGTGTGCTGACAAGCATTTATGGTAAACTAAAATATACTTTAAAGTAATTTCTTTTGAAATCTGTATATCATGTATTTTAAATACATTAGTAAATACACATTTGCAATGATGCAGTTGTAATTTAGTACATTTAAAATATATTATCTTTAAATGCAATATTGAATAACACACTACAGTTTAAAAGTTATAAAATTATAATCAAGTACTTTATATGTTAGAACACATCAAAATAAGTGTAAGCACACGACACTTTAAAGCACGACAAAAGATTAAAACAATTATTTAAAATGTACTTTTAAGTCAAAATTTTAACATGATTACAAAGTGCACCTTTTAAAAGTGCAAGAAACATAGTCATGAAAGTGCACTCTCTTGAGGCCTTTCATTTCATTAATATTTTCTGCAAATAAATTGTTTTCAAAAATATACTTTTAAAATTTGAAGTACACTACAAGTGTATATTTAATTAAATTCAGCTCATGTCTTTTTAACAAGGTGAAACCTGTTAAAGGTGTTGACACAATCTTACGTTTGATTATTATTACTAAACTAAATCTTTGCTCATAAACGCACTCAATAACTGTAAATCAACTCTTCTTTGTGTGCTTCTCTTCCTACGTTTGTTCTGTTATCTCTCACTCTCTCCAGAAATAGTCTAAGTGAAATCACAGTGGTAGTTTGGCGTACGGGACCCTCTGTCAAGTCCAACTTTGAGCGACTGATCCATCATCCTACTTACAAGTCCTCTAACTATGACACTCCAGTTTCCCCGGTTAAAAGCAAGAGGGGGGACCAACCGCCCCCGCTCCCGCCTCTGCCCCCCCACCAGCGCACCGGCCACAGGGTGTTAGTGAACGGGTCCGACGGGCGGGTCGCTGGAGGGAGAGGATCGGGAATCCTGTGGGGAGAACGCAGGAGTGCAGTGGACGGCACTCAGACGCTTCGAGGGACGCGTGTGAAAGCATCAAACGGGGACGATTACATCATCCTGTCTCCTGTTAATCCTGGAAGCCAGGTAGAGCCAAGCTTTGTCCATCATTATGGTGTCTCACAGCTGCTTAAAGGGTTAGTTCACCCAAAAATGAAAATTCTGTCAGTAATTACTCTCCCTCATGTTATTCCAACCCCGTAACACTTTCGTTCATCTTCAGAACACAAATTAAGATATTTTTGATTAAATCTGAGAGCTGTCTCACTGCTCCATAGGCTTCTCTGTAATTGAAACTTGCCGGCCCAGAAAGTTAGTAAAGACATCGTTAAAATAGTCCAAGTGACTACAGTGGCTCAACCACAAGTTTATCAAGCGACGAGAATACAAAATGAAATACAAAATGAAAGTAAAAGATAGCAGCCCCTACCGGACGACTGCTGTCACATATAACAACATGAGTCCAGGCCTGTTCCTCTCTTGATCTTCACTGTCGTCGCTCCTCCTTTAATGCTTCCGCTCCTCCGTGAGAGATGCGAGACCGGTGCGTCTCACAGGTGTCGCTCATTATCAATCACGCCACACGGCTCTCAGCCTAGTCCTACTCGCCACAATAGACACAAACAATATTTAAACCTTGATTTTCACCACGGGGGACTTAAAATACCATTGTAGACAGATGCTGTACCTACTGTAAAGGCACCCAAAAGTTTAAAATCCTTATATATAGATATAAACAGCAAGATTCTCAATTCCAAGTGTTCTCAAGAAATGCCAAGCAATGCCAATTGTGTCATCATCAAAATTTAAACACAAGAAAACCTTTATATTTAAATGTTTAGAGAGTTTTGTGTATGTGGTGTTTCAGTAGGTTCTAAATTTGATCTTAAATGTAGAATTTTAGTGTGAATTTATTGGTGAATCAAGGTTTGGATGCAGATCTTAGTGAATGAGTTTCCATTCCATCAATGTTTCCATTGAAAAATATCTTCATAACCAACCATGTATCAGTAACTTATTAGGCTACTATTACAGGAAACCTGTGCTTTCATTTAAATCTGTACTTAACACAATACACGTTACACGTCAAAGAAGTATATTTCCGTTTGTTATAATCAAGCCTACAGAAGTGGCCATAAGGTCTTTTACACACTGCACATGTAAGCAACACCAAACCGATCTCACAGGGAAACTTAAAGGAATAGTTCACTTCAAAATGAAAATTCTGTCATCATTTGCTCACCCTTAAGTTGTTTCAAACCTGTAGGAATTTCTTTCTTCTGCTTAAAAAAACAAAAGAATATATTTTGAAGAATGTCGGTAACCAAACCCCATTGATTTCTACTGTGGAAACTGCCATTCTTCAAAATATATTCCTTTGTTTTTTAAGCAGAAGAAAGAAATGTATACAGGTTTGAAACAACTTAAGGGTGAGTAAATTATGAAAGACTTTTCATTTTTGAAGTGAACTATTCCTTTAACTATTTTTCAACGTCAAATGAATTCATACAAATGAAGCCGAAGGTCCAACCAGCCTAAATATAGAGTGAACAGGCACACAAACAGTACTTTCTAGATTGAGATAGTCCATATTATTTAAGAGTTTATGGCTAAAGCTTGTGGTTTGGGCTCCACTACACTATGTAGATTGATGATCATTTGGATTTAAATGAGATCCACCTCCTCATGTAAATTGCAGTTCACAACAATCTGGTTGTATTGCGACCTCCCGACACTATATTTATCACTATGTATGAATGAAAATGCTTCCAGTGTAAAAGCACAATGTACATGTTGGTTGTGTGTATTGTGTGAAAAAGGCCTAATATTGTAATCATTGATTCATTAAAGTACCGTAGTGAGAAAAATCCACAGAATATCTTAACATGTACTTTGTCTCAGTGTCTTCACTTGTTGACTCTTCAATATTTCCAGGGATTGGGCTCTGCCTATGGAGACAACCACAGGACATTAAGTAAGTTCCTCTTTCCTTGTGCATTTTCTATTCGTGATGTGGTGCAGTGGTTAAGGCCCAGGGTTTGGAAAGTTACTAGCTTGAGCCCTATAAAAAGTTAGCCCTACATTGTGTCCTTGAGGAAGAGTCTTAAGCAGGGCAATGTAGGGTATTGCACTTTACATAATGGCACTTTATTTTAAAGTAATTGCTCCCGTTTGATGCTGCCTATTATTGTTTGTTTTAAGTGTTTTTGTTTAGTTCTTTAACTGAGATTCACCAGACAGAATTTCGTTGTACTATGTATAATTACAATACAGTCCAAGTTCAAGTCAAGTCAAGTCATTAGACTGCAAAAAACATAAGAAGAAGAAGAAAAAAAGTCAATTTCATATGCGAATGCCCTTGTTCATGTTTTGTTTGATCCAGTGCACACATCATGGCTTCATTTCAATTAACACATTACATTCATTTCTATCCATGCCTCTACTTCTTATTAGTAGTGGATACTGACATTGGAGACACACACAATGGCGATGATGTTTTCTCCCATATGGCACAACCTACTGCAGAAATACTGACCAGAAAACATGGGATTTTAATCAAGGATCTGCTTACAGGGTCTAGGGTTGTCATATTGGCTCTTCTATACTTCTTTTCTTTTTTTTAAATTGCAGGAATACATAGACATTTTACAAAATACACATATAAAACAAAAAAAACAAAAAAAACAATTTAAGAATAGATGAAAAACAAAACAAAAAAACCAAACAAACAAAAGATAAAGAAAAGAAAGACCTTATTTGAAGTATAAGGTATTCAGTAATTTAACATATTTTACCCTTTCTCTTGTCCCCCCACTCTCCTCTCCACCAAATTCTCAAAACAAAAAAAATGATAGTAAAGATAGTAATATGATTTAGGGCCCTATCTTACACCCGGTGCAATGCAGCGCCAAGCGCGACGCAAGTGTTTTTTGCTAGTTTCAGTCCGACGCAGTTTTCATTTTCACATCCTGCGCCGCGTTGTTTAAATAGCAAATGCATTTGCTCCCATTTGTGCGCCCATGGGCTGCTGGACTGAAAACGAGGTGTGTGTTCTGGCGCACTGTTGGAGCGTTGCTATTTTGAGGCAACAGAAATAGACTGCGCCATTGACTGACTGAAACCTGCTCTAAAGTCAATGGCGCAGTATTTTTTTTGTTATTTAATGAGTGCGTTAGTAATGTGCGCCTATAGGCGGGTCCACAACACGCATACACTCTGCTTATTACACACACAGGGACGCACAGCAGCACACATGTAAAAGAATATTATTGTGTACATAAAGATATGGTGGAATCCGGCTCGTCCTGTCTATGGTCTGCTTGCGTGCTTTTACCTCGCGCTCTGGAGATGGCTTCGGTCTTTCCATTATCAAATTCCGTCATGTAAATAGCGAATCTGCCATGGCGCGAGCACAACTGTCATTTAAAGGGAATGGGAGATGAGACTATGATTGGTTTAACGCACGTTAATACCAAAACACACCCATTACTCATTAAGAGAATAGGGACAACCCTTTTAGACCATGCGCCTGGCGTGCCGACCATTTTTGCCGTTGTTAAACTAGCAAAAGTGGATTCGGACATGCCCTAAGTTTGACCATGCGCTTAGATCGTTAAAATAGGGCCCTTTATGATTAATATGGCTATCTGTGCACATCCCCGGACGAAGACGGTGCGCCCCCCACAGGGCCAGCCCAACCCAGGCTCTTCTATACTTCTAAACCACAGAAAATGTCTTTTCATTTATCCATCTGATATCTGACTGAAATCTCACCTACGATCTTTACTTTCTACCAGCTGGCCAGATGTTCCCCACACCTCAGACGCCTGTTCCTCCTCCTCCGGCCACTGGTTCCCAGTCAGCACCTGGACTGGCCAGCAGAACCTGCTTTCTGCGCCGCTCTGGCAACAGCCAATCCAAAACACAGCAAAGTGAACATTACCAACAGCCAACGACCACCTCAAACTTTGCCAACTACCAGAACTGCACCATTGTGAGGTCACACATGCCTCATGCCAACTATGGTACCTACGTTAAAGTGACACCTAAAATCCTCATCTTCCCCATCTTTGTGCAGGTAAATCTTCCATTTCTTCAAAATAAGTACAAACATTAAATAAAAAGATCTACTGAGCTCTAGTAGTGATCTCTTCAGAACATAACATAGATAATACTGTAAAAAGCAAGTTGTCAACTGGGTTTGCTAATAGGAAACGTTCTCAGAACTGTTCTGGCAAGCTTCTCTCAAAATTATATGGTCTTTAATAATGTTCTCAACTAGCACAGAAACATTATTTTTTACATTGTTCATACCATTTTAGTTGGATGATCATCTAATTTTTTTTTTTTATGTTACTACTTGTTTCAGAATGTTCAGAGAACATTCAAAAGTAACTTTGCCATAATGTTTGCAGAATTCTAAAATGGAATGTTCCGTTAAAGGGATGGTTCAGAGTAAAATCAACCTAGGGTCCTTTGCACCATGACCTTGAGCCAAACACCCCCCAGAAGCCTTTTTCCCCTTGGTTGAACATTATTAAAGTTAGAGCTTATTCAGAGATATCAGCCGGATGGCTTAGTGCAGGCGCTAATGGATCCAAGGATGTATCTCGTAAATTACCCCACTAATAATGCCCAGAATGGTACCAAACTTCTACAGTCGTACAAATAGGTTCTGTACTCATAAAACGAGGCATTGGAAAGTTTGTAAGTACATCAGGAGTTTATTTAAATAACACTTGCCTGATGGCTAATGCTACCGCTAACTCGGATGTCGAGGTCACTTCAGTGGTTTGGGAAAAGCCCGTAAAAGTCCTGGCAGAAAGCGATCATAAGGATGTAGTGTAACAACGCCCAGTTCCAGGAATGCACTAATATTTTGTTGGTAGTACCAGTTTGCAACAATTATTAGTTAACACTAAGTTGTCAACACTTCGGAATTTTTTTTAATAAAAAACATTGGATATACTGGCTTTCTGCAGGACTTTTATGTGCTTTTCCCAAATCACTGAAGTGACGTCGACGTCCGGGTTAGCGGTAGCATTAGCCATCAGGCAAGTGTTATTTAAAGGGGACCTATTATGCCCATTTTCACAAGATGTAAAATAAGTCTCTGATGTCCCCAGAGTGTGTATGTGAAGTTTTAGCTCAAAATACCCAACAGAATTTTATTTACAGCACGTTTAAATCATCATTTTTTGGGTCTGTGAAAAACGCACTGTTTTAGTGCTTCCCCTTTAATGCTAATGAGCTGCTGGTTCACGGCAAAGGGGGCGGAGCCTAAGCAGCCGCGATCAGAGCCAGAACAGGGAAGATGATAATAATAAAACAGACAGTCACAGTAATGGTGTTCATTTCGACCATAAAAATGCCTACAGAGTCAGAGAATATATGCTGTGTGGAGTTGGAACAGGTATAGTTTAGTTTAATTACGATTATAACCTATTTGGCATTGCTTGTATACACTATTAATGCAAGCCTGCTGTAGGACTCCGTCTGACGATCTGAATTGTCTGAATGATGACACAAAATATACTGATGAGTTTAATAAAGTTTACTGTATGTCACACAAAAGATGAAGCATCAGTTTTTCTTCAGAAAATCACTGTTAGAGCTGAGTAAACAGTATAAGAAGTGCATAAGTAACTTACATAAATTTCTGTAGAGTTGAGGGAGCATTTTCTTTGAAAACAAAATGAATCCACCTCGTCTTCAGTGGCTGGCAGATTTCAAGAGTAAATAAAGAGAGCTATGTGAATGAATACATCCAGCTACAACACCTTCAACGCTTGGGAGATGCTTCGACGCTTCTCGTGAGTGCATTGCTGCAGCAATGGCTGATGTGTACAACTCGCAGTGAACTCGATCAGGGCGGGTCTAAGTTATAACGGCAGTGTCAGTCAACACTCGGGGGCGGGGCCTGTGGCTTTAGTGATGTCACTAAAGCCACATTCTGAAAACGGGTCGTTTGGAGAGACTGCTTATGATTTATGGGGATAAAAAAAAAAGGAGTGAGTGGATTTTTATCACTGTAGGGTGGTTGTGTACACACACTGCCAACACACATTTATGTCCAAACACCATACAAAAGTGAATTTTGCATAATAGGTCCCCTTTAAATAAACTCCTGATGTACTTACAAACTCTCCAATGCCTCGATTTATGAGTACAGAACCTATTTGTACGACTGTAGAAGTTTGGTCCATTCTGGGTATTATTAGTGGGGTAATTTACGAGATACATCATAGGAGCCATTAGCGCTTGCACTAAGCCATCCGGCTGATATCTCTAAATAAGCTCTAACTTTAATAATGTTCAACCAAGGGAAAAAGGCTTCTGGGGGGTATTTGGCTCAAAGTCATGGTGCAAAGGACCCTAGGTTGATTTTACTCCGAACCATCCCTTTAACGACTGCATAACCAAGAATGTTTTTAAAACATTTAAAAAACTGGACGTTTGAACATTCAGAAATAACGTTAATGGGAACATTAGCAAAACGTTCTTACAACATAATATTTTTTAGCTGGGATAGATTTTTCATTGGACATGAAGTGATAGTCCAACACAGCACTGAACTGGTTTATCGTCCAGTACACAAGTAAAAAAAGGCCTTAAAAATCAAACCTAAAATCCATTAATATTAGAATGATCTGAATATGGCCAACAATATGAAGAAATATACATAGGAATATGAATAGAGTAAGTGTGATCTCAAAATGTTTCATGCTCTCAACAGCCAATCAAAACACAAACCATATTTATTCTTGTTGCAAGTGAATCAGTATTTAATGTAATATTTTTGTAGGTTTTTTTTAATGTTTTTTGTTGATAGACAGCATGTCACACAACCTGTCCGAGGTTGTCTTTTGCATACTTAAATACAAACACAATTGTCGCATGTTACAGTGTACTATTGAGTACTCTATAAAACGCAGTACTTCTAGTTCAGCACTTTCTTCAATCAAACCAGTGAATATTATATGAGTTATTAAGCTCATTAAGTTGGAGACAGATTTTGTTTCTCTCTTTTCTGAAGCCTATAGATCTGTGTAGTCCAACAAGAGCACTGGTGATCTCTGAAGAAATGATTCTACATGAGAGCAGGCACTTCTCTATCAAGGTAAGAGATACTCTACATACTGTAGTATGCATGTGTATTTAGGCCATTGCACATTTAAAATTGTTCTAAAAGTAGTACAGTTTTATAACTTCATTAATGTGGGGTCAAGTGCTTTTTACTGGAATAAAATGAACTCATTGATAATTTAAGATTGATCTCTCTTTTCCCTCCTCGACAATGTCGAGTGTAAACTTCTGGAACTCTCTATTGTCCCTACTTGAATGGGAGAGTGCTGGGTCTGTCTCATGCAGTCATTAAAGCTTTAAAGGGGTGGTATGATATGTAAAACAAGATGTCTTTGATAAAACAAAATAAGTCTTTGATGTCCCCAGAGTGTGTATGTGAAGTTTTAGCTCAAAATACCCCACAGATATTTTTATATAGCATGTTAAAATCGTCACTTTTTGAGGGTGTGCAAAAATGCACCGTTATGTGTCTGTTCCTTTAAATGCAAATGAGCTGCTGCTCCCGGCACAGGGGGCGGAGCTACAACAGCTTGTGTCCTTTTACCTCACAGACATGCACTGAAAATTTCGAAAACTTTTAGCCTTTTATGTTCAAACCGGAGTCAGACAATGATGGAGAGACTCAAGAAGAAGTGACAACATGTAGAAGCAACAGGACATTTCTGAATGGTTAGTTGATGAATTTATGTAGATGATCTGTAGTTATCTTCTAGTCATTGATTAGCATATTCTGTCTTGATAATCTATAAATCGTGTTCAGGGGTGGGGTTTATGTAAATTTTAGGGTTGGTGATGTCACTAACCCGGGAGGAATGTTGTGTAGTCTCTACCAGCCGTTTGTTGTAGTCCTTAAAAAGCGATTAATTTAAAAGCAAATATCTCCCTTTGCTTTGAACTTTGAGCATTGTAACTTTGCAGATGTTGTTTATGCTCAAACAGCAACATTACACACTAACTAAAGTTAGAAAAGTGAAATCATAATCAACCACCCCTTTAATTGTGTGACATTGCATTTAAAACAATGCATATTCAGCACTTATAGTACCAAGATTAACATTAGAGTACAATTAAAAATATAAAATGGAAAATGAACAAGGTACTAAAAACTAAAATTTGTGAATAAAGTTTATGAACATTTATGAAAAAGTCATGTTAAAACATTGGTTATTCAATATTGGTTCCAGTCTCTTTGGGTAGGTTTAGGGTTTAGTGTTGGTATAAGTTATTTTAAAACGCGATAAGCATTAACATTTTACCGACACTCCCTGGACATTTCAGTTCAGAACTGCGATCATATGTACAACAACCAACATAATAAAACGTTGGCAGATTCTCTTTATCTGTTTCAGAGAAAACTGAACACTCTTTTAGTGCCACTCATGTTGAAACTGTCGCGAAACGTGCAAAACGCAATGTAATGTCATTGTGCAGAAAAGTCGCCACAGGCATGTTTTTCTAATGAGCCTGGGTTGGTGAAAAGATATCCATCTTGGGATAAATTTGGACCAAATCAGACCCAACTATTTTAGGGCTAAATAAAGATGGGCTGTGACGGGCCGACCTGATTTATTCTTGCACACTGGAATCATGTTTTAATAACGCTGTTATTTTCTTACTTTCCAGTTCAAACACTGGCCGCACGTATCAGACTGTTCTTCTGAAACATCTGCATTTGATCCATTTCTGCTGAACTCTCTCACTTTCGCTCTCTCTTTTTAGGTAACAATCTTTATATACTCCGATCTGATGTTGGTGACCAGAGAGGATGAACCGGGACGATGTAATGTCCTGCAGAACCCTCTGTACCTCAGACATCTGCAGCTGCGGGATGGTGAGTGACAACTGCTTACACATTCACACACAAAAATCAGTGTTTGTGTTTCTGTGTCACACAAGTTCTCTTCAATAGATCATGAGTCTTCGACACAAACGCGATTCATCCACATTGTGGGCCCTATCTTACACTCGGCGCAATGCAGTGCCAAGTGTTTTTTGCTAGTTTCAGCCCGACGCAGTTATCATTTTCACGTTCTGCGTCACGTTGTTTAAATAGCAAATGCATTTTTGCATAAAATACAAGATTTTTATTGTGTACATAAAGATATGGTGGAATCCGGCTTGTCCCGTAGATGGTCTGCTTGCGCACTTTTACCTCGCAATTGAACAGTTCCATTTGCGTTTTGGAGACGCGTTCGGTCTTTCCACTATCAAATTCCGTCATGTAAATAGCGAATCTTCCATAGAGAATTTAAAGGGAATAGCAGATGAGACTCTGATTGGTTTAATGCACGTAAATCCCAAAACACACCCATTACTCATTAAGAGAATAGGGACAACCCTTTTAGACCATTTTTCCCGTCGTTAAACTAGCAAAAGTGGATTCGGACACCCTAAGTGAACTTGCGCCCTGCGCTTTAGACCATGCACTTAGATCGTTAAAATGGGCCCTGTGAGTGTAACTGGTCTTCCCTTTACTTTAACTTTAACAGCTTATAGAGATGCTTTTAACTCAATGAGAGCAAAATAAAACCAGCACCAGCGCAAACCCTCTTTGGCCTTTAAAAACTACTGTCAGGATTTACTAAAGACACGCAGTAAAAAATTAGCGCTGAAAAGGTGTGGACAGTTATTTTTGCAGCTGACCTTATTGCATATGCATTTGTAGGAGTTTCCCTTTCAGACGCAAAATTTATTGGAAGAGAGTAGCCGGTATTTAAATAAATCATGGTGATTTACTAAGGTTTGTGGCATTATTAAATACCCCAAAAAAGCATGTCTTAAACCAGACCCTAATTTACACTGTTCTTGGTAGATTGTGTTGGCCATGATGGAAATTATCCGGCTCTGTCTGTGTTCTTTAATTTGCATGTCAACAGTAGATCACGCACAAAACTTTCAGTTTTTTTGGTTTTGCGCTCTTGCGCTAATTGGCCCTCTTCAGTAAATCTGGCCCTATGTGTTTTATTAGACAGATGAGCAACTGTTTGCATACCTTTCTTGACAGAGAAGTGATCAAACGCAACTGTAACAAAGTTCAGGAAAGAAGAATGTGGATGTTAAACGTAACTTTAATATAAACATGAACAACAGAACGAAAGGAGCGGCAGCGGCATATAAGTATTTAAAAAAATGCAACGTAAAATGTCCTAGTCTGTCCCCGGCTTCAAACCACAGTAACGTTAATGAAACTTTAATACAGTGGGAAAATTCATAAACCAAGACAACTTGCAATAATATTTACAAAAAAAGAAAATAACAAAAAGATACCCAGGCAGGGGAAATGAAGATGGGAATTGGGCGGCAATCAAATAAAAGAGATTATCAAAACATAACCCTCAAACTCAGAACTAAACCAGTACTAAACTAACTAAAAAGAAAATCTTCAGTATCCGAAGATACTCTAATATAAACTACACTCACTAAATCCAAACAAAAATAAAACAAATGGTTTCAACATGGCTGGAGGTGGAATTGAGTCGTTAGGTAGCACACAAGACACACGTGAACATACAACTCAAAATCGTAACCCACAATACACAGATTAACGGCGTCTCTTAATCACAATCCCCCACAGAATAGCAACAGACAACGAACAAAGCATTTCTCTCGATCCGTGTCAGCATCTTCCTTTTATGGATCCTGGTGTCCACCATTTGGAAGACAGCAGAGGCAATGTCATCGCTCCAACGATGATTGACAGGGAGCAGCACCTTCGCTACTGTTTTGCATAAGCGACCTCTAGCTGTGAAACTTGCATACTGTGCCTTTTAAAGGCTTAGAAGAAGAAAAAAAACAAGTAGAAAGATACAGCTCATTTAACTCACGACATGCTCTGTTTTATATGCTTTTCAGCAATATCAGTAGGATCATGCATGAAATGGAAAAGATCATACCATTATCAAATCACTGTTTTGGCCATTAGATATTACTGCAATTAATCAGTTCAATAATAGATTGGATTAATTGAGAAATAAATGAAAGAAAAGGACAATTGTCTGGGATGATAGTTTGCTCAGATTGTTGCTGTGTCTTTGCTCAGGAGATTTTGCAGAGATATAAAATGAATGTTTGCTTAGATGTCCTGAATAATTTAGTGAGATCTACGTGTGTATGAGCATGTGACAGGATAACCGTCTCAGCGTAGCTAAAGATCCGGCAGGTGTCTGCACTGTACATGACTGTACAACTGTCTCCTCTGATAACTGGTCAAATAATGGCATTAGAGAATATGAAATATTTGATCAGCCATGTTAGATTGGTTTCTCACTTCCCTTATGGGTGAATATGGCAGGGATCCGCAGTTTTGCTCTAAACGTGTTATGTTGCAAACTCTGTTGAGGGTTGTGTTGCCTTTCTCAAAGCATTTTATGACCTTACATGTTTGTTTCCTCAGATCACAGTGAAGATCTGCAATTCTACTTGATCCACATGACGGAGGTGAGTTACAAAAATGTGGTGTGCCCTCACGCAACAAAGATATATGGGAATATACTGAAAATATCATGCAATATATTACATAATACATTTCCATATATGGGAAACTAGTGTTTTAAATAACAGTAAGTGTATTACTGAATATAAAATTACATACATTATGATATACAGGTGAAACTCGAAAATTAGAATATCGTGCAAAAGTTCATTTATTTCAGTAATTCAACTTAAAAGGTGAAACTAATATATTATATAGACTCATTACATGCAAAGTGGAGATATTCCAAGCCTTTATTTGTTATAATTTTGATGATTATGGCTTACAGCTTATGAACATTTTCAAAATTTAAGAGATTTTGAATTTAGGGTTTGCATAAGCTTTAAGCCTTAATCATCAAAATCCTAACAAATAAAGGCTTGAAATATCTCACTTTGCATGTAATTTTCTATTTCTATTTCACACTTTTCACACAAATCCCTACAAACACTAATGATATCACATTGGAAATGCAAAGTGTGACCTCATACTATACTATGTATAGTGCAAATGTTTAAACATTGTAGCTCACAATTGATCATAAATCACAGCTTTAATACAATTGCAAACAGAGAATCAATGCAATGCAAGTGTTTTCTTTTGAGTATGTCAGACCTCTAATTACACAGCTTAAAAAAATAATAGCATCCCTTGAGACTTCACCATGATTGTTAATGATTGCTAGTGATGTAATTACTAGCTCATTGCTGGTCACAGATTTCAGGGATAGGGTTGAGAACCGCTCATCTATTAGATCAACCAGGGATGTGTTTCACGAAGTCAACTATGGTCACAAGTTTCGTCGTTACCAACACAATTCAACAGGACTCGGCTAACGATGCTTTTGGGAAACGCACCTCAGGGCATCTGTTGTGATGTGATGGATATTTATCAGGCTCCATCCCTGAGTAATATAATGCAGGACATTAATTAGATTCTTCTCTCTCCCGTGTCTCAGTGGACACTCATAATGGTAGCTGGAGATGTCACTGACCAGAGAGAGAGAGAAACCCGGCCAACTAAGAGAAAAACAATCTCATTAGACGAATAGCTCATGCGTCTGCATGTTTTTCACTCACTCCTGTCTTCCTTGTGCAATCTGTGTCCAGGTATATGGCATCTCTCTTTCTTTTGACAAGTATGATGACATTGAGGCTGTGCAGTGACTAGCAGATTCATATGTAGGAACAGGGAAAAAAAATTTATGTCAGTTTTTTAAGGACACATTCTTTTTTTGGTTGGTATGAAAGTGGATTTCCAAACTCTGGTGTGCATTAACCGACTTTGCTTGAACTCTGGTGCCATCCGCAATTGGTATGAAAACTATTTGTCCTAACACGCAAAAGTATAGGGTGACCACCACCTGGTTAATACTCTGTTGTAGGCAAGCGTGCCGCACAAGCCCTGAAAAGTGAAGCCAAAAAGTCTCGATCGCCCTCCGATGACTGGTCCTAGTATAGGTCATAAGCCCCGCCTCCCTGTGTTATTCAACGGGACTTGAGACCAACTAAACAATTTAATTACACTTCAAATATCTTTTTTCCAAAGGTGGTTTCTGTCATTTACTGTAGTTTTTATCACGCTGATGTAAGTTCAAGTGTCTGTTTCAAAAATAAGTTTGTTTTTAGTTAGTTATTTGATGCTATAAAAACGGTGGTGTGACGTCATGATTGACAGCTGTGATTGACAGGTTCTCTGAGCGAAGTAGTCACTGAAGCACCAACAGACTTTTTTTCGGGATCGTCGGAGGACTGAGGAGATTGGAGCTTTAAATTTAATATCTAAATTTCTATAATTAATTATTTCACACCGAGAGTGAGGGCGGGGCCTTGATTTCGCGGCTTTACTTCCTGCTCACTACGAAATCGCTACTGCGCAGACTCAAGCCCCAAGATGTCAGCGCCATATCGGGACACTGGCAGCTTCAGTTCTCACCAATGGAAGAGAGCGAAGGGGCGTCGTCCATATTTTTTTACAGTCTATGGTTGTAGGACGTAGATGTGATTTTTGTGGGACAATGCAGGATACGTGTGAAGAGATAAATTTACTACCATTATACCAACAACTATTGATTTACATCAGTTGGAAAGCCTACTTGCCATCATGATGGATGATGACATGTTTTAAATCACCCATAAGCTCTGTTAATTGTGACCGGCACTCAATTTGCCCCGGTTTGAGTGCTTTTTGTGTAACAGCAGCGGCTGATCTAAAGCTCAAATGTAATTGGTCGGTCCATTTCATAGCAGGGTGATGGGGGAAAAATCACCCTGATTGATTGCGATCGGTGTTGATAGCTCCATAGGGATCTATGGTTTTGATTCAAGGACATCATTGCATCACTTTATTGCGCTCAGTGTGAAAGACCCTTATCTGAAAATGTTTGCTTTTGTCTGATGCTGCATTCACTCTTCTAGGTCTCAGTATATGATAAGTCTAAGTTACTTTAATGTCATTGGACACAATTAAACGAAATTCACTGTGGCAATTCTCAAAAAACAACAAAGAACACTTAAACATTGCATTCAAAGTAAATAATATAAAAAGTGTTAATGTCATGAAACCCCCGTTTCATCACTGGTCGTTCACAGCTCAGATTTGAAAAAGACTCAAGAAATGTCCGTGTAAAGTTGGGGAAAAGTGGGAGTGTAGAGGATGGGAAGAGGGGAGAAAAATATGAGCAGAGAAAAAAACATACAAATAAACAAACAAACAAACAACAGAGTTACAGAAACCTTGATGCATTTTAAAAATATAATGACAATAAACTCGATATGTATCTTTAGAGACTACTACCAACTATCATAAACAACTACGACAACAACGCAAAGCTGAGCGAACAGCGCTGAAATGGTCTTTTGTGACTTTTGAATTCTCCACTGTGATTGGATTAAAAAGAGTTGATTCTCATGAATAATGCAGAGAAAAGCTCAGAAATGCATGACGTAGACGCATACTATTCGGCCACGGCAGCCAAAATAACATACCTCACTTTTCATGACAATGTTTTTAACTTTGCTTTTGCATTTTAAACCGGATGAATGAAATGGCTCAGAAAAAAACAAAAGAAACAACAAAACAAAATTTTCTCTCAATAATAAACGTAGCGAGTGATCTAGTTGTTTTCATTGACGTGCAATCTTTACATATCTAAAAAAACACACTTTAATAACAGTAAGAGACTGTAAAATATGTATATTTTACATAATAGACCCCTGAAGGTATATTGATGCACATTGATAATAAAATCACAGAGTGCTTTTTTCCTCACTTTGAGGCGCAAGGATTTGAGGATTTGAGGATACTCGACTGTTTTGGTCTTCAAAGTGAGCAGAAAAAGGGTTCATCAGGGAGAAAAGGGTCATTACTAATTAGTGGGGGGAAATCCTAATGGTCATTAAAGGCTTTTATCACTTTCCACATGTTAGAGGAGTTTCAATGTGGCCTTCAATATGCCTTTTATACTTATGCTTTATCTCTCTGATGCCTGATCTAAAGGCCGGATCCCGTTCTTTGAGCAGAAACTGTACTTTCCCTTCATGGCTTCTGGTTAGGGAACACTTTGATGATTTTTGTTGTTAAAAATCTTCATTATTTGTTCATTTCACCCTACTTTTTTACAATGGCAGCCTGGCAGGAGAGAAACATCCCCCTGCACACACTAACCAAACATACACTACATTCAAAGACACACAAATAAAATATTGAAGAAATATCGAAGAAATAAAGAGCTTTCTCTTTCTCTTTATTGAATTGAAATTGCTTTCAAATTCTTGAAAGCAATTTCAAGAATTATTTAAAGTACTCATTACCAGTATCATAGAGAAACAGAGATAGATGTGTCAGTTATTTCTAAAAACCATAAGTATTTCTTTCCTCTGGGGACATTGAGGAAAATACATTTAGATGGTCTGTGTTACAGGTTGATATTGCAAAGCTTATTTAAGATAAGCTGCTGTTAATCCTAACAAAGATGTGTAAATAAATATATTTCTGTAATGACCACTCTCGAAGTGTTTGGCATGGTAATGGATATGACAGTGCTGGTATGTTTGTCTTGACGAAATAGGTCTGCTGCTGCTGTTGTTAAATACACAGACACACTGCTGTGAGCAAGAAAGACATTCTGCTGCTGCACAAACAAACATAGCACACATGAATTACCCGTAGCAGATCTGTACAGGTGGAGCTGGGGAAGGAGGAGGGTTTCTGAGAGCACTGCACTGCTACAGATAATAGGCCTTTTTCACGGAAGTTAGAACGCACATCCGGTTCAGCGTTTGTTGTGTAAAGCGACTTCCGGTCGAAACAACAATGGCTGAAGCAACATCGTGGTGTCACTGTAGCATCCCTCATTGCACAAATAATAATCAGTGACAACCATATTTGAGTTTTAATGCTTTTCCAAGCGATGACTGTCTGACAAAGAAGTGGATGCATGCTATTTGACACGTAGAGGTCCTGACGTTTAAGATCGCTAGAAGTAGCACGTTTGTTTGTAGCCGATGCTAATTACACTGCCGCTACTGGCAGTAGCCTACTAAGTTTTTTTTATATATAATATACTATAAGATTTATTTTTTGTTAATAGGCTATCTTCATTACCTAGAGATATAATTAAACAAAGTATTAAACAAGTTAAATTAAACAAGTAGCCTAGTCAAAACACATCTAACAGAACAATGTTTATTTTTTACATTGTGTTCTTATTATTTTTTTTAATTAACCAATGTCAATTTTCGTCTTTATAACAGAAGATACAATACAAAAATCTTCAAGATAGCCTACAGCCTACAATCTTCAAATGTATAACGGATTGTCACCTTATAAACAGTCCTTTGTGTGGTGGAATAAGCAATGCTAGGCTATATTGAAATATATGGTTAGCATTACTTTAAACTTTATTTTATTAGTTCATTAACTATGCCAACTCAACTAATGCAATGTAAAGAGCTGGATACTAATTACTAATTAAATAATGTCAACTATTAAATGTAGGCTATTGATAAGAGTTGCCATAGACTAAAGATTTTTTCTAGACTAGTAGTCATTCATTTAAGCAATTAGGACTAATCGCACGTTTATATTCAATCCTTGGTGTAGGCTATAGCCTATATATTCTGCACTCAAGCGCATACATATTGCCGCAAAAGTAGGCTAATTATAATAAATTTGTCTGAAAAAATAACGAAGCATTTTAATTGTTTATTAATAAACTGGTGTTTTCTAAATCAGTGTCGACTGAAAACATCTCCATACATCTCCGCTGTAAAGTAGATGCACCTTTCATCAGACAGGATTACATCATCAGATACGTATTTGCTTTCAATTGGAATTTTTTTCGTTATTGAACATTTCAAGCTTTATAAATATATTTCTCATGTCTGTGAGGCTAGTGATACGCTGTTTTTTTCAGTTCATTTTTGAGACGCGCTCCAATTCACAGAGATCATGAAAGCGCGTCCTGTTTCTTTTATTTTACAAAAGCACAACGTTTTCTTGTTGTTACACAAATAAAAGTAGTTGCGATGTATTATTCTTTTCTGTATGACCAGAAATGGAGTATTTTAAGTTGTTACCGCACTGTTAGGAAAATGCGAGTGATGGCACCGGCGCCTCGTCATGCAGTGCGCGCTCCACACTCCGTCCGCACAAACACTCGGATATGTGCTTAATAATAGCAAACATTTATCTAGGTTAACGTTAGGGTGAGCGGCCATGCCAGACGGATAAGTCCTCTTCATGTTTAACAAATTAAATCATGAATTTTCTACGGCGAGTAAGCGCTGTGCCAGTGTGCGCTGGGCGGCTGAAACACAACACTAGAAAGCTGGTGTTTTTCTTTAAATAAATTCGTTTAGGCTTTAAAATAAATATTGTTTGTGGGCTAATTAATGCCACAATAATTTGTTTATTTTATAGGCTACTTATATTTTTCCTTTTTTGTTTTGCATTGAATAGCCTACCATTTAAAGGATTTGTTGTGCACCGCAATGCCATCATCCCATAGAAAGACACGTTAAGATTTTTCTTTATAATAAAGGGTTTCTATGGGAGGAAAACGCTTAACGTGTAATTAAATGCGTTGCGTTCATATTCTGGACTCATCTGCTTTTCTGTAGTATGGTTTATTAATAAGGTGTGTACAGAATTTGATCTTTTAACATGTCCATTGGGGGCTGCTATACCAGCTTTTTGAACGTAGATGGATGTATGATAGACATGATGATAGGATTAGGCTATATCAATTTTATGTGGATGAAGGCATATTTTGTACATAAAATAAGTGGAAAATAATAAGCAAATAATATGTGGCAGCAATGTGGCACCGTAGCTTACTCTGACGACGAAATAGTTAGTGAGGTAACAGGAGCAGATCATGACTATGCAGTCACTCCTCTTCCAGGTATGTTTATGCATTTCTGAAAACAAATTATGAAGCTACTTTCCCGTCATATTTTATTAAATCTATTATTGAAGCCTTTACATTTATGTCCTTTCACTTTCAAGTCATAATATAATTTTAGTTAATGTTGACACAAATTAAATTACTGTTCCAGGAAGATATCACCATACTTTATTTCTCCAAATAATGCTCACTAACTATTCCACCACACAAAGGACTGTTTATAAGGTGACAATCCGTTATACATTTGAAGATTGTAGGCTGTAGGCTATCTTGAAGATTTTTGCATTGTATCTTCTGTTATAAAGACGAAAATTGACATTGGTTAATTAAAAAAAATAATAAGAACACAATGTAAAAAATAAACATTGTTCTGTTAGATGTGTTTTGACTAGGCTACTTGTTTAATTTAACTTGTTTAATACTTTGTTTAATTATATCTCTAGGTAATGAAGATAGCCTATTAACAAAAAATAAATCTTATAGTATATTATATATATAAAAAAACTTAGTAGGCTACTGCCAGTAGCGGCAGTGTAATTAGCATCGGCTACAAACAAACGTGCTACTTCTAGCGATCTTAAACGTCAGGACCTCTACGTGTCAAATAGCATGCATCCACTTCTTTGTCAGACAGTCATCGCTTGGAAAAGCATTAAAACTCAAATATGGTTGTCACTGATTATTATTTGTGCAATGAGGGATGCTACAGTGACACCTCGATGTTGCTTCAGCCATTGTTGTTTCGACCGGAAGTCGCTTTACACAACAAACGCTGAACCGGATGTGCGTTCTAACTTCCGTGAAAAAGGCCTATGCTAACCAAGAATTTGAAGGTTGAGCAGCGAGCTCATTGGCTACTGATACAGCAGGAACCAATCAGCTGTGCCAACCAGTCAGCTGTGCCCTATACTGTAGACCTTATGTAGCCCCGCCCCTTTTCAGCGCTGTGCTTGTTGTCTTTTGTCTTCCGGTTTGTTTTTCCACAGCGATCTTAAGAATTTATGAATGATCTGCCCGTTTTAAAATCTTCCTGGTCTACTGACATATGTTAATACATCTCATTTAAACATTACAATGCTCGTGATAACTTTCGTTAACTCTACAATAGATTGATTGAGATTGATAGATTGAGTTAAGGGCCTATCAGCCAGCGCTATCTTAAGTTTTATGACAGACTTTTGCATTTCAATGAAATCCACGCCTGGTTTGTAGTAAAGGCCATTTAAGAAGGCAATGATGAGTTTAATATGGGACATCAGCGCTTGACATTAACACCCGCCAACCTGCCAGATGCGGGTGTATTTCAGCAGTGTGTAGCGCAGTCACTCCTTCTAGCCACTTTGATGGGTTGAATTTTATATATAATATATACATTTTTCAATTGTAGTCTTTTAAAAGGACATCTGAAATAATAAACTAAGTGCAATGTAGTGTTTTCAAAAAATATTGACACAGAAATATCTGAAAGGCTTGCAATAGTAATTTTCCGCAGAATAGATACAGAATACATACTCTCTCTCATCTCTCCGACAGCGAGTGAGGAGAGGCGGGTTTGTGTGTAACTCGTTTAATTCGCTCTGGATGAATATTGTTGGTGTTTCAGGGCTTGAATTTCGGCATGGGATTGCTTTAATTGCAATATACACAGTCAGTTGTGTTTTAAGTGAACGTAAACAGTTGAGACAGAAAACGCACGTGTAACAGTATAATAGATCCATGCGTCAGGTCTTAAAGTGACAGCAGCCTAATATACCCGATGCCAAATTATGAGACAATATTAAAAATATCTATTTGCCAGTTTTTCATGATATAAAAAAATCTAAATGTTCAGGGCAGCTTTGAGTACTTTTTTCAATTAACAGCAAAATCGTAGTTTGTACAATTTTTTTTATTTTTTTTTACTGACATTGTTAGAGCAGTACTGGTACCGGTAAATTTGTAAAATCCTTCTTTACAGCCCTAAAATAAACCCTGGCTGTAATATCGAAAGAGTTTGTCGTGGGTTGGATTAAAATGGATTACACAATCCAAAAAATCATCAGATCAAAATATGCTCTGACATGGACTGCAGAAGTCTGAATGGAAACACATTTCCTCAGCTGGGCTATAGTCGTTTGCCTCTGAAGGCCTGGAGAGTGTGTGTATGTGCGTATCTCGTCTCCACCCCCTGACTCTCAGATGCTGCGGTGTAAAGCCTGCGCTGATCCCTCACTCCAGGCTGACCGATGAGGATCTGCAGACGGGAGGTAAGAGGCATCTGTTGGTTTTCACGTGTTGACGAGGACGTGTTTTCCCTGGAAAAATGTGCACTGCTGTCCGGGGGCAGACTGTGTGGAGGTTGATTGGGTTTACAGTTCAGAAATGGGAGACATTTTTGTGTGAAAACCGAAAATATTTGTGAGTATTTCCACAATTCACAAGTTCTCCTTAGCTTTTGGCGTTTGATTAGGTCTGATTATTGTGAGTGAGATGTAGTGTGACGGATTATGTTTGTAAGCACTGTTAGAGTTTTATGTTGTGTTTATGTACAACACTTTGGTCCATTTTTATGGTTTTGAAGGTGCTTTGTAAATAAATTTTGAGTTGAGTTGAGTATTTATGCATTTGTAACATCTTGGCTTGATAAATGTTTGGTTAAAAAAAAATGTATGTTAGTGAAAAGACCCAGAAGTGTTTTTGTTTTTGCACTACCAAAAAATATTTTCTTACTTATAGTATTTTTGTCTTGTTTTCTGTTTAAATATCAAATAAATCAAGATTCATCAAGTAAAATTACGTTGATATTATGTCTCATTTTCTTAAAAAAATAAATAATAATTCTAAATGTAGTTTTTGCTTAAAACAAGCTAAATTATCTGCCAATGGGGTAAGAAAAATAATCTCAGTTCAAACAGAAACAAGATTATTTAATATTATTTTTCTTACCCCATTGGCAGATAATTTAGCTTGTTTTAAGCAAAAACTCACTTAATTTAGATTTGTCTCCCCCAGAAAACAAGACATAATATCTTATGCCATTTTACTTGTAAATTCATCTTGATTTAAGAATTTTTTTATATTTGGACTGGAAACAAGACCACAGCTGGTTAACAATGACAGCCAATCAGAACCCACCAAACTTTAAAGAGCTGGAGCATTTAAAGCAGCGGACGACAAAACCTAGTATAAACAGAAATTCTGTCCACTGGTGTGAACTCTAATATAGTTACAGTTATCTTTCATTCTTGGTGTGAATGGGCCTTTAGAATTAAAGTTGTTTTGTGATACAAGTAACCTCAAGTTGTGTGGTTTGTTGTTTCTACTGAGGTTATTTGCTTGGCAAACCCATAAACTGACATTGATGGATGGACTTTAGCTGTATCTAGAGACCAAAATATCTAGAGACATGGGTGTTTAGATAGGCAAGCATCTAACACCATTTAATCGAGGCACAGGGAAGCACCACTCGCATTTTCTTCAGTCAATCTAGTTTACCTAGAAAGGAGCAAAAAAAAAAAATGAAAAAAAAAAACAAACAAAAAAAATTAATCATTATGCTCACTAGAACTTTTTCTGTAAAATGTCTAACAAAAATAACCAGTAAGAGAGCAGAAAATATTTTTTTATATTCGCTCATTTAGACTCATAGCATACAACTTTGTTTTGGTATTTTTCATTTTATAATATTTCTTTTTTTCATTTTTTACCTCTAGGTTAGTAGTTTTCTCCCAGCATGCTGCAGAGACAAGATGATGCCAGTGTTTTTATATCAAGTTACTTCTAGAGTATTTTCCTTTTTTTTTCTAGAAAATGCTCACTCACTCACCGTTCCTCCAATGTCTGTAATATCCAAGATTCAAAAACAATTTAAAGTCAGCATGAAACCGTCAAAATTATCGTCTTTTCTTCTCCGTTGTGACATATATCGAGTGAAACGGCTTCTGGAACGAGAACAAATGTGGGCGGGGCTGCATAGGTGCATAAATAATAATAAAAAAATTATGTACATGATAAACCATTTATAATAAATACTGCAATATTCCATGAAAATGTTGACTTCACGGTGACCTTAAGGGTTAAAAATGTTCCAGTGCTCTTTTGCTGTTATCTCTGCTTTTCTCAGAAGCATTAGTCTAATAAATGGATCTGATGGGCGTCTCTTATCTCAGGCCACAATCGCTCGGCACCCCACATGTATGCTGGCAAGCAGTCAGGTTATTTTAGCATCAGGAACAGGAGTCAACCTAGATTTAAACAAGACAGAGTTGGAGCGCAGGAGGAGTGAGAGTGCAGATTTGTTTTACATTTTGCTCTGAGTAACTAACTAAATTACATCATTAAATTACAGGACATTCAGTAGTGTGACAGCAGCTCAGCTCTCTTCAACATGTAGAGGTCTAGAAGCACTAAAGGCTACTTTGCTGTTTTATGTATGTAGCTTTAGACAACATTTATTTGAGCTAACTGGTTGGTTCGTCCTGGTTGATCGACGAGGCTTCGGCAGTTAACCCTGCTGGTAGATGTAATAACTAACCCGTCCTTCGGATGAGACGTTAAACCGAGGTCCTGACTCTCTGTGGTCATTAAAAATCCCAGGATGTCCTTCGGAAAAGAGTAGAGGTGTAACCCCGGGCATCTTGGCCAGATTTGCCCCTTGGCCTCTGTCCATCATGGCCTCCTAATCATCCCCATATACTGATTGGCTTCATCACTGTCTCCTCTCCACCAGTAAGCTGGTGTGTGGTGTGTGTGTGTGTGTGTGTGGTGGGCGTTCTGGCGCAATATGGCTGCCGTCGCATCATCCAGGTGATGCTGCACATTGGTGGTGGGTGAGGAGATTCTCCCTTCCATGTGTAAAAGCGCTATATAAATGTAATGAATTATTATTATAATATGCAGAAAATAAATAAATAAATAATAGCTGGGCCTTCATTGATGCACTCTCAACCTTTACTTTCAACATTCATTCTCAACATGAAGCACTTTGTGACTGAAAGTAACAGATTATGAGGCCCTGATTGCTTAGTGGTAAAAGGCAACAACCCGCAGCTCGGCAGTGTCAGTTAATGGGTGGTCATAAATGTAATCTTGGTAAGATGAGTGTTTGACAGCATCAATTATTCATTGTGTTCCGAGACTGTAATCTACCCATAACATCTAAGCATAGTTAGTTCGATAAACAGCTCTATTCTCCTGGGCATCTTTTTGCAGTTCAGTCAGCCTTTAGTGCACTGATATATTACAGATGCCTCTGTTTTTTTTTTGCTTAGTTGTGTTTTCAGGGAAGTGTGTGGTTATTAGATTCTATGGCCCTTGTCAGCAAATTTGCCAGGTTGATGGTTGCCATCTGTAGTGCTTTGGCAGTGGAATGTTCTGAGAACTCTTTTGTCCCTGTTTGATCCCATAGGCTTCGAAAGTTTGTCGTTTTGGGAAATATAGCAAACTATCAGTCATATTATGTAATATAATGCCTTGGAAACACTAAAACTCTGTTCAAAAACCTAGTGAGCTTACCTTGCTGTCTACTGCGTACATTCTAAACTGAAATGAAACCTCATAATTCTATTGGGATGCAATTGCCTTTATGAATTAGAGTCTATTGGAATAAAGTTCCAACAGAGTGCTTTGTGTTTGCATGTTACCAAACTAGCAAGCCGGTATTATAATAAGCATAAAAAACAGCACATAACGGACGTTTAGGTAAAATGAGAGAGTCTGAGATTGCCATATGAAAGATAGATTCATTGATGCCTTATATATTGTGCAAAACAAGACACAGTGACTTGTCTACACACCCCTATAAAAACAGCTGATTTAATGTAAGAATGAATCCAAGATAAAAATTTATATTTTAAGAAAAAAAAATCAGGTTGTACCAATGTGCACACGCCTCAACTAATACTTGGTAGAAGCACCTTATGCTTTTATTTCAGCAGCCAGTCTTTTAACAGGAATCTATCAACTTAAAGTCCTGTAGTCAATCATTTTATCCCTTCAAACTTCCTAGAAAAATTTTTCTTCATGCCTTAAAATAGCTTGAATGTAACTCGACACCCTTGCCTCATTTAGTATATGCGGTTCAATGCATATGCAAATGAGCCCCACCTCCACTCACTCACTCAGCTCAGAGATCCACTGGTTGACGATCACTCCTTGATCTGATTGGTTACAAGTTTGTGACATCAGAAACACCAGCGATTTCAAACATGTTTTTGAGACTGTCTTTGGTTCACTGCAGTTTTAAGGAGAAAATACTCAGCAATGGTGTCGACTTATGAATTTACACATGGGTTTGTCTGAAAGCATATTAAAAACACCACATACACATATAAACAACATTAAAAGCTGGATTTTCACCACAGTGGGACTTTAACATCATGATTTGTCAAGCTGTCAAGAAGGCTCCAGCATCTGCACAACCATACATAGGACAAGCAGTTTGGAAAATGGATGGATGTATTTGTCAATTTTTTTCCCACTCTTCCTTGTAAAAGAGCTCCAGATCGATCAAATATCCTGTCTACAGCCTGTCTACACATTTTTTTCCAATGGATTTACATCTGGGATCTTACTCAGCCATTCTTCTTCTGAAGCAATGAACTAGATATGTGTTATGAAGCTGAAAGATGAAATTCATATTCAACATCCACTTTGAAATGGAGGCTGGCAGAATTTGTGGCAAAATGGTCTGGTATTTGGCTCTGTCCATGATTCCTTCTATCTTGCCTTCTGTTCCAGTTTCAGCTGAATAGTAGCAGTGATTCTTGTCCCAGAATGCTTCATCATGAGTTTTTGCACCAGACGTTTTGGCCAAAAAGTTTGGCTTGGTTTCGTTAGACCATTGGTTTCCCCAAAATGTAGGTGATGCTTTTGTCTTGCCATCCTACCCTATTTCCCAGACTAAGAATACAGGTTATTGTTAACACACGCAGCAAGTGACCATACTTTCCTCTGCTGCTTTAATGTTGCTGTAAGTCTTTTGGCAGCCTCGCTGATAACTTTAAATACTGCAGTGCAGATCTTCTGGCCAACCTTTCAGTAAGCAGAAACTGCACCCTCTTTCCTCAATACACTCCGACAAGCGTTTGCTTCTTCCCGCCGGTTATGATTACTGAATGAACATAACCTGGATGTTCCTTCACAAAGAAACTTCACACGTTGTTCCTCTTTAAAGGGTTAGTTCACCCAAAAATGAATGTCAGTTATGTCAGTAGCATCAGATTATGTCAGTAATTACTCACCCTCATGTTGTTCCAACCCCGTAAGACTTTCGTTCATCTTCGGAACACAAATTAAGATATTTTTGATTAAATCTGAGAGCTGGATCACTCCTCCATAGACTTCTATGGGATTGGAAATTGCTGGCCCAGAAAACATGAGGGTGAGTAATTACAGACAGAATTTTCATTTTTGGGTGAACTAACCCTTTAATGAAATGATGAGCTGCTAACCTCCACCTGATCTGCTGAGATCATCACAAATTTCTGAAGACACGACCTCTTCCACAAGCACTTAAGTAATCCAACAAACATAAACAAAGACACTTACTATAACTCATAGTTTATATCTAACAATTATAATAGTAATACAAATATTCTCTCTCTGCATTTTACCTACACTCTAGATTGTGTACAAATCTAGCTTAAACTTTAACTTAGCATTGTGCACTATGAATATTTTTGACTCTTTTGACAAATTGCTTGTGATACAGTATTCCACATATATCCTGTATGTTGATTTGGATAAAACCATCTGCTAAATGAATACATCAAAATATATCTGAATGTGATAATCATAGTACAATTGTCTATATCAACATACCGATCCCACTTTATATTAGGTGTCTTTAACTATTATGTACTAATATTTGAAATTAATCATTTGATACAATGCACTTATTTTTATGTTGTACTTATATTAAAAAATGCCTGCATGTAATTACATCTATAATTAGTTTCTGTAATTACACTGTTGAGCCTTCCCTTACACCTTAACCCTCTGGGGACCAAGCTGTTTTTGGGGTCCTTGAGATGTTCTGACATGCCTTGACATTTGTGCTTTTTTCAGTTATTTATAAACATGTTAATGGCAAAGGTGTAAATTCACTCTATATAGCACAAACAGGGCTACCATAATATGCGAGCAACGTGTATGTAGATGTTTGTATTTTTAAGAGAATAATGTTTATGCGTGGTTATTGGAAAAAATTAAAATGAAAGTTGCTGAATTAAGACCACAAAACACATATTAAATATGTGTCCACAAGACTTTTGACTAATGGATGTTGTCCCTTTGAGTTCTAGCTTCAAAATGATGTAAAAATAGTCTTGCTTTATCGTTCACAAACAAAAAATACATTGATTTAAATGGTGTAAAACAGGTTTTGCTTGGAAAGCCAATATGCGAGGGGGAGGAGTAGTTTACACCTTAGATTATGAATGTCCCACCCACTCTGCATAATGAGCCATTCACTCAGGTGTGAAACTGACTGAGCCACAATGCAAGGACAAAAGATGTATTTAGAAGAAGACTTATATTGACCATTTAAGATTTCGCTTACATCTCTCTTGTAAATATGTTTTGCTATTTTATTAAAAATGTTACAATTACAACAATAATTACAATTTCAACAATATTTCAAGTGTACTCTTTCTTTGTAAAAAAAAAGATTATAGGCCTACATTTTATCATATGTATTCATTAGTTTGAATATAGCCAACATTGGAACATCTAACATCTTAGTCTATGAATTTATTTTTGACAAAAATAGTATTTTTTTTCAACATATTCCAGTCGATTTTTACTCATCTCAGTAGGCTATAGCAAAGCAGTTTATTCTTTCACACACAGACGCGCGATTCATATTTAGGCTAAACAGTCTTTACAAATATGTCCCCTTCATTCATCTCACAGAAAGGCGAGTAATATTATAGAAATGCGATTCATCTTTTTGCGGTTTACATAGGCCTACACTAACGTTATTCCATAACGTTATTCCACACGTGAGAAAAGAAAACAGCCTACCTCACTCCTCAGCGGAATCTGCTCCTCATTTCAGGAGATATTGTTCCTCATCAGCACTGTTCTGAGGAATCTTTTCTCCATAAGGTAGGCTATAATGTCTCACTCGCGAGGAGTCGCGACGCGCTTTGTTTACAGCTGATGTGGGCGTTTCACAGCTCTGAAATAGTTCTCAGAATTTGCGTTTGAATAGCACGCGCTCTCCGGGGAGTGGTCACATTACTGTGAATTAGGTCGTAATGAGCTCGACAGGAGTCGCTCTCTTTTTATACAGATTACAGAAGCTGAGAATATTTGTTTTTTATATAAATGACTTCATTTAAAAGATGCGATCTCAAGCTTTATGCCCGTGGGTCTGTTTGCCTGTTTGACTGAATTTTCGCGGAGTTATAGATCATTTTCGAACGCGTTTCAAATGGGAGTTTACTGACAGAGAGAAGGCAGAAATCGCATCATGTTAATTTTTCTTTATTTGTCAAAAAGCAAAACACTTTATTTTTATTGTGAGTATACAGAAAAAAAATAGAAACTGAACAGGATCGATTGATGTATTACACGAAAATGAAAGATCAAAATTAACAGAGCATTTAGTGTTTATTTTCATTGCTAAAAAAAAAAAACGAGCAAAACGCGCGGGCGCGTTTGTGGTCCCCAGAGGGTTAACCAACCCTTAAAGGGGTGGTATAATGCCTTTTTCATAAGATGTAAAATAAGTCTCTTATGTCCCCAGAGTGTGTGTGTGAAGTTTTAGCTCAAAATACCCCACAGATATTTTTATATAGCATGTTAAAATTGTCACTTTTTGAGGATGAGCAAAAATGCACTGTTTTTGTGTCTGTCCCTTTAAATGCAAATGAGCTGCTGCTCCCGGCACAGGGGGCGGAGCTTCAACAGCTTGCACTCATACTGAAAATTTCTAAAACTTTTAGTTTTTTATGTTCAAACCGGAGTCAGACAATGATGGAGAGACTCGAGAAGAAGTGACAACATGTAGAAGCAACAGGACATTTCTGAATGGTTAGTTGATGAATTTATGTAGCTGATGTGTAGTTATCTTCTAGTCATTGATTAACATATTCTGTCTTGATAATCTATAAATCGTGTTCTCGGGGGCGGGGTTTATGTAAATTTTAGGGTTAGTGATGTCACTAAACCTGGAGGAATGTTGTGTAGTTCCTACCAGCTGTTTGTTGTAGTCCTTAAAAAGCCATTTCTTTAAAAGCAAATATCTCCCTTTGCTTTGAACTTTGAGCGTCGTAACTTTGCAGATGTTGTTTATGCTCAAACAGCAACATTACACACTAACTAAAGTTAGAAAAGTGAAATCATAATCAACCACCCCTTGAAAACCAACCCATACCACCAAACCTGTGCCAAATCATACCCATATCCCACCTCAAAAGCAGCACAAGTGTTTTGCAATATAATATGAACACAATTATGCTTTTTTTTTATGCAAGTACGTAGTAGTTAAGGACAACTAATATAAAGTATGACCAAAATACCATTGAAAACTATTACCACCTGATACTATCACTGTACCATGGTACAACCACAGTACTAATTTGTAAGTAAAAAGTTGATGCTGATTTTAAAAGTGGTTCAACTCCAGCAGAGGTGACTTTCAAATATACTTGTATGATGTTCAAGCATTAGCTTGGCCTTGTTTCTAAAAGAGTAGCTACCTTGGAGACCAGCAGCTTTAGCTTTCTGGTGAAATAGCCCACCACAAGAGAACAAAGTTCGTTTGTTTCATATCAAATGCTGTAGATGGACCACAGTGGGTTTTTTGGTGGCCAGTGCTACAAAATAATTACAAAACTGCATACAAGCTCAATTTGGGCTGAGGTACCAATGATTAGTTATATTGCATATCGATTTTCTTAAAGGGATGGTTCGGAGTAAAATCAACCTAGGGTCCTTTGCACCATGACCTCGTGCCAAACACCCCCCAGAAGCCTTTTTCCCCTTGGTTGAACATTATTAAAGTTAGAGCTTATTTAGAGATATCAGCCGATGGCTTAGTGCAGGCGCTAATGGCTCCTATGATGTATCTCGTAAATTACCCCACTAATAATGCCCAGAATGGCACCAAACTTCTACAGTAGTACAAATAGGTTCTGTACTCATAAAACGAGGCATTGAAAAGTTTGTAAGTACATCAGAAGTTTATTTAAATAACACTTGCCTGATGGCTAATGCTACCGCTAACCCGAACGTCGATGTCACTTCAGTGGTTTGGGAAAAGCACATATTTACGTAATTTACGAGATATAACCTTGGATCCATTAGCGCCTGCACTAAGCCATTCGGCTGATATCTCTAAATAAGCTCTAACTTTAATAATGTTCGACCAAGGGAAAAAAGGCTTCTGGGGGGGGTGTTTGGCTCGAGGTCATGGTGCAAAGGACCCTAGGTTGATTTTACTCCGAACCATCCCTTTAAAGGGATAGTTCACACAAAAATGAAAATTCTGTCATTAACCACTTCGGCTTTGCAACATATTTTGGATTATTTAGAGAATTAGGCATAATTCGTAAAAGAGTGTCCTATCCACATACATTGGAGTAAATTGATAAAAATGGTCTAATTTTACAGAAAACACTCTGAATTTTAACACAGTTGTGGAATATTGCATATATTTTATTGTATTTTCTCACAATTTTATGATAAACACATATAAAAACATATTACTCACCCTCATGTCGTTCCAAAGCCACAAGATTTTCGTTAATCTTCAGAACACAAATGAAGATCATTTTGATTAAATCTGAGAGATTTCTGTCCCTCCATTGACAGCTACACAACTACCACTTTGACGCTTCAAAAAGTTCATAAAGAGATCATAAAAACTAATCCATGTGAATTGAGCGGTGTAGTCCAAATTTTCTGTAGAGACTCGATCTCTTTATACGATGAACAGATTTAATTTAGACTTTTTATTCACATATAAACATTGATCAGCGAACACAAACAGAAGCTCAACCGAACCTGCTTGACGCACGAGAACAAATCTCATTGGTTCTTGCAGAAGCTCAAACGTGCTTCGTAACACGAGAATGAATCTCACTGGTTCTCACGAACATGCTTAGGCTTCCGTTGGTCTGATGTGTGAGCTGATGAATGTTTATAAGTGAATAAAAGCCTAAATTCAATCATTCCTGTTTCTGCATCACACGGATGCTCTTGAGTTGTGATTTAACAGTTATGCTAATGTGCCACAGCCGGTGTTCCCGGTCCAGGACTCTGGATGAAGAGACCGGCAGCAGCTGGGAAATGTTGAACAGAAGTCTCTCGGTCCCCGAGGCTGCCAGATGCAGTTTATATCTGAGCTGTGGATCTGGCTGATGGTTGTTCAGGAACACATTTCTGGGATAGGACGTCCCCAGTTACTCTGTTTTGGGACGGAGGCTGTGTGAATTTGCTAATCTTTTGTCATCTCAGTGGAATAGTTGGATGTTGGATGACTTCTTAGAGTCCTGTTTCATAAACCCCATTTAATGTAAAAGCATGTGATCATTTTATTAAAGTGTCAGTCAAAGCATCGCAACATGAGTTCATATTTTTCCCATGTGATGGGACGGTTATGGTGCTTTAAAGAAGAGACATCTATACATCACTATCCACTTTCATTGTATGCAAAGGAGACATTCTTCCTAACATTTCCCTTTGTGAAAATGAATGAAATGACACAGGGATGAAATAACGTTTTTGTTGGTGAGTAAATGATTGTGTTTTGCGAAACTGTTCCTTGATTCTCTCAGAGATGACATCATCTGCACTGGGTATAAGGAGCTTTATAGGGACTGATGGTCTCTGACCGCTTTATTAAGTTGAAATGATGGATTGAGGAGAATGACTTGTATTGATTTTGGTGTTGTGCTGAGAAGCCACTGCGTTTCATCTTTCTGCAGACAATAACAGATCAGCTTCCTCTAGCATCTGTGCTTTTCTTTCTTTTCTATCTGACGGCGGGGGAATATACAGTAAATATATCAAAACTTCATCCGTGACGCATGATCTGGTGTTAAGATCTAGATCGGATGATCTGTATACAACTGCTCAGGGGAGACACTGCAGTGTTTACACCTGGCACACTGAAAAGAAAAAAATATGGTTGCAACATTTTAAGTTTTTCAGGTTTACTTCACAGTTTACAGTAAAAAAAACAACAACGATATTTTATTAACTAAAATCGGGTAATATATCAAATTGCTAAAATCAGTTTTGTTACCTTTTGTCAACCACCTTATCAAGGTGGTAAAGAGAAAACCACACAATGAATCAAAGTTCATCACAAGTATTTCCACAAGCTAAATCGCTACAAATATAAACATTAAGGTACATACTATTACATATGCACACAAATACAAAACACATTTAACAATATAAGAAGCAAACTTCTGGGAATGTTTGAATGTTTTTCACTGTAAATTATAAAAAAATTGTTTAACAGTATTTTTCTGTAAATTTACATTTTAATGTCTTATTAGATCAATTACAGTTTCTGAACGTTTGAGGTAAGGTAACATTTCTACAGTCACTTACCATTAAAATTGCGATCTGACTTGTAATCAGATTTCAAGGAGTCGGTCTCTGATTTCTTGACTTTGTTCAGAAAGTAAGTCACTGTTACTGCAGATTGATAAAGCGCAAAAAAGAAAACTGTTCGGTGAATCATATTCTAAATATCGAAATCAATTCCAAATATAGCCGAATTTAAATGCAAGCACAAAGTCAATGTTTTGAGCATAATTAATATGTGTTCTTTAAATGATCTGCGTCTGCCTGTCGTTCCTGCCAAACCAAATACTGCAAGCTGCCCTTCCAGCCAGCACAACTAAGCCTCTGCAGATGATCCAGAATATGGCAGCGAATCTGATCTCCAATAAACCAGAGAGAGACATGTCTCACCTCTCTTGTGCTGTGTTCACCTACCTATACTATGCCCTAAAAATATGTAATCTTTTTGTGAAAATAAAGTAGATACTTTTGAGTGTGTATAGCAGAAGAATAGGCAAGCGTTGGGACCATGTCATAAAATTGCGCTTTTACCATTGAAACTTGTCGCGTGCATTACGTGCCTTCTGTCACCATAAACCACCTGTCAATCATGGCCACTGTGATTTTGCCAAGTAAGACATGTTCCTGGATCAACATATTTTGTGTAACACTGATGTTGAAGCACCTCACCCTGGGTCTAAGCCTAAACTTGACATCAACTGTAAACTTGTCCCTCAAATCTGATTGGTTGATTGGAAAGATCAAAGATGTTGATCCAGGAACATGTGGTACTTGGTGAAATCACGTTCACCTGTCAATCATCCTGTCACAGTTTACATCCTCATATACACACTCCAGATTTTATTTAATTACATTTACTCAACTCAAACAATTCTTTCTACCATATTTGAGAGAAAACAAGTTGCATGTTGATCTGCCAGTAGTGGGTCTTTCATGCAGAGAACTCTGCTCATGTTTTTTGCATAATGATGCATTTAGTTAATGACCAAATGTATCTGCTGTTGTGCTATTCATATCTTTCTAAAATGTTGTTGCGGATGAAATATAACAGAGATAACATTAATTCAATATTTTTCATCAGGTTAGAGATTAATTATTAACACTTTCTTGGTGTCTCTGCTTAAAGGGATGGTTGATTATGACTTCACTTTTCTAACTTTAGTTAGTGTGTAATGTTGCTGTTTGAGCATAAACAACATCTGCAAAGTTACAATGCTCAAAGTTCAAAGCAAAGGGAGATATTTGCTTTTAAAGAAATTGCTTTTTAAGGACTACAACAAACGGCTGGTAGAGACTACACGACATTCCTCCCGGGTTAGTGACATCACCAACCCTGGAATTTACATAAACCCCGCCCCCGGAACACAATTTATAGATTATGAAGACAGAATAAGCTAATCAATGACTAGAAGATCAACTAAACTAAATTCATCAACTAACCATTCAGAAATATCCTGTTGCGGATATTCAAAATATCGGTTTGAACATAATAGGCTAAAAGTTTTTGAAATAATCAGTGCATGTGTGTGTGAGGTAAAAGGACACAAGCTGTTGAAGCTCCGCCCCCTGTTCCGGGAGCAGCAGCTCATTTGCATTTAAAGGAACAGACACAAAATGGTGCGTTTTTGCTCATCCTCAAAAATTGACACTTTTAACATGCTGTATAAAAATATCTGTGGGGTATTTTGAGCTAAAACTTCACATACACACTCTGGGGACATCAGAGACATATTTTACATCTTGTGAAAAGGGCATTATACCACCCCTTTAACCACGGTCTCACACACATCCACCATGTTTGAAGTTGTTTTTGTGTTTGTGATTCTGAACTGAATCCTCCTCTAAAAGAGCAATGGATTGTGGGCAATATAAGCTGTTAGAATGAGCATGGATCCACACTTCGAAAATCTGGAAATAGTAGACCATTTGGGGAATTTTAGCATATACTCTTTTCAACATACTGTACTTTGGGACACACTTATTCTAATCTCACATGCTATTTAGGATGTATATTATACACATTGGGACGCAGGGTTGGTCTCAGTCAAATGGCCACATGATCTAATGGGTATAATTCATGCTTTAAACTTGGCATTGTGTTCTGCAAATATCGTTGGCTCTTACACATATATTGTGATGTTCCTCACTTGTAAGATCAAATGTCTGCTTTACAATAAGGTTTCATTTGCTAGCTACACTATGATAAACGACACTTTTTTTAATCTTAGTAACTTCAACATTTACTAATAAGTTTTTTCAAATAAAAGTTAGTTAATGCACTGTGAACTAACATTAACAATAATTCTATTTTTATTAACTAACATTGACAAAGATTAATAAATGTTGTAGAAATGTATTGTTATTACATGTTACACTCTGAAAAAATAAAGGTTCCAGAAGGGGGTTTTCACAGCAATGCCATAGAAGAAACATTTTTTGGTTCCTTAAAGAAGCTTTCAGTGATCAGTTCTTAAAATATATATTTTTTGTATTCATGTAAAGCACAATTTTAATAATCTAAAGAATTTTTTTTTCACTGTAAAGATCGTTTTGTGGAATGGAAAGTTTCCATGGATGTTAAAGGTTCTTCATGGAGACATAAATGCCAATAATGAACCTTTGAAGAGCTAATGAATGAACTAATGTGATCAAATAGGGGCTTTTTGTAAACTAAATGCCATTTAGTTTTAGTCATATTTTAGTCATCTGAATTGTTTGAGTTTTAGTCTAGTTTTAGTGGACTAAATATCATAATATTAACAGTAGTATTCAGGTACTACCAACAGAAATTGAATAAAGTAATCAAATGTAAAATAACAGTGCATAGTCTTCCTTGTAAAAACCCTTTTTAAAGTTTCTAGTTATTCTGTCAAGAGCAGTGAGCGAATTGTTGTTTGAATGAACATTAAAGAGCTAGACAGCAGCAGATTTAGGCTAATCACTTTAGGCTGTCACTTTAAAAGACTAATGCACACATCCAAATATGTTTGTTCCCAACTGTTTATTTTCACTTAAGACAGAACCGACTAAGCGGATTCTCTGCAAAACATGCAGTTTGATTTATAGTTTGTACAATACAAAAATCATTAGAATGGGCTCATAAAATATGGAAACCCAATGTGTGTGTGTGTGTCTGTGTATAGACATCAGTTAGCATTGTTATGACATCATCTTTCTGTGACAAGTGTATAATGCACAGTTGGGGTCTTAAGATGGCTTTCATTAAAACAATGGATGATACCCATATCTCTAATCAGTTCTGGCAGTGCTTGAAAACAGTTGATGAGACAAATAAACAAATGAAATCTTTTATTTTTCTTTCTGCTGCTTTGCACTACACTAGGATTATTTTTTCTTCGCTTCACTAAACCCCATAAACATTTGCATGCTACAATATTCATCTCTGTCTCTCTCTTCTCTGTCTCAGCAGAAATGTGATTGTCTTCTGAGTCTGAAAGCAAATTCTCTGGAGCAAAAAGCAAGAGTGTGTCAGTGTTTGAGCGAGAACATCGATAAACAGCTTCATCTGTACGGAAGACACACTTTCTCCCCATCACAGCAGGTACAGTACATGCTTCATGTTTCTCTGGACATTATCAGGGCTTTAGGCCATTTGCTCCATCATTCATATGTTCTTACCATATCTTACATTTGTTGATCATGTACGGTGCGGGATATGGAGCCAGATCAGCCTCAAAAATAATACATTTACAAAAAAAAAAGAAAAATTATAAATGCACAGCACAATTCACATTCACAAAATCCGATTCGTAAATTTAAAACCGGATTCATAAATGCACAAGTAAAAGCATAAATAGTTCCTCCAAATGCTCACACAAATGCATCTTACCTAAATAAATATAAATTGTTTACACAAATATATCAAGTTCTTGAATTCATTTCCATCACACATTTATGATTTATGTTACATTTATTTATGGATCGTTGAATCTGCATTTGCCAATCGTCACATGTGCGTGGACTGCTTTGAATTTGTGTGCTGTATTTTTGAGAGTTCCCTGACAGGTTAAGATTCATAAATATCTTTTTTTTTTTGGAGGATGTTCTGTTTAGCCAATCGCGGTGAGCTTTTAATCCACCAATCAAAACGCTCCTAACTGAACAGACTCAAGAAGCTCAAGGAGGGAAGGAAGATCTCAAAAATACCGCACACAAATTCAAAGCAGTCCACGCACGTGTGACGATCCATAAATGCATGCAACATCATTCATAAATGTGTGATAGAAATTAATTCAAGAACTTGATATATAGCCTACATATTTGTGTAAACATTTTACATTTATTTAGGCGAGATGCGTTTGTGTGAGCATTTGGGGAAAATATTTATGCTTTTACTTGTGCATTTATGAATCGTGTTTTGAATTTACGAATCGAATTTTGTAAATGTGAATTGTGCTGTGCATTTATGAATTTTGTTTTGTAAATGTGTTATTTTTGAGGCTGATCTGGCTCCATACGGGATGATTATCCAAACTCCATGACTCCAAGATTACGGTCAACATAGAGAAAACTGCAAGAAAATTGCTCTGAATCACTGACATCTGCCAAGTCAGATCAAGTGACCTTTATTTATATAGTGTTTTGTACAATACAGAAGGTTTCAAAGCAGCTTCATAGTAATAAACAGAAAAATAACATAATGAATGATGCAAACTTTATCAAATATGAGACAAATTCTACTGTAAAGCACATCTAGAGAAGACAATAGTGTCATTAAAGTGTCAACTCAAGTCAGTTCAGTGTTGGTTCAGTTCATTTCAATTACTGTGTAAAATTAATCAGTTATGAAATGAGTTAAATTCTACTGTAAAGCACATCTACACTGCAAAAAATGCTTTTCTTACTTCGTATTTTTGTCTTGTTTCCAGTCCAAATATCAAACATTTCTTAAATCAAGATGCATTTACTAAAGTTGTAAAATGCCATAAGATATTATGTCTTGTTTTCTGGGGGAAATAATCAAAATTAAGTGAGTTTTTGCTTAAAACAAGCAAAATTATTTGCCAATGGGGTAAGAAAAATAATATTGTTTCCGTTTTAATTAAGTTTTTTTTTTTTACCCCATTGGCAGATAATTTAGCTTTTTTTAAGCATCAACTCACTTAATTTTAATGAATTCCCCCGGAAAACAGGACATAATATCTTGCGCATCTTGATTTAAGAATTTGTAGATATTTGGACTGGAAACAAGACAAAAATACTAAGTAAGAAAAGCATTTTTTGCAGTGTACAGAAGACAATAACATCATTATAGTTCAGTAACAGTGTCGAAATTCATCAATTATGAAACTAATTTGATTCAGCTATAAAGCAGCTCTGCAGAAGACAAAACTGTCAGTCCATATTCAGACGTCACAGTCTGTGGCACAAGAATTTTGCATGAACAAACTGGGAGATAATCTCATTCTGGTTGCGTCGCTCATCCAATCATCTTTCACCCACTCTCTTTCCAGATCGTAGGTACAGTGTGTTTTTACAGCATCAACAAGAACCACTTTAATTTTGCTCTGTTTATCACACAAAGTGATGGTTTTGCTTCAGAAGATTTGGATTAAACCACTGGCCCTTTTTGGAGATGTATGATGTCACGTGAACATGGTTAACCCTCTGGGGTCTGAGGTGTTTTCTGGCCCTGGAGGTGTTCTGACATGCTCTGACATTTGTGCTTATTTCTGTTACTTGTGACATTTTCATGGCTACAGTCTGATTACACTGTATTCAGCACAAACTCTGCTACAATAATATATCAGCAGCATGTATGTAAAAGTTTGTAGTTTTGAGATAATGACATTTATGCGTGGTTTGTGAAAATACAAAAAAAAATTGTCACTGAAATAAGGTCATGAAACCCATACTGATTATTTCTTCACAAGACTTTTGAAAATTGTATCACGTAGCCTAGAATATTTGCTCCAAAACTATGTGAAAATCGCCTTACTGCTCATTCAGATAAGACAATATATTGATTTAAAATTTGTAAGATGTGTTTTGTGTAAGAAAGCTTTATGCGAGGAGGTGTGATCACATCATTAATATGTATGGATTTCACACCTGAGAAAGACAAAGACCCTCCCTAATGGCCCTATTAGGAGCTATCAGGCCCTGTCATTCTGAGCAACCTTGCACAAAGAATGAGGAGATTTAAAAAAGAATGGCTTTTTGATTGTTTGGATTTATTTACAACACAACATAATCCAAAGATACACAACAAATGACAAAAAAGCACATTTTTGAAAAAATGACCCAAAGACAGAGACCTTTCTGACATTCCTAAAAACATTGTACATACCTTTCATTTCCAAGGTGTTTGATTTTCACTTGACCATGTTCATGTACAGAGACTCATGTGAATGTTGAAGTCAGCAGGACTCAGTGGCATCTGGTCACTGAAAGAAAAATAAAAAAGTGAACATACTGATATTATTAATAATAATAACAATAACCTATAGCAGCCTATAAATCTTCCAAAAGATTTCAGTAACAACTACGCTAGAGAAAAATATATTGATTATCATATGTTACTTCAAATGTTTCCATTCGTTATGATGATATGAAATGAGATAATAGTAAAAACATGAAGCCTAATGTTTGGTGCGTTTTGCTTTTCAAACGCGATCGCGCTCCAAAATATGATACATTCAAACGCACAGCATGCTCCAAAATATGATACATTCAAACGCGATCGCGCTCCAAAATATGATACATTCAAACGCGATCGCGCTCCAAAATATGAAACATTCAAACGCACAGCATGCTCCAAAATATGATACATTCAAACGCACAGCACGCTCCAAAATATGAAACATTATGGTTACCATATTATACATATCTACGTTTGAGCAGATATCCACAAACACAGTAACAGTAAACACGGGTCTAAATATTATAATATTCACCATATATCTAGCAACAGTTCAACTGCAATGTGAAGTTTATGCAACAATAACATAAACTAATAAGTAAGAATTTCTTACCTTACATCTTTCTTGTCTTCAAATCACGTTCTTCTTCTTCTGAGGTAAATCCAATGTAAGCTCACGGCGCGTCTTTCAAACTCGACGAAAGGCAGAGACTTGTGTAGTTTGGTGCTTTGTGTTTGAAGGTAATGAGCGCGATCGCGTTCCATGTGGAGATTTGCATGTTAATCTCTTTTGCGCGCGTGGGCGTGGTCAAATTAAAAATAATGAGCAAGCGTTTGAGATACTGGACATCTTGTTGGTTTTATACAAATTACTTAAACAGAGAATATTTGTTTTCAGTTTGAATCCGATAATTTAAAAGGACACACTTAAATGTTTATAAAGGTATATGGCTCATAAATGTGTGACAAGTATTCGCTGAGTTTTGTTTCAGTTTATAGACGTGCTCAGGAAAAAAAAGTTCACCGCGACGGAGAGGCAGAAAGCACACCCTGTTTATTTTCTTTATTTTACAAAAGCACAATGTTTTGATTTGATTGTAAGTGGACACATACAAAAGTAGAAATATCACAGATTGTTCATATTTCTTTTTTCTGTATGACCATAAATGACTGAGTAATTTAAGTTTATTGTGCTACAATGTGAAGAAAATCCAGCAAAACGCGCCCGCGCGTTTGCCGACCTCAGAGGGTTTAGCCTCGGGAAGTTCGAAGAGGAAAGGCGGTCGAGTCAAAGGACTCGAAAAAAATTAGCCCATTTCCAATAGTAACGTTACAGAAAATAGATGATAAACGTCGTTCACTTTTGAAGAAAACAAGTGCATCAGTGAATGCATGTTTTGATACTAGATCTGTTTGTAGAGACAGGTGTGTATAAAGGCCAATGTCGGGCCGTCTGTGAGCGTCTGTCAGGTTACTTTATGTGGTGTGTCCCTCATGTTGTCTATAGTTCGACCGATTCAGCATGTTGAATTGGTGAGAGAGATCACTCTGATTGGTTGGTGAGAGAGATCACTCTGATTGGTTGGTGAGAGAGATCACTCTGATTGGCTGGTGAGAGAGATCACTCTGATTGGCTGGTGAGAGAGATCACTCTGATTGGTTGGTGAGAGAGATCACTGATTGGTTGGTGAGAGATCACTCTGATTGGCTGGTGAGAGAGATCACTCTGATTGGCTGGTGAGAGAGATCACTGATTGGTTGGTGAGAGATCACTCTGATTGGCTGGTGAAAGAGATCACTCTGATTGGCTGGTGAGAGAGATCACTCTGATTGGTTGGTGAGAGAGATCACTCTGATTGGCTGGTGAGAGAGATCACTCTGATTGGCTGGTGAGAGAGATCACTCTGATTGGTTGGTGAGAGATCACTCTGATTGGCTGGTGAGAGAGATCACTCTGATTGGTTGGTGAGAGAGATCACTCTGATTGGTTGGTGAGAGATCACTCTGATTGGCCGGTTAGAGAGATCACTCTGATTGGTTGGTGAGAGATCACTCTGATTGGCCGGTGAGAGAGATCACTCTGATTGGCTGGTGAGAGAGATCACTGATTGGTTGGTGAGAGAGATCACTCCGATTGGCTGGTGAGAGAGATCACTCCGATTGGCTGGTGAGAGAGATCACTCCGATTGGATGGTGAGAGAGATCACTCCGATTGGTTGGTGAGAGAGATCACTCTGATTGGCTGGTGAGAGAGATCACTCTGATTGGTTGGTGAGAGAGATCACTCTGATTGGCCGGTTAGAGAGATCACTCTGATTGGCTGTTCAGCTTAGCAAACGAGTCAGTGCACGAGAATTAAAGTGAGCAAAGAAGTCAAGACAGCACAGACCTTCTGTTACATCAGTAACACTTTAAAATAAGGTTCACTAGTTAACATTAGTTAACTACCTTAGTTAACATGAAAATTTATTAATCTTAGTTAATATTAATTTCAACTTGAACTAATACGTTATTAAAATCAAAAGTTATATTTGTTAACATTAGTTAATGCACTGTGAACTAACATGAACAAACAATGAACAGCTGGAATTTTATTAACTAACATTAACATAGATTAATAAATTCTGTAACAATGAGCTGTAACAATTGCTCATTGTTAGTTCATATTAGTTAATACATTAACTACTGTTAACTAATGAACCTTATTGTAAAGTGTTACCGTTACATCTTACCTGGGCATTCCAATACGCGAATATTTTCATAAAAACACGAGCCTCCTGGAATGAAGAAAGTGATCAGCATGATTGATATTCAAAATGTTTAGCTAGCTCTGCTTTGTTTAAGGTTTGTATATCTGCAGTTCATCTTTTGAATAACAAATATAGACTATCGTTACCGGCCGACATAAGGAGCTTTTGCACTGGAGGAACCTTTTCATAGTTCCTAGAACTAATGGCAGAAGTACACGCTTTTTGGCGCGTTCGCACCGCAGGAACTGGGAACGATTTTAGTTCTAGGAAATACTTTGGAGGAACTAAATTAGCTCCTACTTCAGAGTCGGTCTAAACCAGCGCTATAGGAACTACCCGTGACGTTAGTGTTCGCTGATTGGCCGAACGCACTCGAAACAACAGCACCCGCCTTTTAAAAAAAGGCCGTGTACACACAGATTATAGCCTATATATTTACTCCACAAACTAACTCTATGAACATGGGAAACAGTGATAGATGGACCTCTTAACCTTTTCGCTGAGGAGAAAACACAACGCGACTTTGAGGAGACCGGGCGAAACATGATTATGTGTTTCTGCTCTGCTACGAACACTGAGCATCAACCACACGGCACATGCTAATACTTTTTCATATACTTTCTACTTTCTTTGTATAACAGTTCCATCTAATAACGTAGAAGACAGGACTGTTAGACAGACTAATGAACATGGAGAATGCGAGCGCTGTTTGTTTGCTCTGCTGTTCTCAGCGCCGTCAAAATAAAAGTCACAACAACAAGCTTGGCTCACGTCACTTCAGAGTTCCCTCTGGAGGTGCGAATGCAACCAGGAAAATGTTCCTAGGGAAACATTTAGTTCTCTGGGAATCATCCTGGTGGCTAGTTCCTAACTAAGGGCCCTTTCACACCTACAGTACCTTGTTTGGTCCGAATCAAAATTACAGATGTGAAACCTCTCCCGTACCACGGTCCGGACAAAACAGATGAAATTTGGTCAGACGAAAAGAGGTAGTCTCGTTCCAGCTCAAACTGAACAAAGGTTTAGTTCGTTTCTAGTGTGAAAGCATTTTCTGTATGGTTCGGACTTTCATTTACAGGAAGTTCCGGTGGTTCCCGCGTAGCCTAAACAACTGAAGAAGAATATTTATGTGAAGATCTGCACTCAAAAAAATGACTCTTTGGTTGAACATGATTTAATCATGGACAGTGGTTCCACGTGATTGATTCAAGTTATTCGAGCACGACTGAATCAGGTTATTTGGACAAGACTGAATCAAGATATTTGGACATGATTAAATCAAGTTATTTGGACGAGTCTAATTTTAATTGAGTTTACTCACTTCGCTTAAGTTTATCCAACATGAAGTATTTGGGTTGAGATAACATGGCTCCATCATGTGGAACCACTGTCCATGCTTGAATCATGTTCAGCCAAAGAGTTATTTATTTGTGTCTATTTAATAGACACACAGAGTTAAAATAACATACAATCAACCTAAATATAGCTTTTCTTTTAATACATACGATGTTGGCAGTCTAAAGATGGTACTGATATTGCATCACTAGCAATCCCATTGGAGTTGCTTTTAAAGCAACTTGAATTCTTAGCAGGTCCTTCACCGAAGCACATGCTCGACACTTTACCACAATGGTAACTCACCCATAAACACCTACATATAAGAAAGTTGTTTAAAATACCAACATAATAGAATATTAAACATTAACAAGTCTCCCTATTTTCTCATCTTGCTTACATTTTTATCAAAGAACACTGGTACAAAGCAATTATGACAGACCAGGAGGATATTCTTATTTAGTATTTATTGAGATACAACATTTACTTCACAAAACATTCTAAGGCATAAAACAAAATCAGTGGGCTTTATAGTAAAAAATAAATAAATAACATTAAAACAATATTATCAGACTTTTTCACCAAATAAGTGAAAACTGCACAAACAAGGAAATATGGTTGTTTAAAATGTGTAAATATAAAATAATATTATACTAATAAAATAACTGAAACAGACTGGACCATTTTTAAGTAAAATGTTTCCTCTAGATTCAACAGCACTTTATGAATAAACTTTGAGAAGTTAGTGTTCTCTAAATAAGGGCATAAATAAGTGCAAAAAACAGCAGCAGTGCACTGACCAAGACTTGGTAGACATCACCACCTCATCTTCAATCAAAACATCCAGTGAGTTTAAAGACAACGTTCCTCCTCACCAGCAATGATGGTGACTGCTGCACCTGGTCAAACTCCTTTTCCTAAATGCATTGAAAGAAAAAAAAGAAAGTGTTAGTGTATGTCACCACATATCATAAAAACGACCCTTGTGAGGGCAGACACTTAAATTTTCATAAATTAAAATAAAGACGTGAAGGATCAGAGTAGTGTTTATTCAGAAGGGTTTGTGCCCATTTAAAACCCTGTAGTACTTTTCACAACACGTCTTCCAGTTTGTCAGAAGGATTTTATTGGGAAAAAATGTCAGGGGTTTATCGGTTGAATGTTCTAGAGCATAAAGAAAATCATTAATAAAATGTAATTTGGCATCAGTCGGTTCTTTATTACAAAGTAGAAAGTAAAGTGGTACTTAAAAGGGATATTTCACCCCAAAATGAAATTTCTGTCATCATTTACTCACTATCACATCATACCAAACACAAGAATCTTGTTCAGCTTTGGAACAAATTATTTGTTTTTTTTTTATGTCATGGACCATCCATCAAAAGTCTATAGACAATCAATATTTAGCTTCAATAAGTACATAAAGATATAGCCTAGCTAATCCATATGAATAAAGCAGTTTTATACAAGTCTTCCAATGGATAAAATATGACAAAAAGTATGAAATATATTATTTATTTATTTTTCTTAAGATGAACAAAATTATGGTTTTGGAACATGAGGGTGAGTAAATCATGACAATTTTCATTTTATTTTTATCCAAGTCATACATTTATTCTAATGACATAATGATTTATGCTAAAAGGATAAAGTATTCCTAAGTAAATATAATGTAGTCCTGACATGTGTCCTACCTTGTGTGTCTTCAAATCATCAGCTGACTCTTCCTTTGAGATAGTAGACATGTCAGGATCGTAGTTCTAATGACATCAATGCCATTTTTGCACTTGAAGGCAAAACACAAAATTATGGTAATGTAACACAATTAAGCAACATTTATTGAGTTTATTTTTATGATTCATAAGACAACTTTCAACGACTGTCTTGTGCTTATATTCAACAGATAGCTGAACAGATTCAAAAATGGTCAAATTCATGGTTTTCTCTATGGGAGTTGTAAAATGAGACCATTTATAAAAAATAAAAAAATATATATATATAATAAAAATATAATATCTTTGATCGATGCCATGAAAATGAACAGAGTGCAAAGATAGATGATTAAACTAACAAACATGTGCAAACTTAGACACATACCTTTTCGCTTGATGTTTAATTCTGTTAATGGCGCGGTGATCTCTTTCAGGCATAAAATCGTGGATTCTGTCATAAATTCATCCGTATCAGTCGACATAATAAAACAGTTGTTAAAATAGTTTCTAATCAGACTGATGCAAATGGACGAAAAAGTTACCTGTTTGTTTGCCGTTTAACGTTAATTCAGTTGATCTAGGCTTAAAATAGTGCAATCAGGCCATAAATACATAACGTTCAACCAATATAATAAAACTGTTGGCTAATATTTTTTCTAATAACACTGATGCAAATGGATAGATGAGTTAAGTTAACTTTAACTTACCTGTTCGTGTGCTGTTTAATACAGTTTATGGCGCGGCCATCTCATTTAGGCTTACAATCGTGCATTCTGTCATAATAACACATTAGTATCAACCGACATCATAAAACAGTTTGATAATATTGTTTCTAATAACAGTGATGGAAATGGATGAACACGTACCTGTTTGTTTTAAGCTTATATTCCAGTTAATGGCGTGGCGATCTATTTGAGACATGCGCAGCATTAACGTATTTTATGAATGTTGCCGCCAGGATATGCAAATTGCGTCACAACAAATTTCCGCTTCCTTTTGGTTGAGAATGTGGTTTGTTTTCAGGCTGTTTTGACATTCAGTCCGGCTGACTTTATAAAAACACACATTTTATATGTGTGATTGACTTTTACTAAACATTATTTGTATCAGTCTGATTTAACAGCAATTTAAGACAAATAACAAACCTAAAAACACCAATAACCATTTAATTGCACTTCTATAATTATAATCAAGCTATAAATTAATAAACAAAAATATTTAAAATAAATTATAAATATTATGTAAGTTATTATATATATTTTTTTAATTCAGTCAACAGTTTGACTGAGCTAAGTGATTGAAACATGTACTTTTAAAATGAAAACTTTATGTTAAACCAACGAGTGACAGTTTTAAGTCAGTTTAACATGATACAATCATGTTGAAATGAAAAATAGCCAAAATGGCATTAATTCAACATGAATTGTTCAGGTAAAGTGAACAAAACTGAAAAATCATTTTTTTGAGTGTGTTAGTCCTGCCCACAGCGTTTCTTCCAGCTGATTCACACATACACACACACACACACACACATTTGTCCTGCGTCCTGCCTTCAACGATAAAATGTTCGCACAACGAGGATGTTTATTTAGCGAACCTCGAGGTTGTTTGGTTGTTTCAACCTTTGGTTGTTTACTAGCCTCGAGTATAGTTGGTGCTGCAGGGAGTAATGCCATAATAATAACAGTATAGTGGCAACGATATGCGTCTGTTCATTCATTCTTGTCAAAGTTACCCGCCGAATTGACAACACGCTGATGTCAGACGCACGTCCGTTTACAAACCAATCAATGTCGAGTTGCAGCCCACAGAGATGATGACGACAGGACGCAAGTACGTCATGTAAAGTTCTTTAGTGCGCTCGCATAATTGCAATGTGAAACCAAACCAAAACTAACCGAATGTATCAAAACATGAACTTTGGTTCGTACCTTGGTGTGGACTTTCAGGTGTGAAAACGCCCTAAGTTCAAGTACCCGGTGTGAAAGCCTCTAGACAGTTATTTCTTTACACGCAGGCGCAGAACGCTCATGCTAGTTTCTAGTCGTCTGTAGTCTTTGCGTTGTGTTTAAATGCAGCATTTTGGCTTTCGTTGCCGCTAGTTCTTTGACATCAGCTTGGTGTGTCACTGTCTTATAGAGGTAAATGATCCTCTCAGGTGATACCCGTATGCCTGGTTATTTTGCTCTGTGTTCTATGTTTCAGCCAGCAAAATATAGAAATATATGGTTGGGAGTCTGAGATACCTAGTATAATATTCCACATAGATTGGAACACATAATTAGTCCAATAGGCTTTCATTCAGATCTCACACCTGCTATTATTTATTTCTCTGCTCTTCGTTCACATGAAAGAGAAGGTGTGTGTTGATCACAGATGCTTTTATCAGCCTTTGAATCAGCTTTTTCATTCATTTTTTCCTCTCCTCTTTTGCTTTATGCCTCTCTTCACCTTTGTTTCCCATCGTTCTGTCTGTCTGTCTGTTTGTTTGTTCCGGTCGTGTCTTTCACTGCAGCTGTGCCATGTGCCAGATCCGTTTAAATGTCTGTATGTGTGTGTGTGTGTGTCTTGGATATGAATTAGGGCCACGGTTCTCAAATTGACTCAAAATAGGTTGCACGTTTTGTCATATAGAGTCACAGACAGCAGGGAAAAAGCAATGCCAAAAGTAAATAAAAAAAGTAAGCTATCCATATAATCTGTTCCAAATAAATGGACCAATCAACTTTTCAAAGTGAGGATGAAAAACGTCCCAGACTTTTTGCCATTGACGTCAAAAGGTGTGCATCCAATCAAACGGCATCCGTCACTGATCACAGATTATTCACAGTTGTGTGATGTCCCCTCATTCTTTGAAAACTATGCACAAACATACACAATGAGAAACTCATGCTATATTTTTACATTATGTTTGTGTTCAACGACAAGAAACATGAAGCACAATTAGCCTTCGCAGAGCCGAGATCCGTCGTAACACACTGCCTTTCTTGGTTTACGATGAAGTCTTCTGTATCTCAGCAGGACAGAAGTGTGTTTGCCTGCCATGTTTATTTTATTATTAAACTTTGTGAACGTTAAAAAAAATAAATAAATAAACAAGTACAAAATGCAAGTAAAGGCGTCGTTCTCTCATGACCCTCGTCCTGCTCGCCACACCTATAGATTGCATTGTTATATATTTTATTGACAACTCATCAATTAAATATTTACCATCGTATTTTCTGCATAATTAGATGTTTTTAAATAAACACTGTCAAAAAACTGCAAGTTTTAGGGCTGGATGATATTAATATAATATTAATATAAGTGATCACATGGATTTAGACCTACCTATATTGTATATAAAGCGCTCACAGACAAATTTGCTTTATGTTTTTCCCCGGCGTTGAAATCAGGCTCATATAAATGTCAGGAAACACAATCCTTCTGCATGTCAATATCCACGATCACTGGATCTTTGGTAAGTTGTAAGGAACACTATATCGAGTCCAACCTTTAGTTTAAACTGACAATCCTTCGTTTTACTCTAGGGCTGCACAATATATCGAAATTATCGAAATATAGAAGCTGTAGGGATGTTTTCTTGTCACAAAAAGAATGTGAAACATGTAGGTTTTATAATTTTAAATATATTTTAAAGATAATTTAAGTTTATTTTACACACTTTAAGCATTATCGTATCACATATCGAATATCGCATTATTTAATGAGTTATCACATTTTTCTTCAATATCGTTCAGCCCTAATTTACTTAGTTTCCTCTATTAAATCCAGTCACGCTGCAGCTCTTCTGCCACTCAGTCCGGCTGACGTCAATGCACACCCTCTATAGGTGTGGGAAGCCTGTACTATGGTTTGTACATATTTGTGTGATTTAATAAACTCATAGCTGGTATTGAGTCATATTGTGGCAGGTATACGTCTGTGTGTCCGTTTGACACGGTGATGCTCTTGTGCGATATAAGAGGAAATGATGAGGCTTCATGAATCATACAGGCACACACACACACACACACACACGCTCTGACACCGACACGAGAGCAGCTGGATCAACGGCCATGTGGCGACTCACGGGAAATGTCATCTAACTGTCATTTCCTTCCATACATGTTTCATTTCATTGTGCGGTGTAATGACGGCACTGCTGTCTGCGTCCCACAGGACAAACACAGTGTGCTCTCAGTGATCAGAGGCCCGTTACTCTTTTACTCTTTATTTCCCTCGCTTTTGCAGACACTAATCTCGAGGAAAAATATGCTGCACTTAAATTGCATTCAACTTGACACTGCATGCATTCTTTTGGAATTCAGTGATAAATGTTGCAACTCTAATCATTCTAATACTCTAAAAACAAATTTGTTAGTAGAATTATTTCATTTCTTTTTCAGACATGCAACAGGTAATGAGATGAGGCATTTATAGGGAAAAGGGGAGGAAAATGCATACATGCATTAAACGAGAGATGATATACTGTATATTACAAGACTGTTCCCTTTATAGATGAGTTATTTTAATCTGCTTTAATCAACTGGACCTTATTGAAATTAAGAGTTACTTTCAGTTCTGTGTGATTGACCCGAACATTTGCACGAACGCCAGGTTGTCTGTGGTCAACACACTAGTGTACTTGAACTAAATGGGTGTAAATGTCTCTTTTCATAGTTATTTTGTTGTAATATAGTAATTTGATTGGTCATGTATAATATTAATTGCATAGAAAACAATGCAAGACATGTTTCAGATCACCATTAGAGGTGCTGTAAGAATTATTTTACGGTATTTTAGCGTAACACTTTATTTTACAGTGTCCTTGTTACATATGTTACATGTACTTACCGTAGTATTAACAATAAATTATGCATAATTACATGCAACTAACCCTCAACCACATCCTAATCATACACTAACCCTATAGTAAGTACATGTAGTTGCTTAATATTACTCAGTACTTAAATATATAATTACACTGTAACAATGACACCTTAAAATAAAGTGTAACCAAGAATTGTATAACGAATTGTACACAACAATGCCAGTTACTTCTTACTAAAGTATTATACTGCATGTCCTTGCTGGATGTCTTTGGGAAAAGCTCTTACTGTATGACTGAGTTGTCAGTTGATCTTTTTATATAATGAGTGTGTTATTTGGCTGCCTCCAATGCAAGGATATCACATGATGGACAATGATGTCCTGAACTTAATTTAACCCAGCGGTTCCCTGTCGTTTCCACGCATGCCTCTTTGACCTCTGTGATGGATTCAGATAATGCCACAGTCTCCGCAGAGAGAAAACACTGCAAAATAATGGACAAAAAAAAGGTCAAAACACTAGTGATTCCACTGAACTGACCAACTTTGGGAAAATGTTGTAACTTTCTTCTGTAAAGTAAGCCAATCAGATAAGAACTTGCCAGAATGATAAAGTGCTTTCCAATTTTGTGTGCAATATTTCTGTTATGGAAAGGGGCGGGACATTTTCCAAACACACTGGAAGCGCTTGACCAATCACAACACACTGATCCAGCCGACCAATCAGAGCACAGTGTGCTTTTCAGAAGGAGGGGCTTCATAGAGACAGGAACTAAACTGGGGTGTGTGTCCCGAACAACGCCGTAACTCGCTGCTGAACTACTATAGTACGATGCATCGTTGAATAAATCAACTAGCCAGTCACGACTGTTTCCCGAAAACATATTGTCGCAAATTGGTCATTCAACCACGTTGGTTAATGATGTCACGCAGGTGGTGGAGAAATAACTACTGTTAATGAATCTGTTTGAGATCGAATTAACGCTGAAGATGTTTTTCTATAAATTACGGACATGACATCTGAGGACTATTTCTCATTTTTCTCCGTTTTTTTTGCTTTATTTCCAGATTCAATCATAGGCTCATTCTTACACACTAGAGCTCGTTCACACATGCGCATTCTTCAAAAACAACGCTTTAAATCTCTTGACAAACTAAAAGACGTAAATGACATTTGTATGTATTCTAAATAAAAAATATAGATTGTACTTCAGTACAATCTATATTTTTTATTTAGAATACATACAAATGTCATTTACGTCTTTTAGTTTGCAAGGTTGTTTGGCTCAAGATAAGGATTTATTGAGTCCACATGTCATGCAAACTAGAAACTTTCACTCTATCACTCCAAACACACAACTCTGCGATGCTGTTTGCGACGATGGTTTTGGGAAACGCCGACTCGTTGAACTGCTGATAACGATGGAACTTGCGACCATAGTTGTCTAACGTTGCTTTCGGGAAACGACAGACTGGAAAGAGAGGTGCTGCAACAATGGAGAATATGTGAAAAATAATGTTTTTTGAACATTCAAGCATGAAAACCTGTTGTAGAATCCAAAAACAAAATCAAGACTTTGTTTATGGTCTCTTTCATTGTTTAATGTGTGTTTTTGTGTTTAATGAAGCTCAATAGTCTCTGAACAGCAGCATGAGGTCATGAGTAATTCATAAACACGCTGTAGTCTTTTCGATGTGTGATGTCCCACGCCTGACATGAGGAGTTTTATGTCCAGGATTATAGAAACATTGTTTTCTGCAGTCGTTGCTCTGTGACTCTCCTGGAAGAGGCTAAAAATAACCCGGCCGCTCAACGGTTCTTGCGTCATACTGGACACTCAGGGACTATCTTTACCTCACACTGGAGCGCGTGTGCACACACACACACACACACACACACACACACACACGCACGCGCACACCTACTGTCTATCATTAGTGTGTGCGTGATAAGATGGGTAAAAGCAGCTTATGAGCAGATAGAAATGTTTGTTCATGTCATTATCATTAAAAATAGAAAATAGAAGTATTGGTATCAGTACTGGAATAAAGAAAAATATAGCATTTAACAAATATTGGTAACACTTTATAATAAGTATACATTTACAATTCATTTGCAAACTACTAGTTTATAGTTTATTCATAGGTAATATATTGTAGTCCCTACACTGTTAAAATATTTATAGCCTATATACTGTGGCTATGTGAGTTCTTCATTTATTGTCACTGTAATTAACCAAATTATTACTGTTTAATTTGCTCTTTTGTAAAGAGTTAGATAATGGTTTTTTTTTTATGCTATCTTATAGTTCTCACATTCTCACATAAAATCATTATTTCTATGGAAAGTCCCCATAAAACATGGAAACCCTACGTGTGCGTGAGTGTTTTGTGTGTGTGTGTGTGTGTGTGTGTGTGGTGTGTGTGTGTTTTTTGTGTTTGTAAACATCAAGAACACTGAATTTGAATGCAATTAATGTCCAATAAAGGTTGGTTTAAAGCACTTAATTTTTGATTTCCCATGACCTAATCTAAGTGAAGATTATTTACTTCTAATAACAATTAACAATTCTTTTACTGCTGGTTTAAATACTGTTCACCATTTATATGGTTAAAAAGTTGTTTACAAAGCATAAAAATATTATCTAACTATTTTTATGAGCTAATTAAATAATAATTATATTTTAATTACTGTACTGTGACAATGAATGAAAAACGTACTTTTCGAATATAGCCTATTCATAGTTTAACAGTGTAGAGACTACAATATATAATTTATGTGCATATTTATGATTACACATTTTAAAGATGTGATTAATCACAGAAACCTGTGCAATTAATTATTATTTTTAATTGATTCGCCGCCCTATTGTCAATTTTACGTGCAAATATCTACAGTTGTATTCAAAAGTTTTTGCAGAATCTGCAAAATGTCTATATATATATATATTTTTTTTTTTTTTTTTTTTTTGCCATGTGTCTGTTATTTTGTTTCCTGTAGACCACAGGAGGCAAGCTTATTGAGAACCCATTATTACAAACAAGATCAAACATGAAACAAAACCATGGCATGAAAACTCAAAATGAAGACAGGAACATGAACATAGACTTACAACCAGTTTTCTACAGGAAACAAAACACCAGACACATGGCAAACATGAGGGCTTCAATACACAGACTAATGACAAGACAAGGGACACCTGTGAACAATGATCAGACAATTAACCAATGACAAGACGCATGGCAGGATCACATGACAAACGGAATCACATGACAAGACACAGAAACATGACAATATAATATGACAATAGCTGAATTTATAAAAATAGCCCTGTTCATAAGTTGAATCATAATACTGTGTCCTTGGATGACCAATGACTGTTCTGTGATATTCTGTCCCACATTTGCCCTGATGTTCCTCAGAGAAATCCTCCAGATCCAGAACTTTCTTTGGTTTTCCAGCATCTTCTGCATATTTGAACCCTTTCCAGCAGTGACAGATCCATCTTTTCACACTGAGGACACTCGAGGGGCTCAAACACACATGGGCGTAGATTACGCGGGGGACGTGTCCCCCCCACTTTTTATAAAATGTAAATTCGTCCCCCGCACTTTTTCATAGGGCAAGTGTGTTCACGACAAGTTGAGGTTTTCGCGGGCCAATGTGTGTACATCCAGATTTAAAATTCAAAGAGTCAAGATAGTCTATATGTGAGTTTCACATTTCCATGGTAATCAGTCACTCGTGCGTCACGACACGCCTGTGCTCGCACCCGCGCTGGATCCATCATTTTCATAGAGGTCGTAATGAGTTCAGAACGGCAAAAAAACGCTTCACTCCTTTTTCCCGAAAAAGTCAAGCACTGTAAGTTGTCATGTGGTATCCGAGTTGTGTTGCACAATGATGAATAACACTGGCTATTTCTCCAGTTGAATAATTAACAAGTTTTGTTGGAAATTGAAAATATTCACTACCCGCACAAACGTGCGCTTATTTTCAGTCTTTTTTTATTCGTAATGTCTTTTATTTTCACGGATATGTAATCAAAGCCCTTCAAATTAGAATAAAGATGGTGATTGTTAATGCTGAATTTGAATTTTCATGCATTAACAGCCACTATATCTGCAGCGCTGTAACATGTGTAGCCTACATGATGTTTACCATATGTCATTCGGTAACACTTTACAATTAGATAAAAAAATTGTAGACAAACTTTAAGTTGTCTTGAAAAAGCCTAACCAGAAATTTCAAAGTAGTTTTAAAAGCTTGAAGTTTGACGTAGCCTACACAAAAAACTATTTGAAATATGTAAACAATATAGTACAATATACTTGGCTATGTGCAGTATAAAGTACAGAACATCTGCATTTCTTTCTTTCTTTCTTTCTTTCTTTCTTTCTTTCTTTCTTTCTTTCTTTCTTTCTTTCTTTCTTTCTTTCGTAAAAAAAACTAGTATAACGCTTGACATTCTGTCCCTCTCACTTTTGAAATGATGGCTACGCCCCTGCAAACACAACTATTACAAAAGCTGCAAACTGATTCACTGATGCTCAAAAAAGAAACACAATGCATTCATTTCATGCTTGAATGTTCAAAAAACATTATTTTTCCCCGTATTCTTCATTGCTGTAGCTCCTCTCTTCCCAGTCTGCCAGTAACGCTTTTAGTTCCTGTCTTCTAGAAGACCAAAAAAGTACAATTTACCCTGAGCAAATTAAAAAAACTACACACATATCAATGCATCATGTTGCCTTCTTGAGCATCAGTGAGTGTTTGCAGCTTTTGTAATAGTTGTGTGTGAGCAGTTTGCTATTTACTATAAAGTAATGACTACAAAGCGGTGTTGGAATATTCAGTTCGGGCAACATCTGATTATTTGTTAATCTTGCCACTGTAAATAATAATTTAGAATAACAATATTCTAAAACCCTTTGAGTTTTAGAGTCTGTAGCCTGACATACCAACGCTATCTCACGACCAATTCGTACAAATTCGAACGAACGATTAAAAGGTGGCTAATGCGTACAAAATCGTACAACCTCACTCGTACGAATTTGTCTAAGCCCATGTGATGGGTAGGTTTAGGGGCGTGGTCAGGTGTGGGTCATTCGTACGAATTTCATACGAATTGGGCAACTCGTAAAATCTGTACGATTTAGCAAAAATCATTCTAATTCGTACGGGTGAAGTCGTATTAATTTGTACGAATTCGCCACCTTGTAAAAATTCGTACGAATTACCATGAGATCGGGTTGGACACACGGTTAAAACTACTCATGATCACCCGTACACAAATTTATCACATTTTATTGTAGTAACATGTTGTAGTTACTATACAGTATTTTAGGCTTTTTTTATAGAAAGTATAGATTGTTTGGTTACACTTTATTAAGGTGTCATTGTTACAGTGTAATAATATATTTAAGTACTGAGTAATATTAATTAACTACATGTACTTACTATAGGGTTAGGGTAGGATTAGGGTTTGGTTGAGGGTTAGTTGCATGTAATTATACATAATTTACTGTTATTACTATAGTATATGTAACAAGGACACAGTAAAATAAAGTGTTACCGGATTGTGTTTTAAAATCGATAAACATTGGCCTATACTGTAAGTATGGTAATGAAGAGCCACCAATGGTCTTATTATAGTTTTAACAAATGCCACAATTAAGAACTATGGCACTTTTTTACAAGGGCAAGTACAAAATAGTAAAGGGACAGTTCACCCCAAAAAATAATATTCTGTCATCATTTACTCACCCTCATATTGTTCCTAACCTGTATTAGTTTCTTGTCGAACACAAAAGAAGATATTGTGAAGAATGTCGGCAACCAAACAGTTGTTGGACCCCATTGACTTCCATAATACAGGGGAAAAAAACAACTATGGAAGTCAATGGGGTCCAACAAATGTTTGTTTACCGACATGCTGTGTGTGTGAGTAAATGATGACAGAATTTTCATTTTTGGGTGAATTATCCCATTTAAGAGCTATAAAGTCCGGACCTTCATGAATTATGGACCAAGCTAATTTTCTCCTAAATGTCTTCAGCTCTAATGATGATTGATATTAGAAAGAAAAAAACCTCTTGCAAGATTTAAACTGGATACTCAGCCTTTGATGGATCTTGTTTGGATGTCTTTAAAGAGAGGACAATAACCATTTATAACTTTAATGTTACGTCAGTCCTGCATGGCAGATATGTTTTATGGTAATGGATCCTGAGACAGTTTCGTTTATTGCTTTCTGATGAATGAATTTATTTCAGCAGAGTGTCTATGAGACTTTAATGAGACTGATGTGCAGCCATTAGAACTGACAAGTTTGTAACTCGGTCAAGTCTCCCCAAATTGCGAATGCCTTTCCAGGCTGGTTTTAACTCTGTGATGAATGTGACGTCTCGGATCTATCTGATTGTAGGAGGACTGAAGGTTTCACGTGACCTTGCATTGGGATCTATCACGTATTATAGATCAGACGGCTTTATCTCTGCTCATTATTGCTGAATAGTCTGTTTTGAGAATAATGTTTAGCATAAAACCTTAGTTTATGAGAACACAACGCACAGCCTCCCTCAGTAATGACCTCTCAAAAATATAACAACTTGCAGTTTTAATGCACCAGGGCTGATGAAATGTGCACAAATACCTGTGTGGACTGTGTGTGTGTGTGTGACAGAGATCTGCTGGCGTATGACATGTGCCTGTTTCTTTTGCGAGCTTTTGATTCACGACTCGGCCGCTTCTAAAAATAACAGCAAGCAGTGCGGGACAGCGGCCTGTCTCGAGAGAGAGAGAGAGAGAGAGAGAGAGAGAGAGAGAGAGAGAGGGAGAGAGAGAGGGGGAGAGAGAGAGAGAGAGAGAGAGAGAGAGAGAGTGAGTGAGAGAGAGAGAGAGAGAAAGAGAGAAAGAGAGAGAGGGGGAGAGAGAGAGTGAGAGAGAGAGAGAGAGAGAGAGTGAGTGAGAGAGAGAGAGAGTGAGTGAGTGAGAGAGTGAGAGAGAGAGAGAGAGAAAGAGAGAGAGAGAGAGAGAAAGAGAGTGTGCAGTCTTCTATTTCTCTCTCTCTCTCTCTCTCTCTCTCTCTCTCTCTCTCTCTCTCCAGTAATTTTGTTCAGCAGCACAGTCGCGCCTCAGAGCAGCCGCTGACACACACACACACACTCACTCACTCACTCACTCACTCACACAAACACACACACACACACACACATACAGTCTGCAGCAAATGTAATAAAACCGTGGAGAGAGTGAGACAAATCCACACAGAGAGAGAGCGAAAGAAACAGGTAGAACAAAACAGACACAGAAAAGGGAACTTGCATTTGTAGACAGAAGTGCAGAAGAGGCGTTTAACGTACGGGACTGAGGATCAGCACATGTGAGAGAGCGGACAGATGCCTGTCTTCAAGGTACACCTGCTTTACACCTAACTGTGTGTGTGTGTGAGAGAGACCGGGAAGACGGGAATACATTACCTTGTTATTTTATCAGTTTTATTTTATTAAATGTGTAGCTGACATTGACATGGATGTGCAGTTTCACTGAATATCACAATGGGTTTCAGTAAAGATTACATTTCATATATTTTTTTTTAAATTTGAGTTTTAATGCAAGTTTCAATAATTATTTTTGATTTTTAGTTCAATTTAATATGGTTAAGTTGGTGTCTTTTGAATCCTTTTAAGGTTTTCTGATGCATATTTGATGTTTACTTCTAACAATGATAAGCTTCATGTATACGGACAGTATAGCCTACGTATATTTTGTGGATATTATTTTGGATTTATTTCCTTTTTAGGAGGTAATATTTTATGCATTTCATGATGAGTGATGATCACCATATATGAAATGTTTAACATGCTCATATTTTATGTCTCTGTGTGTGTTTTATTGGTTATAAATGGCGTTTGCTGAGATAAGCAAGTGAAAAACTGTTAAATAAAGTTTCTTGCTCTAGTTTTCACATACAGCAAATCATACGCAGAGAGAGGTGACGTACGTCATGATAGATTGCTGTGTGAGGTTTATATGACTGGGCAGCCGCTGACTTGTACATTTCCCACAATGCTCATGGAGGCGAGGTAAACTGTAACTGTATGAGACAGACGTGCGTGTAAATGCGCAGGAAACTAAGACAGCGAACTCATTTGAAGAGGAGATTTCTCAACTTGTTGTTCTCAAACACTTCCTGCTGTTGTGGCATTTGAGAAAAACTTTAATTCGTCAGTTTAAACAGTTTACCCACATAATCCGTCATCATTTATGTCGTTATGTGAAACACAATAAGAGAAATTTAGCAAAGTGTTCATACTGCTCTTTTCCATACAAAGAAAGTGCTGTAAAAGTACAGTAGTTCATATGACTGGTGTGATGTGTTTGAAGCCGTTCAGTCGTTGTTGTGTGAGCAACAAACCCAATAATTAAGTCCCTACTGATTACAAATCTTCCCTTTCATTGCTTGCACACATTTAAAGATGGCGTGTGTCAAGATGTGTCATGCAAGGTTTCACGTCAGTGATAAGACAAACTCAGTCAATGCTGTTTGATGCCGGCGATGTCAAATATGGCGTGACGTGTCCTATTAGAATTAATGAAAGATTTGATTTAAGAGCTGCTTGTGTTGCTTTTTTTGTCATTTCAGTTGTTGCACGTAGAATACATTTACTTTTGTGTGTAAGAAACCATGTACGAAACCAAAAGACAGAAAGACCAGCAAACCCTTGTTTCTTATTTCCCATGGGAAGGAGGAACCATTAAGGTGCAAAGCAACAGTAATGGTAAAATGAGATTAAAGTGAAAATAAAACACACACGTACCAACAGCTTAGACACCAGGGTTGTGCACCATTCAGAATACTGGAAATACAGTCACACTTTAATTTTGCCTCAATTAACTCCTAATTACTGTTTATTAGGTAGTTGTTAAAGGGGTGGTTGATTATGATTTCACTTTTCTAACTTTAGTTAGTGTGTAATGTTGCTGTTTGAGCATAAACAACATCTGCAAAGTTACAACGCTCAAATCGCTTTTTAAGGACTACAACAAACGGCTGGTAGAGACTACACGACATTCCTCCCGGGTTAATGACATCACCTTAGAATTTACATAAACCCCGCCCCCTGAACACGATTTATAGATTATCAAAACAGAATATGCTAATCAATGACTAGAAGATAACTACACATAAGCTACATAAATTCATCAACTAACCATTCAGAAATGTCCTGTTGCTTCTACATGTTGTCACTTCTTCTTGAGTCTCTCCATCATTGTCTGACTCCGGTTTGAACATAAAAGGCTAAAAGTTTTTGAAATTTTCAGTGCATGTGTGTGTGAGGTAAAAGGACACAAGCTGTTGAAGCTCCGCCCCCTGTGCCGGGAGCAGCAGCTCATTTGCATTTAAAGGGACAGACACAAAACTGTGTGTTTTTGCTCACCCTCAAAAAGTGACAACTTTAACATGCTATATAACAATATCTGTGGGGTATTTTGAGCTAAAACTTCACATACACACTCTGGGGACATCAAAGACTTATTTTACATCCTGTGAAAAGGGCATTATATCACCCCTTTAAGTTTATGTACTGGGTAGGATTAAGAGATGTAGAATATAGTCATGGAAAGTAAAGCATTAATATGTGCTTTATAAGTACTAATAAACAGCCAATATCATAGTAAAATGGAAGGTAATAAGCAACTAGTTAATTGTGAGAATTGGACCCTAAACTAAAGTGTTACAGAAAATTCTATTCCAATTCTTTTCCTAATTTGAACCAAACCATTTGAGTTTAAGTAAGTAAATAAATAAACAAATAAATAAATATTTTAATTTTCTTTTTGAATTATTGTCATACCTCATGGGTTATTTTTTAGAAACAGTGGATGATAATCAGTGTTTTAAATGCCATTGTTTTAAATCATATATATATATATATATATATCCCCCTGTATTGTAAATTGTATCCCTTAAAATTCATCTTTGATCACCAAAATGACATATTTAAAACTTTTTTCCTTGAAAAATTTCCTCATGCCTTAAAATATCTTGAATGTAACTCGACACCCTTGCCTCATTTAGTATGCGTGAATATGCAAATGAGCCCCACCTCCACTCACTCACTCAGCTCAGAGATCCACTGGTTGACGATCACACGTTGATCTGATTGGTTACAAGGTAGTTTGTGACGTCAGAAACACCAGCGATTTCAGACCATGTTTTTGAGACTGTCTTTGGTTCACTGCAGTTTAAGGAGAAAATACTCAGCAATGGAGTCGACTTATGAATTTACACATGATTTGTCTTAAAGCATATTAAAAACACCACATAGACACATAAACAACATTAAAAGCTGGATTTTCACCACAGGGGGACAATACATTTATTTTTATTGACCATGGGTCAAAGAATGTTTCATTTCAAAGAATGCTCTAATTTACTCAATTATTTTATATTCAGTAGGCTACATTTTTATGTGAAAATATATTTTTAGAAAATTATTTCAAAACAATATGTTGGATTTCTATGGTGGCGAATGGCAAATTTAATCTGTTTTGATGGCTTTGTTCATCCTTTACCCCAATTCACAGTAAGTCTGCATGTTTAGATGTTGGATCTGATTTGGTGGAAAACACACAGTTTACGTTGTTCGGTTTATGTCATATCTGTGAACATAGGAAAGAAGGTCTTAGTGCAGTGTTGTGGCTCATTGCTACAGTAAAGAGTGTTGTTGCACTGAATTTAGGTTGCTATCTACCATGGACAGTTTTAAAGCAAAGAAACCTCAAACTGTGGAGAGTCTATAATCAAGAAGGGAAGATGACAGAACCCGTGCCAAAACTAGATCTGAACCACAGCAACAGAAATGATGCCATGCTTGTGTTATGTTTCTAATATCAGCTTGGTTGGAAGTGCTTCTCAAGGCCCCAGTATACTTATGGTAAAGTTCGTCTTCGTTCATCGCTTAAGGGTAAAAAGAAGTTTGAAATGCCTGACTAAAATGACAGCGGTGAGAAAACAGCAGTTCAGAAAGCATCTGATCATATAGTGATGTGGATGTGTGCACAAGCTCTGCAATTCAACAGTCACATCACGTTTATTTATATGGCACTGTATACAATAGATTGCTTAAAAGCAAGCAGCTTTGCAGTATCAGTGTCTTTAAATTAGAAATTAACTTCAGTTTCTACTATAAAGCAGCTCTTCATGTTTTTACTCACGTCTGACGTTTTAAGAAATTAACTGGAGATTTACACGTCAAAGAAGGCGGAGCCTCAGAGCCACGCCCACTTATTACATCATCACCACAGATTATGGTAGTTTAACCTGTTAACCGTTGCCAGAGCGCGGACGCACTGAAGCGGTTTTATTTATATATAGTTCAAAGTTACTATCAGATTTAATGTTATACCTTGACAAACTATACATCATTAAAAAGATATAAGACTCAAGTTTCAGAATTTGACCACTATTGTATTCTGAGAAACTTATAGCGACAGTTATTTCTTAATTTGTTTCAGGAGTTATGAAATGAAAAAATTACTCGATACCTTTGATATGAATTATGCGCGTCAGCCGCTTTCATTCATAAAAAAACTCCCGTGCCGTCGTCATGACAGCGATACACAAAACAACGTGCCTCAGGGCTTTAGCTCAAAAATGTGCAGATTTGGAGAAATATTGATATATTCTCATAGGTTTACATCAGATTTCTATAGACAGGAATAATATTTATTGAATTTATACCCAAATGCGTCGATGTAATCATTATGAGCGTTTGCATAACTCTGATACTGTGTTTTGAATTCATACCAATAGCCTGAGGGCGCCCTCGCCGCCCTGTGCACAGTATTAGAACATGAAGAAGTGCCATAATCATGTGACAATCCAGGAAGCCTCGAACACACACAAAGCTAACGAGATCGCGCTGTAACTATGGCTGTAACATGCAGTTTTGAAGACAATAAACATGTTTGCTATGATATTTGAGTTACCTGTGTTTTTCAATCCATGCCAGGTATTTCCATAATAATAGATTATATTTATAATGTAATGCTAATCTATATAGAATCGTTGTGCAGAACACTATCCAATAGTATATTTTCTGTCTGATTTTTTATCTGAAGCCAAATTAGATCACAAAAAATTATTTAAAATACTCGATTTGCTTTATAAAGTAAGTTTATAAGCACAAACATGGTTTTAATCTCATAAATTGTCGTGTATTGATGGTGTGCTAAGCTAACATGCTAGCTAGCCCTAGGTGCACCTGCCACCTAGAAGTTATATTTTTATTATTTTTTGAATGCTTACTGAAATGTTTCTTTATTCAAGAAATGCATTTGATACAGTTTAAAATGTAAGGGTGAACTTTAAGAAAAGAAATTAGTGACTGAAACCCTATGAATAGCCTGTGAATAGCCAGTCGTTAGTAACTATAATGCAGACAAAAGAAATGCATATTTAGAGCCATAACTAGGCTGGAGAGGTGTGAATGTGTGCAGGGGGAGACTGAGACTGAATGGGGCTCGTTTGCACCACAAAACAATAAAGACAATATACTGGATAGATGGTTAGAAGATGACAATAAACATCAGTAGCATTTTAGCGTCAAATCAAAATAAAGTCACATGACATGGTCTTGAAAAACATTTCACTAAATACAGAGTTTTGGACTTATTATCTTAAGATTTTAAACATAAAACGTTTAGACATGTGGCATTAGCTGTAGTGCATTTCTAGATTGCTCCAGTGCCAACTTCAATTTTTTTTTCATGAGGATGTTTCATAAAAAATAATTTCTAATAACTTTACAAAACTTTGAAGCTATTTATAACAATTTTTGTCATTATGACAATAATTAATTCTACATTTACAATAAACTGCCAGGTGTCAGCTTTCAAATGAGATCATACTTGTGCTTTTAGTACAAAGGGTTCATGAACTGTATCTGTTTCAGTTTGGGTATGTCATTTCTTGGGATTTTTCAAAAGTGGGGTTACAGCTTAACAGGTTAAAGGTGTTTACCAGTTGGAGCGAACTTTTCCCGAAAGTTTGCTTTGTTAAGCTGTTTCGAACTCTCAATACGAACTCCAAAAAAACTCCTTTTTGGCATGACTTTGTTCAAAACGACATCACACAGATTTCACTTAAAGGTGGGGTATGTGATTCTCTTTTTTGTCCATTTTTTCAAAATCACTTGAAATCCTATTCCTAACCCACTTACAGCCACTGAGTTAGAAGCACTGAAATCAAAATTAAGCAATTTAATCATCTGTGGAACGGGCAGGACTCGAAAAACTCCAGCCAATCATTTCCAAGACCACCTAGAATCATTGGACAGTAAGTTCGTCAATCAAACGGTTGTACCATACCCCCCTCCCCCTCCCCCCTCCCCCCTCCACATGAATGGGTGGAGTCAGGGCCAGTGTTGGAGGAAAGAAGGTAGGATCATTTGAGTTGTGTATTTTCAAAATCTGCCGGCCGTTTTGCAAATCCCATACCCTACCTTTAAACTGTTTTGTGGCCTTTACTGTCCGTGGATCTCGGTGCAGAATTCCCCAAGCCATCAGATATAAATCATCCTGCGGTGTCCAATTCTATTCAAATTCCAGCTTATTAGCTTAAAATCGTAATAAGACCACTGGAACAGAGGAATCAAAAACATCCCTTCCATAATAATATGTGACACCCGTTCTTATGATCACAGTGTGTGTCTTTGTATATAATATGTTTGTTTTTTAAGAGATGAATCTTTGATTTACATGCTTTACTTCATAGCTGTAGTTTTTAGTAGCATTTCTACTAGTTTGCGCTTGTTTACCATTCTTACGTTTCTGCTTTTCAGGCCAGTTTGAGCAGCGCAAACAGAGCAGATAGGGCTACTGTGTGTGTGGTGGACGTTAATGAGTGTGTGTTCAGTCGGACATAGAAGTCCAGCCAAGTGGCATGATGTCTTGAGTGAGGCTAGGGTGAGCGATCTGCGCTTAATGATGTGTTTGTGAAAGACTCTCAGACTAACACAGACTCTCTCTCTCTCTCTCTCTCTCTCTCTCTCTCTCTCTCTCTCTCTCTCTCTCTCTCTCTCTCTCTCTCTCTCTTTTCCTTCCACTCATGGTGTGTTTATGTGAAGAGGGTGTCGCCTGTCCAACCACTAGATTCTTCCTGTGTCTCTTCTTTCTTGCACTTCTTGTGATCTTGCAGAAGAATCTGCATGCACTCTAACGTGGTCTGACACACACACACACACACACACACACACTGATGCACATGTGACCAGGGTCTGATTCCCGTGTCTTGGCTGTGTGTTTGCTCTGATGGTGAGTGTGTTGATGGTGCACTTTACTTCTTTACTAGTGTTTGCGAGTATGTGCGTGTGTATGTAAGTTTTATTCCTTGTTTGAGCGTAAAATGGTTTTGCTCTTTTAAATCTCGGGAGGCATCAACTTTGTCTTGGCTAACTGTTAAAACTGAGGTCAAATAGAACTATAAAATAAATGTGGTGTTGAAAGTATTGAGTTTGTATTAAGAAATATGGCTTCTGTCAGGCTCTTGGCACATCTGAGCACAGTTTGAGACATTAAGATCTATTCTGAAACTCTAGAGGAGACTCATGTGAGATACTGGGGTCTTTTTGTCAGGTGTAAAAGATGTTGAAAACTTGACCAAAAGTTTCTTTAATTTCATTGCTGTCTAAGAGCAACAACTGTGAAGTAATTACATGCTTATGTTGCTTAAGACAGTCATTTAAAGGGGTGGTATAATGCCCTTTTCACAAGATGTAAAATAAGTCTCTGATGTCCACAGAGTGTGTTTGTGAAGTTTTAGCTCAAAATACCCCTCAGATATTTTTATATAGCATGTTAAAGTTGTCACTTTTTGAGGGTGAGCAAAAACGCACCGTTTTGTGTCTGTTCCTTTAAATGCAAATGAGCTGCTGCTCCCGGCACAGGGGGCGGAGCTACAACAGCTTGTGTCATTTTACCTCACACACACATGCACTGATTATTTCAAAAACTTTTAGCCTTTTATGTTCAAACCGGAGTCAGACAATGATGGAGAGACTCGAGAAGAAGTGACAACATGTAGAAGCAACAGGACATTTCTGAATGGTTAGTTGATGAATTTATGTAGCTGATGTGTAGTTATCTTCTAGTCACTGATTAGCATATTCTGTCTTGATAATCTAAAAATCGTGTTCAGGGGCGGGGTTTATGTAAATTTTAGGGTTGGTGATGTCACTAACCCGGGAGGAATGTGGTGTAGTCTCTACCAGCCGTTTGTTGTAGTCCTTAAAAAGCGATTTCTTTAAAAGCAAATATCTCCCTTTGCTTTGAACTTTGAGCGTCGTAACTTTGCAGATGTTGTTTATGCTCAAACAGCAACATTACACACTAACTAAAGTTAGAAAAGTGAAATCATAATCAACCACCCCTTTAAAGTTCTGCATATTTGTAGGTCACTAATGAAATCGAAATAAGTTTGTGGCATTGACCATGTGAGCTCGTTAGTATCGACGGTTAGATTTTCTTGCCCATGGAATAATTGATCATCAGATTTTGCACAAACTTGTGCAAAAAGTCCATGCAAGCTCAAGTTGTCATATTCTTGCAGGCTACACAGACAGAAGAAGTTGAGAACCATTTATGAATTAGATTATTGCGTTTTTACATATTATAAATCAAGATTGGTTATCTTAGCAGCATGAAAAACAAAAAGTTATTTAAACTGGGAATAAATGATATACAGCAAAGAACGTTCCTCATCAATGAAGTGCTCAATGACTTCAGTTTGCAAAAATCACTGAAGCCGTCTACACTGAAAAAGAAGCAGATCTAAATGTAATGCTGCAATCGACACTTTTCATTCCTTTTCAAATTTCACTTTAATTGTGATTAATTATCAATTAAGCATTTGGGGGTCAGTTTCATGGCATTTTTGCCCCAAGCTCATTAATTTCCGAGCCTGATCCGCATTTATCTCATGCATGGCCTCTCTGCAATCCAATTAATGGGAATCCGTCGTAGCGATGGAGAATGTTAATCACTGCTAGTTATTTTAACCATGGTAAAACACTAAAGTGAATTTTCACCTCTGGTAAACAGGGAAAACTTGGTATGATTATAATCTCCAATGTTATTTGACAGCTTAGTCTTTTAATGCAAAATTTCCTTTAGCCCTAAAAAAACAACACAATGCAACACATAATTCAAACTACGGGTAAAAACACCTGTGCAGAATCATACTACAATAATGAACACAGTACATGTCAACACTGCACTACAACGAGCCCTGCTATAAGAACCAGACGATTCCATGCAGTTAAACAGATAATTCACATTATTCCCTTTTGTGAATTCTATTTACTGCAGCATGAGAAAGTATGGAGTCCCCCTAGGGTCACATGCAGGAGCAGAATATTTCCCAATAATCTGTGCCTTGACCTCAGTGCTCTCTGATTATGAACTGCACTCATGAATTTGCATAAGTTTTCACATTATTATTAATAATTTTGGCAATTTGGCAATCTGTAATCTCATATTTGACAACTGCGCTCTTATAAAGGATTCAGACTACACAATATTTGTGTCAGTTACGATAGTCACTGTGTCAGATTATGCAATTTTGACTCCTGAATGCTTGTCGTGGACAAGCCTATACGCATTGCTTCTCGACCAATCATCACTTGCCGTTATTAACGACGTACGTGATGTCATCGAGAAGGCGGAACTAGTGACTGACTCCTGGAAACAAGAATGTAAACAAACAGGCTACGGAAGCGGCGTGTTAGCCTAATGCTAATTCCTGTACTCGCCGAGTTGCTATCGTTCGCCAGGATTCATCTTTTATTCACTCTGTCGTGGTCATCCCTTGAGGAAACATCATTAGAGCGCAAATAATGTTACATATTTTGTTTTCACATATGTTACTCTATAGGGAGGCTCTGTAAGAAACAGCACCTACATTTCTATTACATGGATGCCAATCAGTGATGATACAACATGCCCCGCCTATGGGTTGCAAAATTTCACTTCCCTTCTTTCATTTAGCAACATAACTGTGTTTGTTTGTGTGAGATTGGGCACGAGGGATCAAGAAAACGAGGCTTCCCTGCGGCGGCCATGTTAATGACTGCAGCGGGCGTCTTTATTGGGCCGAATGACTTTGTGATGGTTTGTGTGACCTTAATCAAGCATTGTGCGTCCCTGACCTTCTGTGTTTGATTAATCTTGCCTCCATGTCCTTCTTTCTCTCTCTCTCTCTGAGAGTGGAGGAATATATTGGGCCTTAGTAGCAGAAAGATTGTCTTATAGCCGTAAAAATGATAAAGGCTGTTTTCTTTACTCTGTTAATATTTTATGGCTCTATTTGTGGGCTTCCACAATCTTCTCTGCTTGCTAAACGTGAGACACACTGCCCGATTCGACTAAAATGTCAATGAGAAAAGCGATTGCTGGCAACTATTCAACAATTACCTGTGATTGAAATCACAGTGATTTAAATTTTTGGTTGTTCATAGGATAGAATAAGTGTATTTACTTTATTGAAAATATTGAGATTAGACTTCACAGTGTTTGACTTGAGAAATATTACAAATGAAATTCACAAATGGGACTTCTTTAAGGTCATCATGAAATCAACCCTAACTATAACTGTTTTCTTATTGCAAGACTTTTTTTTTTTTAATTCACGGCTATTGGATAATGTCAACAAATCGGCAAATACCCGGTTAACAAAAATATATTTAAAGAATGATTTTCTAACATTCCCCTTAAAGGGACAGTTCACCCAAACATTAAAAATCTTTCATCATTTACTCACCCTCAAGGTGTATCAATTCAATTTAAGATAAAATTAAAGATATTTTGAAAAATCGTTGTAACAAATTTTTTTTTTCCACACCTGCCAATGTCCTGTGACTTAAGAAATTGTATTGGCCGTACAAATGTTTACCAGCCATAACACAGTTTTTTTGTTTTGTTGGGGGCAAAAACAGGCAGTAATAACACCAAAATTTTAGATACCATTGGAAATTCACAATTCTCTCCTATTTCGATACCAAAGCTAAAACTACTAGCTTAATTAATGTAAAACTTAAACATCATTAAAGTAAACAGTCAGTAATAACATAATATCAAATAATCAAATTACAAGCAAAAGCACAAATAAATGCTATATAACAGAGATACACATGAAATAAACAATGCTTTTCAGGTTTCTTGACAGTAGATTTCAGGTACAGAATTTTAACAAAGTAAGCAAATGTAAAATATCACAGCATAGTCTTCATTGTATAAATTAAACATCCTTATTATTTAAGTTATATAAGTTATTCAGAGCAGTGAGTGTTTTTTTCTTTGTCTTTTGTTGTTTGAATAACATTAAAGACACAGACGGCAGCAGGACTATTAGGCTACTGTCACTTTAAGAGCGAATGCACGGATCTAATATACTGATACTGTACACATGCGTTTACTTTCTCAACTGTTTACGTTCACTTAACCCTTTAGAACCTGAAGATAAAATAGGTGTTTTTCACATGTTTTCTAAAACAATGTGCAATCTTCATGTGCGAGGTGTCATGTTTTTCAGAAAAAAAAAGCTTTCAACAAATTACAGTTATTGACCATTATTGTGTGTGGTGAGTTTGTAAATAGAATTTAAATAGAAGAAAAAAAAAAAAGAAAAAAAAACTTTTTATTTAGAAAAAAAACAGAAAAATCACGAACGAAAGGAACCAACACTTTTAAGTTGAAAAATGAACTATATTACATATATACAAGTCTTTTTTGTGACATTGGATTGCACACATACAAATGCACGCATACATAGGCACGCACGCATACACATGCACACACCACATGCTAAGAGACGTGAAAGAGTAACGGCCAACCGCTTCCCAAGTTTCATTAAAAATCATCCCAATCCCCTCTTCTGCTGTCTACCACTTCTTTCGCCATGTATTTGTTCGTATCTCTCTGTTCAAATCCTTCCTTCCCGCTCTGCCAGAAAGCTGCTGCCATTTGCTGACGGAAAGCATGAAATTACTGTAATAAGCCGTAAATTGCCGAAAAGCGCATGTCGTCTACTGTCAGGGGCAGTTTGAATGGTTTTGATAGTGCAAAGGTTGAAGAGTTACGGTAAAATGAATACAGCTTGCTGGAATGTGTTGGCGACGACACAGCCGGTTCTAAAGGGTTCAGACATAACCAACTATGTTTACTAGGATACTTGCTATTTTGTGTGTAAATCTGCTCAAGCACAATAAGATGTGAAAGAGAGCTCAGTTTAGTATTCGCGCGCTGTCTGAGACGCAGTTTTCTGGACAAGTAATGAAATAAGCTCCCTTTCGTGTCTTCTTGCGCTTGAATATCTAAATTATCAAGCTTAAACTTTCGTGACGATGCATCGTTCACGTTTGTTCATGTTTGTTAACGTTTTATCCCGTGAACAACCAAAAATCCACATCACTGTGAAATATGACTGAGGTAATCGTGTTAGTTACCAGCAATCACTTTTATCAGGCAGTGTGTCTCACGTTTAGCAAGCAGAGAAGATTGTGGAAGTCCACAAATAGCCATAACATATTTAACAGAGTAAAGAAAACATTATGGGAATGTTACAGTTCTCTGAACATTCTGAAACAAGTATACATTTAAAAATATTAGACGAGCATCCAACTAAAATGTTCCTAAAAAAGTTGATGTACAATATGAATGTACAATAATTGTTTTTGTACTGTACGTTTTGAGAAAAAAAAATTGCTATTGGGGTAAGAAAAATTAATCTTGTTTTCCCTTTTAATTAACTTTATTTTTCTGTCCACCTTTGGCAGATATTTTTCTTGTTTTAAGTATAAATTCACTTAATTTTGATTATTTTTATTTTTTTTCAGAAAACAAGACTTAATATCTTATGCATCGTCTTATTGTGCTTCCCAAGTAAATGCATCTTGATTTAAGAATGTTAAGATATTTGTACTGGAAAACAAGACACACACACTGAGTATGGCAGTGTGTCTCAGTGACAAGATGCTGTTCCCCTAAAGGCACAGTTGTTGACCATTTCTTTTCTGAGTGTGTGTGTGTGTATTAGTGTCTATTGTCTCAGTATCTTTCTTCATTCCTCTTGTTGATCTGGTGGTGTTTTGGTGTGCGAGGCACGTTCCTCTCCATGTGTCCGCTTCGAGGTGTTTGCCCCCCCAGCCCATTCAGTCACTCCTTTAATCTGCTGTTTCTAATGCTGTACCGAAGCCGCTGTAAAGACACGTCTCTTCCAATGATTCCCTCATTCTGTGAGCACGAACCCACCGGGACAGCAGACAATTACCTTCAGTGTCCCATTGATTTATCAATCATCCCAGCATTAATGTTCACCAACATTATTCATTGGTCGATTCCTGGTGACAGGACCCTTTAAAACAGAGAGAAACGGTTTTATCAAAGCTCTGTGTTTGGGTCAAATATTTAATCAAGATTTATTTATTTGTTTTAGCTTCTCAGTTCCCTTCCAAGCTCTCAGCTCATCATCTGTTTGATGTTGGCAACAACTTTTTTTTGCCTCCAATACTGTATCAGTGTTTGTATGATCATAAAGCTAGTTTACCAAAATGTTGATTAGGATGTTGTGGGATATTACTGTATATTATTAATTATTTTATATGCATTTAACCCAGTTCCTATTAGGGCTGCACAATATATTGAAATTATCGAAATATCGCAAATGTATATATCGCAATATGCATGGGCGTAGATTACGCGGGGGACGCGGGGGACGTGTCCCCCCCACTTTTTATAAAATGTAAATTTGTCCCCCGCAGTTTTTCGTATAGGACAAGTGTGTTCACGACAAGCTGAGGTTTTCGCGGTCCAATGTGTATACATCCAGATTTAAAATTCAAAGAGTCAAGATGAGTTTCCATGGTAATCAGTCGCTCTTGCGTCACGACACACCTGTGCTCGCACCCGCGCTGGATCCATCATTTTCATAGAGGTCGCAATGAGTTCAAAACGGCCAAAAAACTCTTCACTCCCTTTTCCCGAAAAATCACTGTAAGTTGTCATGTGATATCCGAATTGTGTTGCACATTGATGAATAACACTGGCTATTTCTCGAGCTGAATAATTAACAAGTTTTGTTGGAAATTGAAAATATTCTCTAGTACCCGCACAAACGTGTGCTTATTTTCAGTCTTTTTTTATTCGTAATGTCTTTTATTTTCACGGATATGTAATCAAAGCCCTTCAAATTAGAATAAAGATGGTGATTGTTAATGCTGAATTTGGATTTTCATGCATTAACAGCCACTATATCTGCTTGAATCAGGCAGCGTTGTAACGTGTAGCCTACATGATGTTTACCATATATAATTCGGTAACACTTTACAATTGTTAGATACAATTTTTCGTAGACAAACTATAAGTTGTCTTGAAAAAGCCTAACCTAAAAGTTTGAAGTAGTTTTAAAAGCTTGAAGTTTGACGTAGCCTACACAAAAAAAAACAATTTGAAATATGTAAACATAAACAATATTGTACAATATACAATACTAGGCTATGTGCAGTATAAAGTACAGAACATCTGTATTTCTTTCTTTCATGGGCAAGGCTAGCTCCTTTTTAGGGGTGCTTCAGCACCATGCTTAAGCTATTGTTATCCAATTTTTTTGGCCTTCAAAACATCTTAAAATGCACATATGTAGATAAGAGAAATAAAAATTTTAAATTTTAAAAAACCCTGCCATATGCATGTTACTGGATGAATGAATGAAACTACTTAATAATGAGCATTAGATCATAAACTAATTTTTTTTTTTAACATCATACCCTCATTGGGGGCTGAGCCCCCCTAAAATGAAAATCCTAGAATCGGCCCTGCTTTCTTTCTTTCTGTTTTATTGCTTTAAACATAAATAGCATATTAAGCCAATTAAGCAAAAACCTGTCAACAAAGGTGTGCAAAAAAAAAACCTGGTATAATGCTTGGCATTCTGTCCCCCTCACTTTTGAAATGATGGCTACGCCCCTGGCAATATGCATATGCATATCGCAACGGCTTGCAATAACTGGGGTCATGAACCAAAGACAAAGAGAAAATCACTCACTGCTTTTGGCTGAATAACTTTTGTAGCTTTAATAAGAATCAGGATATATTTAATTCATACAGTGAAAACTACATTTGATTATTCAGTTTCTGTTGTTTAATAACCCTAATGTAGGATAACCTGAACCCCTGAACCCCGTGGTTTACACTGATGTTAAAATAACACTTCTTATATACAGTAAAACACTGATGTTCACTGTCAGAAGTTTAGGGATGTTTTCTCATCACAAAAAGAATGTGAAACACATGTAGGTTTTATAATTTTAAATACATTTTAAAGATAATTTAAGTTTACTTAACTCACTTTTTAAGCATTATCGTATCGAATAGCGCATTATTTAATGAGTTGTCGAATATCGCATTTTTCTTCAATATCGTGCAGTCCTAGTTCATATATCTGGAAATGTAAGAAATTATCATTTATTAAGATATTTTTGAGCACCTGACCAACACTACATGCTGCAGACAAAGAAATTGAACTTAGTCTGTTTTGTTATATTGCATATGTTTAAATCGAAGTCATATTTAATTACCAACTACTGTATATTATTATACTATATTATATTATATATTATATATATATATATTATACTAAGTAATGCGTAACCATGTGTTTAGATGATGAATTATGTGTATGCTTGGCTAAAGAGATGAGTCTGTAGTCTAAAACAGACTCGGTGTGTCTGAATCCTGAACAATGTTAGGAAGAAATTCTAGAGTTTATGGCAAGTAAGAAAAAAATCTACTCTGCAGATTTTGATATCATGTGTATTAATAACTGGCCAGAATTTTGCACCTGCAAAAAATGTGAAAGATAATAGTGTGACGATCAAATACTGTAAACGGAGGCTTAAACGCTCTTGCTTGACCTGTGAGGTTTGTTCTCACGAGTCAAGATCACATGGTTGAGCTTCTGTTTCCATATTTGATGGTATGATGTTTGTGATTGATATGTTTGTGCATCAATCAGTGTTTATTTGAATAAATAATATCATATATGATCATGTCTCTTCAGAAGAGACAATTTTACAATGTCTTTATGCTACTTTTGAAGCTTGAAAACGTTGATTGCATAGACTTTAAATGAATGGACAAAAATTATGAGAGAATATTACAAAATATAAAAACTTTCCCCTGAAAATGAATGAAAGATTCATAAGACTGAGAGTGAATAAATTATGACAGAATTTCTATTTTGGGGTGCACTATCGCTTTTAAAGAAGTATGTTTTGTGCCCTGGTGGTCTATAAATAGCAAATGGTGCGGAAAAGCCAGTTTACTATTGCTTACACTTTATTTTGATTGTCCACTTTAGACATTCTCCTAACTATAAGTAACTTTGTAACATGTCAACTAGCAGTCACTAGAGTATTAATAGACTGTCTGCTTAACACTTTATTGTGATGCTTCTCAACAGACATTCTACTGACTATTAGTTAACTTTGCAACTACATGACAACTTATTCTACTAACCCTCTACTAATACTCTAATGACTGCTAGTTGACATGTAGTTGCAAAGTTAGTTAAGAATGTCTGAAGTGGACTATCAACATAAAGTGTAATCTTGATGGGTATTATGCCGTCTCTAAACAACATTGGCAGAAATAAAGCATAGCTTTAGACAGGTCATGTTAGTCAAGCACACAGTCAGCTGAAGCTCAGATGATCATGACGTCTATCAATACAGTTCAGACACATTCCTGAACTCCTCTCATCTTTAACCTCAAGATCTGTCTTTACTTTCGACCAGAATACAAAACCAACACATTGTAACTGTCTATCCTGTAGCTCAAACAGTAGAGCGTTGGTGCTTGCAACGGCAAGGTCATGGGTTCGATTCCCAGGGAAAGCAAGAACTGAAAGGAATGTAAATGTGTACCTTGCAATGCAATACAAGTCGCTTTGGATAAAAGCGTCTGCCAAATGCGTAAATGTCTGTGATTCAAGTTGTTTTCTTAATTTCCTTGCATGGCACATGTGAAAATGCACAATAAACCAATAATTTTTTTGAAATATATACATTTTTATATAATAATGGAGTCGACTGCTTGAAAAAAGACATCTGTTCTGTTGGGCTTGATGCAATTAACATGCAGTTATACAGACACACACAATATTTTTTCAGTAATTGTGACTTTATCCATTCTTAAGCAGTTTATATTCTGTACTTAATATTGTATTTTTGTTTAACACATATTTTAATCAAACAATTATTGGAGTATTCCCCGCGGTGCCTCCACAGACCCCGCAAAAATATCACAAAGCAGAACATATTAATGGTCCTAAAATTAGCCATCGTGTTCTTTAAGGAAAATCAATTAGCTTTTTTTTTCTTTCTTTTTTTTCTTGCGTTTGATTTTGGAATTACAGATTCTTGACAGATTTCGTGAGATTCTTCCATTTAGTTTAGTTTGCTAAAATGTCTTTGAAAGGTTTAATGCCAACCTTGCAAAGTCACTGTGCCGATAAACATGTTTCCTGGTGGACTGATAAAAGCCGGTGCACTCATGGGAATTGTACAAAGACGGCTAATTAAATTGAAGATTGCCATTTTGAGAAAGCTTTCGATATTTTTTGTGCAGTGAGCATCATACTGTACTTTAATGATTTGAGAATGTGTCGTCTGAGGCCGACTCTATGGTATGAAGGTCTGAAAACATACATAATCCTTTTCATGAAAACTGATCATAAATCACTGTGGAGGATGCTTAACAAAACCAAACCTTAATGTATTATTAGGTATAATTATTGATAATGGAAAATGATAAAGGCAAAGTTGCCAACACATTTTAGATTGTTTCATCCATTACTAATCACTCATTAAAAAACCTTCCTCCAGGTAATGGAGTTTTTATGAAATAATTATTAGGTATTAATTTTGTCTGGGATTCTTTCTCTGTAAGTTACAGATTCATCAAGTGTTGAAGGCAGTTATTTTAGTATCATTCAGATACTATTATAGTTTTTATTAATATTTTGAATTAGTTTTTATTTTTCCGTTTGCATTTTAGCTTAAAAATTGTTAGCAATTTTGTTGTTTGTCATTTTTATGTTTTAAAAATGTTTAAAAATTAAATGTCTACACTGCAAAAATGTTTTTCTTCCTCAGTATTTTTGTCTTGTTTTTCAGTACAAATATCTAAATATTTAAAATCAAGATACATTTACTTGAGAAGCAAAATTACTTAAGTCATTATTAATTGTTGTTTACTGAAAATTGTATAAAAATAAAGTGAGTTTATGCTTAAAAAATATCTGCCAATTGTCTCAGAAAAATAATCTGGTTTTCCTTTTGAATTAAGTTTATTTGTCTGATTTTCTTATTTGAAACACATATTGTGTTCAGTAATCAGTAATTTTGCAGTAAATTTGCTAAACTTTTAGTTGTTGCTGTTATTAAACTAAATAAAAATTAGAAATGTTTAAGTTTTATTTTTTATAATTTATATACATTTTGTTTAAATTTTAGGTTAATTTCAGTTATCTATAATATCCCTGCTACTGGTTTATACAGTATTCAAGCTAGGTTTTGATGAGATGTGGCTAACACATTGGTATTTATTTATTTAGTAAAAGGCAGTGTTCCCTCTGAAGTCGTTGAGTTCAGTAGTTGAGGATCTCTGAAGCCCGATGAAGCTTGATGCTCTGTATGCGAGTGTCTTCATTAATATATAACAAGACAGAGGCACAATTTAGTTTTCAGGGTCCTGATAACATCTCGTCTTTGTTTCAGCCCGACTCAGCTGAGTTGCTCGCGACTGTACGCATTGTGAGCATATGAAGCTAAAATTGCTTCACTCCCAGATTGCTTTCTTTAAAAAGAAACGTCCCGATCTCCAGCCTCAGGGCCAGACGAGCTCGGGAAGCGACAGCGAGATGTGGATCACAAGATCTCTGATGATAACTTATCGTATATGATATAACTAGTGTCTCAACTTCCCTAAAGCGATGTTGCCCTTTCAGTTTGCCAGTGACGATGTGCACTCAGTGTGTTCGCTGTGTCCGGTCATGTTCGACTGAGAAGATGAGGTAATCAGTAATTGTTGGAGGTGTAGGGGTGTAACGGGACACAAAAATGTTCAGTTCGGTACGTTTTTGGTACAGTGCTCAATTGAATAAAGTGTTTTAACTTCTCTGTGTGCGGGACATCATTTCAAACTTGGGCTTTGTTTGTTGTGCTTCAAACTAAATCATAAACCTAAGTGTACAGGAGAACAATGTAGTGCTGGACAAACAACGAAAACGTTGAAAACGACGAAAACGTCGAAAAAGACGAAAACGCTGTATTCTGCTGCCAGGCCAGTAGATGGCGATGATACATGACACATGTGCATGACATCATCGTCTTCAGAGATTCACGGTTCTGTTGTTTACACAGAGAACGTTTTCAAAAACTTGCACTTAGAAACCCGTTTTCAAAATTTTGCGTTTTCAGGGACCCAAAACGCCATTGACGTGTAAATGAACGGCCAAAACACATAAAAAGTTTTACGTTTTCAGTTGAAAACGGTGTCGTGTAAACGGCCCCTGAATCATTCCCCTCACCTTGAGCCACGGGTCTGCTGGTCTTTAGCCTGATATCCCTCTTCTCTGTGTCGTGTTTTGATGATGGGATGTTCTCTGTCAGATGATGGTGCTAGTTGTGTAGAGCTAAATCATTCATGATCTACATGTGCTGTGGCTCTTTCCGGCTCGTTCACCAGTGGCTTTGACTCTTGTGTGAACACTAATTCTACACACTTGCTGTAGTTGACATTAGCAGCAGGAGATCACAGCTTAACACTAGACTTGTTACTCTCAGATTTTCGAGTCAGAAACACACAGATACAAGTGCTTGAGTGGCGCTGGCCTATTCTACATGCCTACTGTATGTTAACTTGAAGTTACTCAGACAATTGATCCACAATGGATTTCTGGGGTTCTCGCGGAAGTCGAAATTGTTGGGTAAACTTCTATAATGGTGAATGGAAACTACAACAAATACAATTTTTGTGTTCTAATTTGCTCCATTAGTAAAAGAACAAAAAGTCCACAATACAATTTCTATTTTGGTGTTTTGTGGGCGGAGCCTACCTGGTGGCAGAAAGTGACAGTTCTGTGGAAGTCACAGAATATAAAAATAAAAACAGTGATTGGCATTTGTGTTTATATCTCAGAATTATTTTTTTTTCTCGTGATATAAACTCGCAATTGCCAATAATAAAGTCTGAATTGGAAGATATAGGGCCCTATTTTAACGGTCTGAAACGAAAGTATCAAACGCGAAACGCAAGTAACTTTGGCGGTGTTTTGGCGAATCTCGGGCGGTGTTGATATTATACCGGCGGGATAAATGGCTCTTGCGCCCGACGCAAATCTAAAATGGGTTGGTCTGATGTGTATCTGCATGGGTAGCTACATTACTCATAGTGGTTTGGGCGTAACGTGAAATTAACCAATCACAGCGTCATCTCACATTCCCTTTAGAAGCAGGCGCGCTTGTTCCATGGCGGATTGCTATTATAACGGAGGATTTGCCAGACGCACGCCAGGAGCGGTTCACAGCCGAGGAGACCGACGCTCTCGTCAGGGCCGTAAAACACAGAGAAGTGACATTGGGGATGGAGAAACACACCCAAATCAGCTTCGGTTAAACAGGCGTATAATAATTTGGGTAAATGTGTAAGCTAGAATAATGCTTATTTTTTCACATCTTCATGGACACCACAATGATTTCCCTCATGTGGAATATTTTTCCTTGTAATTATGTATGATTTGCAAAAATGGGAACTGCTGCGTCTGTGTGTAGATGAGAGAAGCAAAGTGTATGTGCGTTGTGCTCACGCTACATTATTCACATGCTCCGTGTGAACTGAATGTGAATAGAATGTATTTCTATTGTTTATATCAAATTCATGCTTGAATAGTATCCCCCCCCCCCCCAGCATTAAAAAAAAGAAGAAAGTTGCCAGCCAGCGGCAACATTTTTGATCATTTTCACAAAACTTTCATGGCCCCCAGAATATTTTGTTGTATGAATATCTGAACATGCAATATATCAAAAGAAAGAACAGACTCTCTGCTTTTAATCAAACAAACAACAAACAAACAAACTCGTTTTATTCTAGCTTCATGCATTCTTTTTTTTATCAACACTTGAATGTGGGTAAGTTTTATGAAAAAGCAACATTTTGAGCAAAAAGCTGAGAAAATAGTTGTTACCCCAAGGACTACAACGCACATAAGCAATGTTTTTATCAATTGTTGATGCTTCTTTTTTGCTTGAGCTTTGATCCGGAGATTCTGTACTAATAGCGCCCCCTACAGTATAACAGTGAAAACACGGAAAGCCGGACAATTCTGTTAATGACAGGGAAAGAGTTAATGACTTGCAACTAAAAATGTCAGTGTTTATCTTCAAGGGCGTCTTTGATGACGGTATTCTATGAAAATGAAGACCATCTTTTTTTCTGCATTCCGATTCTAACATCCAAAGACATTTTCCCCCTTATTCCCTGGATCCCACCTGTTTTCCGTTTTTCTGCCACCAGCTTTGACGTCTACTCCCAAATGGCCTGTGACTGTCCAAAAGAGGGGAAAAAAATATCAAGACATTGATTACGGTGGTGAGAAGAGAGAAAGATGTCATATTTGCTATCTTTCCCTCAGTCGTTTGTATTAGAAACACTTATGCAACCAGTTTTCTGTAATTTTATGCCAAGGTAAGACAACACTAATTATAGGCTACATAAAAAAAAAAAAAAAAATGTTCAAGTATAAAAAAACCTTAGGATTATATACATTATTAATAACTGGAAATGCATCATCACATGCAGTCTGTGAAAAGACTACATGTGATGATCATCATTGCAGTCTCCATTGCAGTAGTTGACCTGTCAGAGAAAAGAGAAAACTGTATAAAAGACAGTTTGTGTTAATGTGCGCTATAGCGTTCTTGCTGCTAATGCAATTCCACTAATTGCAGTCTGACACATTTCAGAACACAACAACACAATAAAAGCAAGTCATTACATAGATAGCTTGCATAGAGCATGTCTTAAACTTCACACATTTGAACAATTCTGGTTTCTCATGCAGATATATGTTTTCATCAAAGACCCTTTCAAGGAAACTCAGTTCACTCTGTGGCCGTATTCACAACGCCAGACCACATCCTATCGACTACAATGGGGGAATCATGAAACCTCAAAACCTGCTTACATGACATTTAAAATCAGCAACATGATCTGTCCCACAAGTGTTGTTTCTTATGCTCAAATAGCATTAAAGGTCCCATTGCATGAAAATTTCACTTTATGAGGTTTTTTAACCTTAATATGAGTTCCCCTAGCCTGCCTATGGTCCCCCAGTGGCTAGACGTTTTGATGGGCGTAAACCAAGCCCTGGGTATTTTTGAGGAAATGAAAGCTCAGACAGGCGAATCTAAAAATCTTCCCCTTATGTCGTCATGCCAAAACTCGTTATGAAATCAATGACGCTGTTTCACTGCTAAAAGTTTTCGAGAGAGTTCCACATGTAATGCGAGATATTTCATATGCAAGCATGTCAGCTAATCACAGCAGTGGGCGTTTACACTGAAGTCTTACAGCCAATCACAGCAGTGGGCGTTCACACTGAAGTCTTACAGCCAATCACAGCAGTGGGCGTTCACACTGAAGTCTCACAGCAGACACGCCCCTTCAAACAGAGCATTCAAATCAGAGGCTAAAATCAGGCTAGGAAATATGCCTTTTATTCCTAAAATATAACAACTTTTGATCTAAAAAACATACTAACATTATAAGGGCACCCCAGGAAACATTCTAAAATAATAAAATAATCCATGCAATGGGACCTTTAAAAGCTTATTTTAAAGGCTAGATATAATACGAATGCACTGTCTTTGTATATCTAAAGTCTTTGGTGTTCATATACCATCCAAAGATCTTTTGACAAATCCACAGTATCATTCTGCATAAAAAAAAGTTATCTCTGCTCAAAATATGTTTTCCAGTCATCGTTGTTGGACGGCTTAATGCTTTGAATGAATAATAGATGAGATGATTTCCTGGGAGCCACTAAAAAGGTTGTACAAGCAGCGGGAATAAAGTAATACTGCACCCTTATTGATTTAATAATTAGTGGTGTTTGCAAAGGCACATTGTCCATTTGAACATGTAGGGTTGGGCTCTTTTGATCTGAGCCAGTAATCAACCACCTTGAACATGCTCGCAACCACTGAGCAACGTGAACAACAAAACACTTAGCAACACCCTAGCAACGACCCACTACGCTTTTGCACAGGCAAAAAATATCTTGTTTTTGTATAATCCATTCTCTCTATTCCTGTCAAAGCTGTAGTTCATGCTGCTCTCTTATTGTTATCTTTTATCTTATTTCTTTTTCCCCCCAAACACATTTTTTTCACATTACGCAACTATTCTATTTTTCTCTTCTGCGTCACGATGGGAGAGTGATGCACGTGGGACTCAGACTGAACCATCCCGTCACGGATAACAGAGCCAAAGAGAGAGTTTAAGGAAATCATCTGTCTTCGGTTCTTGTGCCCTAATTTCCTCCGTGTCGCTCTGTTCAGTAGTAACCTTTTACACAGCCTAAAAATACCAGCGGCGAGATAAGAGGCTCATTCTTAGCGAAGCTCCAGTTATGGATGAGAGAGAGAGCTAATGCGCCGTACATCATGTGAGACGGGGTTATATGAATTCTTCAAATCTTATGACTTCTGCTTTTGGCTGCATCAGCTGAGCTTGTTTTCTGTTGCAGTAAAGAGAGTTTATTTCTCACCAGAGTCTGTCTGTCTGTCTGTCTGTCTGTCTGTCTGTCTGTCTGTCTATCTATCTATCTATCTATCTATCTATCTATCTATCTATCTATCTATCTATCTATCTATCTATCTATCTATCTATCTATCTATCTATCTGTCTGTCTGTCTCGCTCTCTCTCTCTCTCTCTCTCTCTCTCTCTCTCTCTCTCTCTCTCTATCTATCTATCTGTCTATCTCTCTGTCTGTCTGTCTGTCTATCTATCTGTCTGTCTGTCTATCTCTCTGTCTGTCTGTCTGTCTGTCTGTCTGTCTGTCTATCTATCTATCTATCTATCTATCTATCTATCTATCTATCTGTCTGTCTGTCTCGCTCTCTCTCTCTCTCTCTCTCTCTCTCTCTCTCTCTCTCTCTCTCTCTATCTATCTATCTGTCTATCTCTCTGTCTGTCTGTCTGTCTATCTATCTGTCTGTCTGTCTATCTCTCTGTCTGTCTGTCTGTCTGTCTGTCTGTCTGTCTGTCTGTCTGTCTGTCTATCTATCTATCTATCTATCTATCTATCTATCTATCTATCTATCTATCTATCTATCTATCTATCTGTCTGTCTGTCTGTCTCTCTCTCTCTCTCTCTCTCTCTCTCTCTCTCTCTATCTATCTGTCTATCTCTCTCTCTGTCTGTCTGTCTGTCTATCTATCTGTCTGTCTGTCTATCTCTCTGTCTGTCTGTCTGTCTGTCTGTCTGTCTGTCTGTCTGTCTATCTATCTATCTATCTATCTATCTATCTATCTATCTATCTATCTATCTATCTATCTCTCTCTGTCATTTGATAGATCTAGTAAACTAGTAGACAATGTTGAAGAACTAGTTAGTGAACTAGTAAACTAGTTTCCCTGCATCTGCGTTTGATATCCCCCCCTTCTGGTCATTCATTCTTTATCCCCGAAGACAACACATTTTATCCTCACTTCTGGTGAGACGGGATGCATTTGCCATGCAAAAGCTCAAAATGCTTTTAAAAAATGCTTTTATAGATTCTTCTTTTCAGTTTTGCAAGCAGTCTATAGTAAAATATGTTTGACTTTACGGCTTGCCCTGGACTGAATATACTACAAATTTGTCTACCAATGATTGTCTGCCTCATTAATTCAGTTTAAGTAATTATTTTCTGTATTTTACTTCAAATGTCCTCCCTCTGTTTTTTTTTGTTGTTTTTTTTAAACTAATTGTACTCAGCGTCAATGGATCCTGAAACAAAAACAAAGACAGAAAAGAAGCCCTATTCAGACGGGAATAGTTTTCCTGGAGGAAATTAGAGAAATTCGTATATTTCGCAGTATGTTGCTGTTTCTGCCAAGTCTGTTTTTCTCACACAATCTCTGCACAAATTCCAGAGCAAATTAAATTACCATTTGTTTTCCAGCTCTCTCCTCTAGGAAAATCTAATCCCATCTGAATGTGAATGTCTGTTATTACTGATATTATATTTTCACATCTCTATTCATCATGCATATTAGCCGACGTGTACTAGATTATTATTGGCAGCTCTAATTCTGAAATCACTCATTCACTCACTTTTTTGTTGTTGTTGTTGTTGTAGACAAAATGTGTGACAAAATATGCAGGGATTTGGGTTTTCAGGACCAGGATTGAAAATATTCATATTTATATTTTATTTAATGTGATGCCCATTTGTCCAGGGTAGTTGCAATGTCTCATACATCACATATTGACATCTGGACCCCTTGGCATCCCTTTTTAACGCACAGTTGCAACTTTAAGTATCAATCTAGGCTCATTAGAAAAATGTGCCTCTACCTACAATAATTTTTTCAAAACTCCAAAAACTTACATATACATACAATTCACTGCAATGAACACTAGAGGCAGTAAAACACCAACAACTTGTATTCCTGTTCACACAAATTATGATTACGGGGCAGATTATTGATTAACAAATATGTATTCTTTGTATGTTATGTGCTCAAAACACTTTTACCATTTTGATGTTTGCATCACTTAACCAGCTTCATATATATGGCTGATCTGGCTTTCACTTATCTGGTACATCATTGAACTTGCTTGGGTATGAGTCCGGTGAAACACAAGTCACAATAAAAGAGCTCAAAGACTTGAAGAAGCAAGATAAAATAGCAAGGTTGTTTATAGCAAACTAGCAAAAAAAAAAAAAAAAAAATAGCAAACCTTTTTAAATTTTTTGTTTCACTTTATTTTGATGGTGCCTTTAACACATTCTGTTGACTATAAGTAACGTTACACCTACATGTCTACTAACTCTCATTAGAGTGACTGGTAGGGTTCGGGTTAGAATAAGTTGACATGTAGTTGCAAAGTTGCTTATAGTCAGTATAATGTCTGTTGGGGACCATCACAATAAAGTGTTTGCAGATGTTAAGCAGAAAGTCTACTAAGACTCTACTCAGAGTTAGTTGACCAGTAGTTGCAAAGTTACTTATAGTCCACAGAATGTTCAAAAGGGACCATCAAAATAAAGTGTTACCAAAATTCCGCAAAATGGAATAGAATAGTGCATAAGAATGCAGGTATTGTATATCTGTAAATGTGAATGCATGATCCAATGTCCAATGTTTCACATTTAGGGCCCTATCTTACACCCGGCGCAATGCAGTGCCAAGCGCGACGCAAGTGTGTTTTGCTAGTTTCAGCCCAATGCAGTTATCATTTTCACGTCCTGCGCCATGTTGTTTAAATAGCAAATGCATTTGCGCCCATTTGCGCGCCCATGGGCTGCTGGTCTGAGAACCAGGTGTGTGTTCAGGCGCATTGTTGGCACGTTGCTATTTTGAGGCAACAGAAATAGACTGAGCCATTGACCAACTGAAACCTGCTCTAAAGTCAATAGGCGGGTCCACAACGCACGTACACTCTGCTTATTAAACACACAGGGATGCACAGCAGCACACAAACATGCCAAATATTTAATATAAACAGATCATGATGTAAAAGATTATTATTGTGTACATAAAGATATGGTGGAATCCGGCTTGTCCCGTCTATGGTCTGCTTGCGTGCTTTTACCTCGCGCAGACGGCTTCGGTCTTTCCACTATCAAATTCCGTCATGTAAATAGCGAATCTGCTATGGCGCGAGCGCAACTGCCATTTAAAGGGAATGGGAGATGAGACTCTGATTGGTTTAATGCACATAAATCCCAAAACACACCCATTACTCATAGAGACAATCCTTTTAGACCATGCACCGGGTGCGCTGACCATTTATCCCGTTGTTAAACTAGTAAAAGTGGATTCGGACACGCCCTAAGTGCACTTGCGCCCTGCGCTTCAGACCATGCGCTTAGATCGTTAAAATAGGGCCCTTAGTTTTTCGGTTAAATGAGTGCATCATCTGGGTAGTTAAAATTCTTTAAAATGCATTTTTAAAATGTTCTTGTAAAATTTTGCACAAAACAGCATAGAATAGTGCATAAGAATGCAGAAATTGCATATCTGTTGGAAATGGTGATGTAACTCTGTGTTCTTCTGTTCTCAGATGCTTGAACCCAAGCAAGATGAGCCATGTGACCTCAGGGGCCAGAGAATGACCTCTGAGGAGGACCAGTCCCCGGGGAACCTGTCGGACGCTTCGGTCACCACAGCGAGCCCTCGGTCCAGGAGTCTCACGCTGCTGGAGGACATGTGTACCTCTCTGGAGGAGAACCTGGTTCCTCCGACACCTCCACCCTCCACTGAAGGAGAAGATGGCAGAAGCACAGAGAGCAGCGTCAACGAGGACGAGGGCAAAGAGAAAGAGTTCTTGCACGCACACACACGAGACTGTGATGAGGAAAAACAGCTGCTTGTTGATGAAGATAATGCGTCAGATGCGCTGGACACGAATGCTCCCCCTTCATCATCATCTTCATTTGTCATCCCCGAGCTTCGATTGGATCGCTCCTTCAGTGCAGACGCCCTCTCTACCCCCGGCACCGATGAAGAGTACGAGAACGAGGATGAGGACGAGGATGAGGACGAGGAGGAGGAGGAGGAGGATAGTGACGAGAACTACCTGGAGCGCAGTGACAGTAAACGCAGGAGCATGGTCGAAGCCTCTTCGTGTGAAAAGCACCCGAGCGGACTCAGCGTGCAGAACTCCCTGCGCAGACGCACACACAGCGAGGGAAGTCTTCTCCAGGACCCGCGCACGACCTGCTTCACTTCTGATAATGCCATCCACTGCATGGAGGGCTCAGGGACACACACGGGCGGGTGGACGCTTCCCTCACCCAGAACCCTGAAGAAAGAGCTGACGAAGAACGGAGGGTCCATGCATCAGCTGTGCATGCTGTTCTCCGGGAGAAAAGTAAGCCCAAAGAGTTTATTAATAATCTGCCCTTGCCATGTTAGATGCTTCAGCTGATATATTAGTATATATAAGCAACACTCACTTTCTTTACAAAATCACATGCACAGCACAAGACAAAGACACAAGGAATAGTTCACCCAAAGATATACGGCCCTATCATACACCCGCTGTGTTTTGCTAGTTTCAGCCCGACGCAGTTATCATTTTCACGTTGTTTAAATAGCAAATGCATTTGCGCCCATCTGTGGTCCATGGGCTGCTGGTCTGAAAACCTGTCCTGGCGCATTGTTGGTGCGTTGCTATTTTGAGGCACTGAAATAGACTGAGCCATTGACCGACTGAAACCTGGTCTAAAGTCAATGGCGCAGTTTTTTTACTTATTTAAAGAGCGCGTTAGCAATTTGAGCCTATAGGCGGGTCCACAACGCGCGTACACTTTGTCCCGTAGATGGTCTGCTCGTGTGTGAGGTTAAAGCACATGAGCAGACCATCTACGGGACAAAGTGTACATGCAAAACGTAGAATCAGTTTCCGTTCAGTTTTTCCGCTTGCAAATTCTGTCATGTAAATAGCGAATCCGCCATGGCACGACCGCAACTGGCTTTTAAAAGGAATGGGAGATGAGACTCTGGTTTATTTCACGTTACGCCCAAAACACACCCATTACTCATTAAGAGAATAGACACAAAACACACCCATTACTCATTAAGAGAATAGACACAAACCAAACCCATTACTCATTAAGAGAATAGGGACAACCCTTTTAGACCATGCGCTGGGTGTGCCGACCATTTTTCCCGTCGTTAAACTAGCAAAAGTGGATTCGGACACGCCCTAAGTGCACTTGCGCCGTACGCTTTAGACCACGAGCTTAGATCCTTAAAATAGGGCCCAAAACATTCTGTCATCATTTACTCATCCTCACGTCTTTCCAAACCTATGATATTCTGCTCAGTGTAAGTCTATAGGATGTTTTTTCCAGGTGAAAATCAAAAGTCAGATTTATGTTTTTTGCATAAGCATTGCAGGGTCGAAGGTTAGGGGTTTGATCCAATCACATCAATTCTTCATAAACAATAGTAGTATTGACACTTGCCTTAATTAAACACCAATAATTAGTTTCTGTAAATTTTCCCAGACATAAGTAAGGACCCTGTAAACGTGTTTACTTGAGCACAGGTTATTAATTGCCTTGAAATACAGTGATTATTGATATACAAACAGCACCATTTCAGTCATAGTTTAACTAATTTACCCCTAAACAAGGTGCATAACATGAGGAAAGCACAGATATCACATCCTCTTTTAACAGTATCTTGTATTTGTTGAGAGAAAAGAGATATTTTTATACTAAAATATAAAATGCATTGGATATTAGATCACACGTTACTGTATCTGGGTTAGTAATTACTTTGTACTGAATAATAAGAAAAATCATGCACATAAAATGCATTTACATTTTGTAGTTGCTATATACACAGTTATTGTGACTTTTGTGCTACAGTGATATAATTAATACAATTAAATCAGTTTTTAATAACAAATTCTGCTGATATTTTCATGCTCATCATTCCATATGTAATCTGATATATTGATATTTGTTGATATGGCTCAGAATGAACACTGTTTTGTCCAGTAAGTGGCGTTCTGTTGATTTATTTAGCTCTTTAAGCAGTTTAAACAGTATTTGAAGACGTTATCAAGCTCTTTTAAGAACACGTTTATGTGCATGCCTGTCAACGCAAGCAGGTGTGAGTTCTGTTGATCCAGTTTAAATAGAAACATGTATATAGCATATCTAGCTTTTCTACACACCTTATACTGTGCATTACTGAAGACAGAGATGCGTTCCTCTTCCTCCTTCATGAGAACCACTGCAGTTTGATCATGTTTCTCTGGCTTTCATCTCTTATTTTTCTGTTATGCCTTTTTATTAGTTTCGCCTTTTGCTCAAGGCTTTTGAGTCGTAGCGTTTCTGAGTTTTGTTTGGCACATAAAGGGGCACACATGCAGACAGGTGCATAGGTCAAGGGTCAAGCGATGGCATTTTTCTGTTCATTTACAGTGCGATGTTAAAAACTACAGGATAAATAATATCAATTGACCACAGCTTGAACTTCCACTCATTTTAAACTCGAGGTAACACAAGCGAAACCATAACTGTGCGTCAGACTAAAATGAATTGTCAATGAAACTCTCTTTTGAGTCAGTTTTGTTACGTCAAATGGATTAGCAAACTGTTCTGGATAAGAATCATTTGGACAGCTTAATCGTTTGAAAGGGTTTCACGCTTTGTAAAACTGTAGCACAATACTGAGAACAAAAAGAGTACTGTGGTAAAAGTGTGTTTTTAGCTGCAGTTGACCGAAACAAACCTGCAAAAAACATTTTATAGTGTGTGTATAATGTAAAAGTATAATTTATTGCCATGGTAGAGACAGTATATATTAATGTAGCTTGGTATTACCACCTGATGCTGTCACTGTAACATGATACTGCTATATGAAGTCCTTTAAAGATGTTTTTTAGTCAATAGTGACATTAATGCTACACAATAGTGATATAATAGTAAAATGTAAAAAATGGTGCTCTCAACAAATGTATTGGTGCTGATTTTGATTAATGAAAAAAGAAAGATCTTCACCCCGACAAGGGCACATGAAAGATAAGAGTGCATGATGGGAAGTCTTTGTTCTAGTAGGTACTAATGAAAAGTGTGTGTGATTGATTCAAAGTGAGTGAATGAGGTGAATGATTCAAAGTGAGTGAATGAGGTGAATGATTCAAAGTGAGTGAATGAGGTGAATGATTCAAAGTGAGTGAATGAGGTGAATGATTCAGAGTGAGTGAATGAGGTGAATGATTCAAAGTGAGTGAATGAGGTGAATGATTCAAAGTGAGTGAACGAAAGAGAGTGAATGAGGTGAATGATTCAAAGTGAGTGAATGAGGTGAATGATTCAAAGTGAGTGAATGAGGTGAATGATTCAAAGTGAGTGAATGAGGTGAATGATTCAAAGTGAGTGAACGAAAGAGAGTGAATGAGGTGAATGATTCAAAGTGAGTGAATGAGGTGAATGATTCAAAGAGAGTGAATGAGGTGAATGATTCAAAGTGAGTGAATGAGGTGAATGATTCAAAGTGAGTGAATGAGGTGAATGATTCAAAGAGAGTGAATAAGATGAATGATTCAAAGTAAGTGAATGAGGTGAATGATTCAAAGTGAGTGAATGAGGTGAATGATTCAAAGTGAGTGAATGAGGTGAATGATTCAAAGAGAGTGAATAAGATGAATGATTCAAAGTGAGTGAATGAGGTGAATGATTCAAAGAGAGTGAATAAGATGAATGATTCAAAGTGAGTGAATGAGGTGAATGATTCAAAGTGAGTGAATGGGGTGAATGATTCAAAGAGAGTGAACGAAAGAGAGTGAATGAGGTGAATGATTCAAAGAGAGTGAACGAAAGAGAGTGAATGAGGTGAATGATTCAAAGTGAGTGAATGAGGTGAATGATTCAAAGAGAGTGAATGAGGTGAATGATTCAGAGTGAGTGAATGAGGTGAATGATTCAGAGTGAGTGAATGAGGTGAATGATTCAAAGTGAGTGAATGAGGTGAATGATTCAAAGAGAGTGAACGAAAGAGAGTGAATGAGGTGAATGATTCAAAGTGAGTGAATGAGGTGAATGATTCAAAGAGAGTGAATGAGGTGAATGATTCAGAGTGAGTGAATGAGGTGAATGATTCAAAGTGAGTGAATGAGGTGAATGATTCAAAGTGAGTGAATGAGGTGAATGATTCAAAGAGAGTGAATAAGATGAATGATTCAAAGTAAGTGAATGAGGTGAATGATTCAAAGTGAGTGAATGAGGTGAATGATTCAAAGAGAGTGAATAAGATGAATGATTCAAAGTGAGTGAATGAGGTGAATGATTCAAAGAGAGTGAATGAGGTGAATGATTCAAAGTGAGTGAATGAGGTGAATGATTCAAAGTGAGTGAATGAGGTGAATGATTCAAAGAGAGTGAATGAGGTGAATGATTCAAAGTGAGTGAATGAGGTGAATGATTCAAAGAGAGTGAATGAGGTGAATGATTCAAAGTGAGTGAATGAGGTGAATGATTCAAAGAGAGTGAATGAGGTGAATGATTCAAAGAGAGTGAACGAAAGAGAGTGAATGAGGTGAATGATTCAAAGAGAGTGAACGAAAGAGAGTGAATGAGGTGAATGATTCAAAGTGAGTGAATGAGGTGAATGATTCAAAGAGAGTGAATGAGGTGAATGATTCAATGATTCATTGAAAAAGCCAGTCTCTTGTTGCCTACTGGCTTAACAATGTAACTTGCTCAGATGACCATTGAAACACCCTCACCACTGACACACAGACCACTGACAGCCTGTCTAGGACATGCAGACACAAACAGTTTGGCATGCCGTGGTGTGCCACTAAGTGCTTTTGATTGACCGATTACATTGTCTGTCACATACATTTCAAAATGAATCTTTCTTTACCTACAATAAGTTTAAACTTTCTGCTGTTGGTGGTAAAACTACATAATTTAAACTTTTTTGGTAACACTTTACTTAATGGGATAGTTCATCCAAAAATGAAAATTCTGTCATTAATTACTCACCCTCGTGTCATTCCAAACCCGTAAGACTTTTGTTCATCTTCTGAACACAAATGAAGATATTTTTGATGAAATCTGAGAGGTTTCTGTCCCTCCATTGACAGCTACGCAACTACCACTGTGACGCTTCGAGAAGTTCATAAAGAGATTGTAAAACGAATCCATATGACTTGAGCGGTTTAATCACTTTATATGATGAACAGATTTAATTTAGACCTCTATTCACATATAAACAATCATTTATTCCTTTATGTATAGTGCATTGTAAAGATATCCATACTGTATGATATATAATGCATTATATCTTTTCATAAACAATTTAAATCAAAGTTAAATTGCATTACTCCTTTTTACATATAGGTTGTTTGTCATGTGTTAATGCATATGTTCTAAAGGTGTGTTCAGTGAATAGATAAGTATTATAATGCATTATAACTTGTTGCAACCATTCATGAGATCATACAAAAGATGCATAATTAATGCACTAAAATACTTTTATAATGCATTTTATATAAAGGCATTAACAGTTACCGTTCTTTTTTAACTGATATGTTTTTTGTATTTTTACTTGACATGCTTCATTAATGTTTTGATCATGCATACAGAAAGTGTTTTGTTTCCTCAAAGCTTTTGCATCATCAGTGAGCAGATTCATTCCAGTTCTGCAACTAAAATAATGTCAAACGTTTGATCTGAAATATTTCTTCATAAATCTCCGGCCTGACCCTGCAGTGAACTGTGTGCCATCATGTGCTGCTTTGTGCTTTTCTTTCAGTCCATTTTGAAGTGAATCTTCACTTTTCATTCAAATCTATAGGCTAGCTGAGTGAAATCCATCAATTTAAATTGTTGCTACTATGACATATCTTCAATTAAAAATATGGACAGCTAAATATAGGTATTATAGTAAATCCTCATATGCCGGAATAAAAGTAATTTCCCTTTCATAGATCCCTTTTACTGGGATTCTGATTTAGTATTATTGAACATTAAGTATTAAAATAATTTGTCAAAAACACAATTTAAATTGAAATAAAAGTGCACATAAATCTGTGAATTATATCTTCCCCCCTTATACCCTACCCATTAAAACCAAGTCTTATCAAAATGTGCTTTTTAGTTATTAATAACAGTTCTTCAGCCATTATTATTTATATTAATTATTAATAGCCACATTTTCAGAAATTGGTGCAACCACCAATCCAGTGCATGCGATCTCCTGTCTTCTACACGTCTGCAAGTCTCTCGTTATGAATGAAAATCTGCGGTAATGCAGTGGCTCGTAACTCACTTCTCTGCAGTTCACTTAAGAACATATGAAACAAAAGCCACAGAATAAAAGCTCCAGTGATGACGGCCCCTCTCAGCTTCTGTGTCTGCTGCATACTGAGACTATAAATATCCTGAACGGACACATGACCCCGTGTCTGTCTGCGCACGCATCTGGAGGAAATGTGTGTAAATGAATGTCTTCCTGGGAGAAGATGATGTTTAGCCGTGGAGACAAACGACACGCGATTTCATTACGTCTCAGAAACACAAGGCAAAAGACAACACTTTCCCTCTATTGATGGTCATTTATTAAACACGGTTATTGTTGGATATACAGTATACCTAGTATATAGAAGAAAACAAATTCTTTTGAATTTTTTTTATTTATTAAAAGTTTATTTTTTGAAAAACAAATAAACGAGTAAATAATGACTGAACTTACATGGTAAATTATTTTTTTGTTGTTGTTAAAAAATAACAAATAGTCTTGTAATCTTTTAAAAGCCATAAACTGACATTCCCAGAATTGTGTATGTTATGTAGCACACACACCTACACACACACACACACACACATACAATCACGCAAGCACACACATACACACACGCACGCACACATACAATCATGCACACACATACGCACACACACATAGAATCACAGAATCACGCACACGCACGCATGCTTGCACACACATACAATCACGCACGCACACACATGTACACACACGTACACACATTAAGTATTAAAATAGAGTTAAGTATTAAAATAAAGGAGAGTTAAAATCACTCGCTGAGACGATGTTTCATGAGGGTTGATGTGTGTTTGACTGGGCAAGAATATTCTGGACTATATGTTCGGCTCGTATGTGTGGACAGGAATCGCATCAAGAGGGGCAAAAGAAAAGAAGGAGGCGTTAAATATTATATATTATATGATTTCGCAACCCACATTACAGTGAAAGAGCGTGTGTGTGGTTCTGACATCAACCTTTTCAGATGATTCAGCTTCTGTAGGTTGTGTTAGCAGTGTCTAGGAGTGTTGACTTCTCTTAACATCAGAAAGATCTTGATCTCTTGAGATTTCAGGAGTCAGAAGATCCTGCTAAACTCAGTCAGCTTCAGAGATGGAGGTGGACATCGCGGAGGGTAAATGTGCATTGACAAAAAACTGGACCACAGAGAGTCTATGCACGGAAAAAAGTTAAATCAACACGCTATTTATTTAAAGTGCATTTTTATATGGGTCTAGTTGAAAGTCATGGATTTAAACCTGTTAAAACAATTGAATCTTCGCCATAGAAAACAAAAAACAAACCCGACAATGTTATAATAATTACATACTGGCTAGCTTAGCTGAAATTATTGTGTATTTTATTATTTCTGGGTTATTTTTTAGCACATAACAGAAAATATGATGCATATTTGAAAAAGACATCCCATTAAACATTAAGGTCTTTTAAAGTTGTATTTATAGCAAGTAAACTACATTAAAATGTTATAATCAAGTGAAAATTTTACTTTCATGTCATAGCTAATTTAGCTTTAGTTTTTGATGACATGTTATTTGTTTATAATAAAAGTTCAAATTATATTGACCTACATCAAGTAACATTTTGGCTTATGTCTAAAGAAAAATATTAATTAATTATGGTATTTGTAGGTTGACCAGCCTGTTCTTGTTCCTGGCAGTGTCTTCAATATCAATACTGAGAACAATTACTTAAAGGGATAGTTCACCCAAAAATGCTCCTACGTTTCTCGTTTTAGACTTCTAATTCGTGACCGGTGTTTTGTTTTGCTCGATCATCGTCACAGCAAGTCGATGCGTACAGCCGTCTGCCGGAAGCTAGTTATTATAGCTAATAAAGTTTTAAATATTAATATTTTTCTTACAAAAACCCATCGCTTCAGAAAGCCTTTATTAACCCTCTGAAGCCATGTGGATTATTTTTTTATGATGGATGGATAAATTTTTGGGGGCTTCAAAATCTCGCCCTTCATTCACTCCCATTATAAAGCTTGGAAGATCCAGGATATATATATATATATTTTTAAATATAACTCCGACTGTGTTCGTTCGCCTGAAAGAAGATACTCATATTCACCTACACTCTTAAAAATAATGGTTCCAAAAGGGTTTTTTTTTTTTCCAGCGATGCCATTGAAGAACCATTTTTGGTTCCCCAAAGAACATTTCAGAGAACAATTCTTCTGTCAATAATTTTTTTCCTATCTTTTTCCACTATAAAGAACCTTTTGTGCAATGGAAAGGTTCCATGGATGTTAAAGGTTCTTTATGGAACCATTGATTCCCTTAAAGAACCTTTATTTATAAGAGTGTAGGATGGCTTGAGGGTGAGTAAACATGGGATAATTTTATCATTTTTGTGTGAACTTTCCCTTTAATGTGGCTAGAGAAGCCAAACAGCACGTCACAGCCTGGATGGTGTGGTGTGTGTGTTGACCCACAGAGGGCGCTGTCGTCACGTTTTACACTGATTACTGTTCTGCAATTAACAAACGTGAGTGAATGACCTTCAGAGTCATCTGAGCTTTAGTTTAGTATGATACACTCTACAGTCAAACCAAAATTTATTCAGAAACTTTTTTTATAGATTTTACTGTTAGTCACTGTATGAAGAATTTTTGGAATTTTTTACTTTATTTTGCTCTCCTCACTTACATTAATGAACTATAGTGTCCTGCACACACTAGTATAAAAATATCAAAAATGATATCTGGTGTCTGAATAATTTTGGGTTTTCTGTAGTTTATCACAGTACCATTTGTGGAGACTGGTGTTGTTTGGCTCAGTTATGTTGTGATTCATATTTGGATGCTGAATGAAAAACGTGAACACGGCCTCTTCATTCACACTCTGTGATTCTGTGAAGACGACAAGAACGATCGGCTCCTCGAAAGGAAAAATGATGATAAGATTGACCGTGATAGTCTTTGTTTTCCAGCCGAGCAAACTGGTGCATCAGTGACAGTGTTTGTCCTGCTGCACATCTACTTGTTGCATAATTCATCGTATTACTGGGAAAGCTGCGATGTTAACTCAGGGTTATGTGCTGTGGTCGCTATAGCAGAGCTGGTGCCAGTGTGTTTCTGACGGAGGCAATGCTTTAGTTCACTGTTCAACACACAGCAAGAGTCAGTGATGCAGGACAAGTGTCTGGAAATGAATTAAACACACCGTGTAACAGCCAGTTACCGTAAGTTATTGGGATCTGTTGTCATGGTTTCAAAACTTCTGGCTGGCATGGCACTGGTTATTAAAGTGTAAGGCTGTGGATTTTTATTGGCCGTTTGTGTGAATGTACAAGTTTCGCCCAAAAATGGAAAGTGTTATGTTAACCCTCTGGTTTGTGGCACTGGCTGTGGGAACACACGCACACACACACACACACACACACACACACACACACACACACACACACACACACACACACACACACACACACACACACACACACACACACGTTTACTTAGCTATCCTCTCCTCTTATATCTCCTCTTACACTAACCCGACCCCTAAACCTACCCATCACACACACACACACACACACACACACACACACACACACACACACACGCACGTTTACTTAGCTATCCTCTCCTCTTATATCTCCTCTTACACTAACCCGACCCTAAACCTACCCATCACACACACACACACACACACACACACACACACACACACACACACACACACGTTTACTTAGCTATCCTCTCCTCTTATATCTCCTCTTACACTAACCCGACCCTAAACCTACCCATCACACACACACACACACACACACACACACACACACACACACACACACACACGTTTACTTAGCTATCCTCTCCTCTTATATCTCCTCTTACACTAACCTGACCCCTAAACCTACCCATCACACAAAACTTTCTGCATTTTTACATTTTTAAAAAGCCTTTAATTATTTTATTTTTATACCATATTTACAAATGAGGACGAACCTAAAGGAAGGTTTTTGGAGATTTTGTCAGGTTTTGGTCACTTCTGGGAACAAATTTGTCCCCAAAATATAGTTAAGTAGGTACACACACACACACACACACACACACACACACACACAGCATTCCTTTTCATTTTTAGCGTTTTATAATTCTTTTAATTTCATGTTGTTTATTTTGAAACGTTTCAACCGTTCTTTTGATGAAAATCGTTCGGCCTGACAGTGGAAAAGTGGCTTTTGATAATGTGTAAATATATGCAATACCTAATTTTTATTAAGTAAAGTAATTACGCCTGAAAACACTGTTCTCAGCCCTGTATAGGAATCTAGTGGTCAAACAGTGGTATTACAGACGCATTTTCTTTACTTCTTTCCACCAGATGGCACCAAACTGCCTCCATTAATTGGATTTTAAACAGTTTTGCATTATTTTTCACTCAAATATTGCATAGATTTGGAAAAAAATTCAGGAAATGGTTTTGTTCCTAATATTTTTATGACCTCTAAATGAGCTCCAGAGGGTTAATAGTTGATATGCAAGTAGCATTATTATGATGTTTTTTTAAACACTAATTTACTTTCAGAGAAAGTAAAAAGAGTAGGGTAAACATTCTGCATAATTTCTCATTTCGCATCTCATAGGAGATAAAGAAACAGATTTTTTGGGGGTTGAACGATCCCTGGATTCATTAGTGCATCTGCTGATCTTTCTCCTTTTGCTTGGCTGTGATGTGTGTTTACGTCTGTGTCTGAGAGAGGTCAGCCCGTGACCCCGAGACTCCAGACACCAGACACCTCTGCTCCAGTTTATGAACCAGAGTCGTTGAGTCTGTGTGTCTGTGTGTCTGACAGGAAGACACAATTATTCACATGCTTTCTGGCTTTCATGAGGCCTTGATGAGTTTGACCCTTTTTCCTTTTGTAAAATCCCAAATCCTGTACAGATGCTTTTCAAACAGAAGGGAAAGAGTTCCTATGTATGTGTTTATTTATTCTTGAAATAAATGCATTAGTTTTATACTCTAGCTTACCCTTGAAACTTGACATTGGGTATTGCGTTATTGTTCGCTCTTCTACAATAAATTGCTTGTGATGTTCTTTATTTCTAAGTCGTTTTGGATGAAAGTCTCTGATACGTGTTAATGGAGATTCTGGGCCCTATCTCACACCCAGTGCAATGCAGCGCCAGGCGCGACGCAAGTGTGTTTTGCTAGTTTCAGCCCGACGCAGTTTTCATTTTTACGTCCTGCGCCGCGTTGTTTAAATAGCAAATGTATTTGCTCCCATCTGTGGTCCATGGGCTGCTGGACTGAAAACCAGGTGTGTGTTCTGGAGCATTGTTGGAGCGTTGCTATTTTGAGGAACTGAAATAGACTGAGCCATTGACCGACTGAAACCTGGTCTAAAGTCAATGGCGCAGTATTCTCAGCCTCAGACGTCACGCCCACGGAACGTTGGCTAAACGTCTGATGCATATGGTACACTTAACTGGAAACACTTCAGGAATGTCGAAGTCGTCATCTGATTGGTTGAATTTTATCGGATTTCCGGGGGGCGCGAGTGTCGCGTTTATTTTCGGTCCGCCGGGAAACAAAGCGCAGACGTGTGATTGCGGAAGAAAAACTGTTGTGTTTACATGAGTGACAATGAGCATTTATCAAGATCAGCTAAACGTAGGATTCTCAAAAGTATGCGAGGTTCACGGCATAGACTCTTTAAGAGATGTCCAGGAGTTTTGTTTGAGGCACTTAGTGGAGACAAAAAGAGATATTTTAGCCTGTTTGCCGACGGGATTTGGGAAGAGTATTATTTTCCAAGCCTTGCCGACCCTTTGTCAGCATTTAGAAGGATTCCCAGCAGATCCAATTTTACTAGTTGTGTGTCCCCTCCTATCTATCTTGTTTTCTTCTCCTTCTTTGATTTTCTATGCTGACTGACTTGTTGCACGCCGGTCTGTTGTTGTGGGGACATTTCCACGCCCCGAAACGTGACGCTGAACGAAACGAACTGTAATTGGTTGTTTGACATGTCGGTCAAACGGCCTTATGGGCGGGCCTTGGCCAAAGAAAGCTGCTATGAATTCCAGACCTTCAGCCGTCAGTCTGAAGGTCTGGCTACGCGAGACTAATGGCGCAGTATTCTTTTGTTATTTAAAGTGCACGTTAGTAATATGAGCCTATAGGCGGGTCCACAACGCTCGTACACACTGCTTATTAAACACACACAAACATGCCAAATATTAAAAATAAAGGGTGTTCAGGCATCCAATAGCCACATAGAGGCTATGTAGCGGGATGGCTCGTCATATCATTAACAAAACAATAGACTGGCGATCTTGATTTTACTTTTATTTTTAGCTTGACATATGCATACATGATTCAACCAACGCAATACGGTCAACAGAAAGTTGGCTCCTGCAACTCGCCCCTTCCAAACACAGACTCAAACAATACGCCAAAAGGAAATAATAAAGAAAACGGAAGTGATCACCTGTGCCCACGTGAAAGTGAATAACCAATAATAAATATCAAATAATTAATGCTCCTACAAAAGTATTACAATGTAAAAGATTATTATTGTGTACATAAAGATATGGTGGAATCCTGTAGATGGTCTGCTCACTCGCTTTAACCTCACACACACACACACAGCTTTAACCTCGCGCACGAGCATCCGTTTCCTCGCTAGAGAAGCGTTCAGTTTTTCCGCTTGCAAGTTCCTCCATGTAAATAGCGAATCCGCCATGGCACGAGCGCAACTGAAGGGAATGAGAGATGAGACTCTGATTGGTTTATTTCACGTTACGCCCAAAACACACCCATTACTCATTAAGAGAATAGGGACAAAACACACCCATTACTCATTAAGAGAATAGGGACAACCCTTTTAGACCATGCGCTGGGCATGGGCTATTTTTTCCCGTCGTTAAACTAGCAAAAGTGGATTCAGACACGACCGTGCTCTTTAGACCATGCGCTTAGATCGTTAAAACAGGGCCCTCTGTGTTTGCTGGGGATATTGGAGAACCGAGCGTCACACAACCTGAGCTACAGGAATGCTGCTGCAATATCAATGGAATGCCACTCTGGATAGTATTCCAGAGCTTTGTTGATGGATCTTCAAAGAATGTATCAATGATTTTTTTTAAGTTTCCCTGCTGGATTTGACTCATGTAGTGTTGAGAGAGGAAGTCTACAGGATGGTGACCACACAACACAGTATTCACAAACATCCTTCATCACAGGATGCCAACACACAGACAGGAAGTGCCTATGTTCTGCTTTAATAGAGATCAATAACAGCAGGAAGGGTAGTTAACACACACACACACACACACACACACACACACACTCTCATCATCATCATCATCATTCCCACCTGCAGTTATTATTGTTTTTTGATTACATCATGGTGCAAGCATCACTATTATTAGTATTATTAGGGAATTAAACACATTACTGAAATTATTAAACTATTAACTCTTTCCCCGTCAGAGTTTTTGAAAAAAAAGTTGCCTGCCACTGCCAGTGTTTTTGATCATTTTCACAAAAATTTTCATGGACCCCAGAATATTTTGTTGTATGAATATCTGAACATGCAATGTAAAAAAAAAAAAAAAGCTTCATGCATTCTTTTTTTTTAATCAACTCTTGAACATGGGGAAGTTTAATAAAAAAGCAACATTTTGAGCAAAAAGCTGAGAAAATCACTTTTTTCTTGGTCAAAGACTACAACCAGATCGGATTCAGAGCGATGATCAAAACACAGATGGAGTAGATCGAGTCCATCAACACTCCTAAAGCTTCACAGTCCTGTAGCTCGTCCGGGGTCGACATTTCACTAACATTAGGCAGTTTTGATTTATATGCTGTTAAATGTTGATTATCGCGTTATTTTACATATGCATATGATTACATATGAGAACGCTTGCTTTTGCATCTTCTTCGTGTGTGTTATGATCAGTTGATTCAGTACTCTTTCAGAAAATGTGTAATAGCGCCCCCTACTGTATAACAGTGAAAACACGGAAACCCGTAAAATTCCTGATTACAAACCTAATATGTCTGGAAAACTTTCGCCCTAAAGTAAAATTCCAGATCCTGTGGAATCCTATTGAAATGAGTCGACTTTGACTGTGAAAATGTGTCGAACAATGGTAAATATGACTCCACCTTTACTTTTTAAAGGTGGTTTTAACACTGGCCACATTTACTTTGGTCTGAATCCATGTATGATTGTTCAGCGCTCCCGGATTCATACTCACTTTATTCTGTCGAACCTCATGCACTTCCATTCATCTTGCATCATCACAAACGCACACAGTGCCCATGATCGAGAACACAATGCGGTTGCTATAATATATTTTTTTAGAGTAAATGATACTTGTGTGTATGTCTGTCATATCATATAATTCGATGAAAACACCAAAAACTCAACTTGCCTAAAAAAAGTAACCCTGAGATGCATAACCCATAATAATCCAAACAGGCAAAAAGTTGCAAAAAAAGACCCACACACTATAAAGGTGAAAAAGCCAACGTGAGATTAAAACACAGCTTTACTGAAGAACGGCAAATGTTTCTGTCACAACATGACCTTTAGGCACAGAAGAAGGTCATTTGTGACCCTGGACCACAAAACCAGTCACACGGGGGGTCAAGTTTTTGAAAATTAGATTTATACATCATCTGAAATCTGAATAAATAAGCTTTCCATGGATATATGGTTTGTTAGGATAGAACAATATTTGGTCGAGATACAACTATTAGAATATCTGGAATCTGAGGGTGCAAAAAAATCGAAACATTGAGAAAATCTCCTTTAAAGTTGTCCATTTATGTTGGCGATTGTGCTGCATTCACTCACAAAAATAATTGTTTTATATATTTACGGTAGGAAATTTACAAATTATCTTCATGGATCATGATCTTTACTTAATATCCTAATGATTTTTGGCATAAAAGAAAAATCAATAATTTTGACCCATACAATGTATTGTTGTTTGTATTGCCACAAATATACCCGTGCGACATGTGACTGGTTTTGTGATCCAGGGTCAGATTTGTGATCAAAATGGATGCCTTTACTCAGTAAAGCTGTCGTATTTTAAGCTAGTCCTTCTCAGCTTTAGTGTGTGGGTCACAATTCACCAAACTGATTATACCCAGTCTGCGTGCGTCGTTCACATCACAAAACCATATTCTGCTTCAGACTAAATTACCAGTGAAAACTCCATAAGTCAACACACCTGATGGAGGAATAAAATCTTGTTAATTTACTTCAGTTTACATCTAATGGATATGGTCATGGGCGTCGGAACCATTGTATATGATATTGGACCCACTCACTTTTACATTCAGCACACATCTCTGTTCGCTTTTCAGAGCGTCATCAGTCAAATCCATTCCACTTGAGGAATGCCCTAATGAATTAAACTCCATTTCCACTGAAATAGCTACATTATATTTCTCAACGAGCCGCAAATGACGAAAAAAACGTCCGTTGTACCCTTTCAGTCAAATATTGTGTTGCAAACATCAATTGTCAATGAGTTGTCAATGCTGGCAAATGACCATGGTATCAGCAGGTTAATCCACGGATAGCTGTGCATTTAATGCATGACGAGGAGGTGAGTTTAGTTTACTTGTTTAATTAAAAGGCATCAGAATACATGAAATGGAATTAGTAACATTTTTCTGGGGACCCACCCACTTTTTTTTTGCTTCCGACGCCCATGGATATGGTCATATCTAGAAATCAGAATTTCAAAGAGACTTCAACCTAGAGTTGTGATGGCAGGTTTTGCATGGACAAACACCACACACATTTACATCAGAAAATCTAGTTAGAGAATTGAACAGATGTGCACATGAACGTGTGAGCTGTGGTTTACACGAACACACATGAACACACATGACACCTGTTTGCTCAGACGACAGGTTCTTCTCTGCGAGGCCTTTCCTCTTCCTGGCTTTCTTCAGCTCCGTTACTCTCCATTGTGAAGCGCGAACCCTCGGGAGCGCAGACATGACTTCAGGGTTCGTATCCACATCAGTCTCACCCAGAGCCAGCACAATACAAGGAAACTCACAGAGACCAGCGCAGATTAATACTGCAGCGGTGATTCAGAAACAAGCATTGTCCATGTTTGAATTGTGATTTTGTTAAAGCTGAAGAGAGGAGGGAAGTAATAATAACACAAGCGTGCAGGAACATCTGCAGTCTGCAGATACTGTGATTGCTCACAGAGAAATGGCAGGTTTACCTCTGTGCAAAAACCGCAAGCTAAAGACAAGTGTCCTTCATTTAAACAGCGCTTTTAATATGTGACCCTGGACCACAAAACCAGTCTTATGGGTACATTTCTTTAAACTGAGATTAGGACAATATTTGGCCGAGATACAACTAATTGAAAATCTGGAATCTGAGGGTGCAAAAAAATCTAAACATTGAGAAAATCATCTTTAAAGTTCTCCATTTCTGTTGGCGATTGTGCTGCATTCACTCACAAAAATACATTTTTGATGTATTTAAGGTAGGAAATTTACAAATTATCTTCATGGATCATGATCTTTACTTAATATCCTAATGATTTTTGGCATACAATGTTTTGTTGGCTATTGCCACAAATATACCTGTGCGACTGATTTTGTGATCCAGGGTCACATATAGATTGTTTCAAAGCAGTTTTACAGTGATAATAGGAAATTAAAGTAACAGAGATTTATTGGCTTTACAGCAGCTCTAGAATAACGTTATTGTCCAGCTAAAGTTAGTTTTTGATTGATTCACTTCCATTGCAGAGATCATTAGTTATTAACTTGGGGGATGCTTACACGACACTGTGAAAACAGAAAACTTTTAATGTGTTCTGGCCGTTCATTTTCACAACAACAGTGTTTGGTGGTTCGAGAACGCAAACTTTGAAATTAGGTTCCAAGATGCAAGTGTAAACTTCAAAATCGTGAATCTGTGAAAACGGTGACAGCGTGCACATGCATTTTACGTGTTTAGTCTATAGCGTTTGAATGTATGTGCGCAGATGTGTAGTTTTTCTTTACAAAGTGACGTTGCCAAATTACTTGTCTGGCCTTTGACAGTGTCAAACACAGCCAGAGGTGGATCTGGACACGATATGCTGTCATTTGGACGCTGGTATGATCCCAGCAAGCACTGCGTCTGTTGTCCTTATCATGGTAATTAGTGTTTCCTTTAAGTTAGCACTTGGCCATTGACTTTGGTTCAATTATTTCTCTTCCAGCAACTGTTGAAAGTGCATGCTCTCACTATTGTCTACAATATATCACGCTCATGACTGCAATGATATTCTTTTTACTATGGGCTTTTTTCACATTCATTTCTTTTACTAAATGTACAACATTTTTAGCCCATGTCTGCTGTATTCTCAGATGTGCATGAAAGTCCTATGAAATTTTGATGCAACAGAAGATATGTACTGTACAAAGTTGAATTTACATACTACTGATGTTTATTGTTTTGTCTTTTTAATAAAAGCAGTTTTGACTTGTACTTTAAAATTTCAGATGACTATTCTGGTCCACCAGCGAGACCAGAACTATATCAGCATAAACCAGCCTGGACTATCATATAATTAATGCTAGTTATGCTTGGTTTTTGAGCTGTCGGAAGCATTATTACAGTTTTGTGGTTTAAAACAAGGGTTTAAAACACTGAAAACTGCAAACATAATCCTGACCGAGTTTGTTTTTACACAAAACCTTCAGCTGAGTCATGCTTTGTTTTTGTCGCCGCATTAAATCATTTCAGGTGTCACACATTCAACAGCTAATTTAGATAAGGAGCTGATAAAAGTTTCGGTGCTAGCTACACAATTGTGTGGAAAAACACATTTTATTTAGCATTATTATTCATAATGATCTCTTGAACCTCACAGAGGAGAGTGAATCATGCTCAATCTCTCTATCTTTTATGCAATTGACTCTTCAGAGTATCGGCAGTTTAGCTTTTAACCGTGTTTGACGTGTTTATATGTAACACCTGCTCTTATCAAGTCAAGTCACCTTTACTTATACAGCGCTTTATACAATACAGATTGTTTCAAAGCAGCTTCACAGTGATGACAGGAAAATAATGATTCAATGATGCAATTCTGCTGTAAAGCAGCTCCAAAAAGACAATAGTAAACCGCCTTTGTTTAGTTGAAATCAGTTCAGGGTTGTTTCAGTTTGGTTGAATCTCTGTAAAGTTCATCAGGTAATGAGTTTAATGCAGCAATAAAGCAGAAAACAGTGATGTCATCATCCAGCGTTTCTTCTGTTTTTGATTCTTTAAATCTGGCTTTCTAGACATGTTTCTTATTTCCAAGCACATTTCCCTCTTTGTTTGTCCTGATTTGTCTCTCTCTCTCTGCGGTGCAGGTTATTTATAGCTCAGGGCCAACACACACACACACACACACACACACACCTCACGCTGGGAGAGATTCGGAGCATGTGTTTTCTGCAATGCAAGGAGAAGATTTCCCAGAGACTGCATGAGATTCAGTGTCTTTTACAGTGTCAACAGCGTTAGTTTAATCTTAATAATCACACATCTGTTATTAAAGACATAACTGCCCTCGTGAGAAAGAAGTGCATTTAGCATACTTTTAGAAAGAGCACTTATTATGGAAAGAATATACTTAAGTGTGAACTGAAAGAAATGTTTTCGGACAACTAATTATTTGTTTTTTGCAATTAATTGAAAAAGTATTATGGTTTAAATTTATATTAAATGCAATTAAGAGTGTAAAAAAAAAAAGAAAAAAAGTAGGACTTAAGTAGATATTTATATGTAATTTCATAATTACTTCTATTATCTTTGAAATATGGTTAAAGTTTACTTCGGTTTATGTACTGACAAGTATTTATGGTAAACTAAAATGCTTGAAGTTGCAAATGATGAAGTTGCAGTTTTGTAAATGTGACAGTCAAAGTAAAATCAAGTAGGCTTTACATGTGCTTTTGTGTTAGTCAACACATCAAAATAAGTGTAGGCTACTTCTTTAAAGCATGACAAAAGATTATTAAAAATACATAATGATTTAAAATGCCCTGTAACGTGAAAGTGTAAAAATGTTTACTCTCTTTACTGCACATTTAATACATTTAAGCACACTTTTTCACAAGGGTGTAAAATAATTGCTTAATTGTATTGAAAGTTTCAATGCACTAATTTATTGATTGCGTTGAAAAAAGATATCAAAGAACTTCAGTATTAATATTACTGCAATATTGTTGCACCATGTCAGGTTTTTTTTGTGTGCTGATTGCACATCTCTTACATAACACATAATAAACAAAAGGAAAGTTACAGTACAATGTATAATCTCCAAATATTCCCACATATGCAATAAATCGCAACTGCATGGCGATGAAAACAAAGATGAACTTGGGCATGTTGCGTTAGAGCTTTCTGAATCTTGACTCAATGAAATTAAGCCACTGTAAGTTCAGAGAAATTAAAATGATTATGCTTATATGTTATCTAGAAATATTTACAGTAGAAATATTTACGATTGACAATATTGTGCATATTAATTGCTGTTACCATATGCCGGCACACGTCCACTTCAATGGCAGGTTTTTTTTCCTAGGCGATATTTTTTCCCTTCATGGTGGGCCAAATCTAAGGCCATCACCGGCCAACTTTGAGTAGAGGATACTCACAGGATATCCTTATTATATATTATATAGCTCCATTATGATTGACGGTCAAATTATTATTAAAGAGGTGGTTGATTATGATTTCACTTTTCTAACTTTAGTTAGTGTGTAATGTTGCTGTTTGAGCATAAACAACATCTGCAAAGTTACAACGCTCAAAGTTCAAAGCAAAGGGAGATATTTGCTTTTAAAGAAATCGCTTTTTAAGGACTACAACAAACGGCTGGTAGAGACTACACCACATTCCTCCCGGGTTAGTGACATCACCAACACTAAAATTAACATAAACCCCGCCCCTGAACACGATTTTTAGATTATCAAGACAGAATATGCTAATCAATGACTAGAAGATAACTACACATCAGCTACATAAATTCATCAACTAACCATTCAGAAATGTCCTGTTGCTTCTACATGTTGTCACTTCTTCTTGAGTCTCTCCATCATTGTCTGACTCCGGTTTGACCATAAAAGGCTAAAAGTTTTCAGTGCATGTGTGTGTGAGGTAAAAGGACACAAGCTGTTGTAGCTCCGCCCCCTGTGTCGGGAGCAGCAGCTCATTTGCATTTAAAGGAACAGACACAAAACGGTGCGTTTTTGCTCACCCTCAAAAAGTGACAATTTTAACATGCTATATAAAAATATCTGTGGGGTATTTTGAGCTAAAACTTCACATACACACTCTGGGGACATCAGAGACTTATTTTACATCTTGTGAAAAGGGCATTATACCACCCCTTTAAGGTTTACAATGATCACTATTACAAAGTAATGCCCTATAATATCCAGAACATTCATTGCAGCGTGCTAAAAACACTCAGAGCACCTTTAAAAACACACACAGTCCTGTTAATGAACAGCTGTGACCAGTAGACCTCTGTATTGGAACATAACTATGGCCACCCTTTAGTGCGCATTACACACACGTCACCAGTCAAGAATATGACCCACCTGCTCGGGAATAAATAAATACACAGAAATGGTTGTAGCAACATGAACTGTGTTTACATAGCAATCTAACAGCCAGAGCTTTAGGATTCAAATCGTCATCCTTACTGTTTAAACATTATCCTTACAAGTTTAAAATCCCTTTTTTCCACTGTTAACACGTGACTAGTATTACACATATTTGCCATTTATTGTAATGTGTGCCTTGCTACTCTCAAGTTTTTCTCCCTATATTTACTGACTACCACCATTGCGTTCTGCTTGAAGGCACCTAAAGATAGTTTTCTGAAGAGTTGCTTTGAAACAATATTCATTGTCAACCCCCCCCCCCCCCCCCCAAAAAAAAAAAAAAATGGCATGCCGACTTAAGGAGTGATGGAAACATATTTGAAAGTCGTAAACAACACCAGAGTAAATATTGCTACATCTGTAGTCCACCTGAAGCCTTCGTATGATTGTTTTTGGACGCCTGCTCATCACACACTAATGGACTTCCTCTAACGTCATTTTACACGTGTGTGCATTCACGTCAGTATCATTCTGATGTTTGTACTTGACATTTAGTGGGCTCTTTTCATTCAACAACACTTGTACATTTACTGCAGATGAAGTCCTCCCTGAAGTTAAGTTATCTCTCTTTTAAAGGAATAGTTCACCCAAAGATTTCTTAAAAAAAAAAAAAAAAATTCTTTATTAAGTTTTAATAGTTACAGTTACAATCATATTCCCACCCCCTCCCCCCTACGGCTCAAAAAATAATTATAAAAAATAAATAAATTAACTAAATAAATAAATAAAAAATTTATTTTTTTTTTAATAATAATAGTAATCTTGAGCCAAGACAAATTCTAGATTTTCCAGCATCGGCAGTGAAGGAATCAAGTATTCCACGTTTGCTTAGTCCACATGTTTTCTTTAAACATGAAAGGCTTGACAGCAGTTATGAAACATATGAGTAGTCAATATGAAGAATATGGCACAAAAAAAAAGAAAAAAAGAAGGATAGACTCCTAGAAGAATTGGCATATCTTCATAAAATATATAATCACACACTATAAGACTACTAGTCCAATAAAACATAATAGAATACTGATACTAAAAAACTAATAGTGGTTTTAACAGAAACAAATATTTATGAAAGACAGGCATACATACATTACACACACACAAAAAAACAATAAAACCCACATATACACATAAATAAAGTAAAAAAAAATAAAAAAAATGGAAAGATGATATATAGCAAGAAGGGGAAATTGAGGTAGGTTACTCCATCTTAGAGGCAGGGATCTAAATCATGTATTTAATCTTTTCTAGTTGAATGTAAGACATCACTTCTTTCAACCAGCTTCTATGTGTCGGAGGGTCTGCCTTTTTCCACTGAAATAAACCCAAAGATTTCTGTCATCATTCTTTTTTTTTTTTGTCAAAAATTTCTGTTATCATTTACTCACCCTCAAGTTCTTCCAAACCTGTACGAGTTTCTTCCTTCTGCTGAACACAAAAGATATTTTGAAGAATGTTGGTAAGCAGAGAGTTGATGAACCCATAGTATGGAAACAAATATGATGGAAGTCAATGGGGACCAGAAACCGTTTGGTTTCCAAAATTCTTTAAAATATCTTCTTTTGTGTTCAACAGAAGAAAAAAAAACTTTGGAACAACATGAGGGTGAGTAAGTGATGACAAAACTTTCATTTTTGGGTGAACTTTTATTGTAAGGCACAGTGGTGCTTTCTTCTAGTTTCTGAGTCACCTTAACTTGGGACAGAGTCCACAGCATTAAAGGAATGGCTCAAACATGAACTCAATTTAATTCAATTCTGTTACCATTCCTCCAGTCAATGCAAAATAAATGTTTAGCACATTTTGACTCTGCTCTTTTCCATACAATGAAAGCATAAAATGACCAGGGGTTATCAAATAATAATAAAAAGACACAAAAAAGTAGTCTGTGGGTCAATGACGTATAAGGATGTCCACTATAAAGAAAACAACATATTTGGGGGAAAAAAACATATGTGCCAAGCTCTTAGAAATGTGCTCTTTGTATTCAAGTTGATTTTGTTTTGTTTTGAAAAACTTCCATCCATCAATCTATCAAGTAAATAGTAGGGCTGGGGATTGACACAAATTTCACAATTCGATTCGATTTCGATTCACAAGCTTGCAATTCGATTCGATACAATTTCGATTCCGATTCGATTCGATTCAATGTTGATTATTTTGGATATCAGGTACAATACATGGCACATTTTCTCAAGGAAAACAAATCTCTTCACTAATGCTGTAAACTATGGGAGTCAGTTGTAGCCTATAGGCTTCATTAGTCTACTATAATATTGAAGGTAAAAATTAACTGATTTGTATACAAACACTTAAATTACACTTTTATTTATATTTATAATAATAAAGTTATATGAAACATAAACATTTAAATGGTGGCTGTCATAAACTTGCCAGATTTATTCAAACATGCATTGAATATTGAAGAACATTAAAAATTATAATGAATATGTAATATGGTGCATATATTTAGCAAAATGCTCCTCTCTAGAGTTAATTTTTCTAGCTGACTAACGAGTTTATGGTCACTGGATATGGTTGTTCATTAAAATTGTTCTGAGGTAAATGTGACGATGTTTACAAGCTGATTTACTGACGTCTTTCCACGGTTGAAACACTGATTGAGCGATTCCACGTGACATGATACGGATTTCGATAAGTTATCTCTATCTTTTAACACACTTTCAGATGCTCATTCATGTTTATTTTGCGCTGTAACTGGTGTTATTAAGGCGGAAGAGAAGATCACGTGCTGCTGTTTCTCTTGAGCTGAGCTACGCCAGAGCAATCTCACGCCACAGCATCAGAACGCTATTTATGTTTATGAATTTCATAAGAAAATGGACGTAATTTGAAATCTGAGACTTTGTTTCATATCAATAGTAACAAAGTACAAAGATTATTGTGATTTATTGGATGGGATGCGCGCTACAATGTTCCATTCATTCATCAACTGAAAGCAGGATGACTAGCCTAATCGATTCTCAGTTCGTAAAAAAAGAGAATCGATTAAAATCGAGATAGCGATATTTTTTACCCAGCTCTAGTAAATAGTAACATATTTTATCTAATAAGATGCTTGACTTATTAAAGGTGCAGTAAGTGATTTCTGAGAAACTGATGATATTTGAAATCGACACCCAAACAAATCGAAACCCAAGCTCGCGCAAGGATAAATCAATCAGCTGTGATTCAACAACAACAGCATTTCTTGGTTCTGTGGAACAGCAAATAACACATATACATCGTATCTGTTATGGTGAATAGCTAAGTGATTAAAAGATAACCTGATTTCCAAAAGGCACAACGTAAAAGATGACACGTTTCTTTAATGCTTTTAGTTATTTTTCCTATAATAATTGAACAATTCCATGATAATAAAAGAGAAAAAATCCCGGGCACTCTGCATTGGTCAGTACTTAGGAACGCAAGTATCACAGCTTGTAAATGCCTTTTTTTAGCCAGCTTAGAGTTTTGTCTGGAGGATTTTTGCCCCTGGTTCCTTGCAAAAGGATTCGAGTTCTGTGAATCATTGGGCCGTCTTGCTCTTTTGAGGTCTATCCACAGATTTTCGATGATACTTGAGGGCAGTGAGGCCAGCTTGCACATCTTGAGGTTGTTCATTGTGTATTTTGTGTGTGTTTAGGATCATTAAACTGCTGTAGAAGCATCCAGCGTTTTCACTGACAGCATGATGTTTGCTTCCGGATGTTTGCTGGTATTTAATTGAATCCATTCTTCGCTCAGTGACACTCGCTGCAACACTAGCCCAAAGTATGATCTGTCCACACTCGTGTTTAACAATTAAAGATTGATCTTTTCATGACATTCTGCGTCCTTTTGTTCCCTTCAGTCATACCTTTACTCATTCCAGCCCAAACTTTCTATTTTCACTTGCAAACTTCAGACATTTTGCGCTGAGGATGCAGGAAAGGTTTTCATATTTGTGCATTTGTCGCTTCACAGTAGAACGGTTCTCTCTCAGAAAGCTTTCTCAGGCTTCCAGACCTCAGATTGACCTCCACCATTCCTGTTTTCTGCCATTTCTTAATTGCATTAGAACTGAGGAAATGGCTGCTTAGAGGAGCACATGGATGTTGATTGTTGGGACTTTTGAAAAGTCATTGAAATTTGCATCATCTAACCTTTCCAAACAATGACTGTGAACAAGCTATAGACCTAACAAATAAAGTCTGAGACTCTGGTAAAGGTTATCTGAGATCTGATCTGAGAGGGTGCATTAAATGTTGCATGGCACTCCTTTCCTTTTCTCACTCTGAATTTGTACAAAACAAAAATAATACACTAGTCTTGCTTAAAAAAAGTTTCAGAATGTTTCATCTTTAGAGATGCACAATATATCGGCCACCATATCGGTATCGGCCGATATATATTATCATTTTTAATGTTATCGTTATCGGCCCAATAAGAAAATTTGGTTGATATATGAAAGCTATTAATGGATTATTAATATTATTAGCCATATTAATGGATTATTTCCTTCAGCTGAGACACTTCAGATGCGCACTGTTCAACATGATGGTTTTGAATTGCTTGAAATAGGATCCGAATCCCTTCAAAAAAGGAAAATACATTTCAGTGCAACATATGCAGTGCAAGTCTGTCATATAGGCTACATAAAATTACAATGAGAACATTAAAATTGTGTGCTTGGTTCATGTTTTTTTTTGTAATCAGGCTCTCAAAAATTATATAAAAATGTGGCTTTAGATTTATCGGCCAATTTATCGGTCATCTGTTTTCAAAATATAAAGAATTATTGGTTATCGGTATCGGCCAAAATGTTCATATTGATGCATCCCTATTCATTTGTATACCTACTGGAAATCAGTTCATCTTCTACACTCTTAAATATAAAGGTTCTTTATTGGCTTCTATGGTTCCACGAAGAACCTTAAAGGGTAACTCTCGCCAAAATGCAACCTAGGGTCTTTTTGTTAATCTACCCGAGGCAAACTTTCGTTTAAAAGCATAATTAGGATGGAAACGCCACTTTTAAGTTTGACCGTATTTTCATTTTCGGTCAAATTGCCTTTTCTACACATGAACTCCAGCATTGAGAACATTGTTTGTGAACACAGAGTTTACTAAAGAGAAAGATTTTGAACAACTCACTGTAGCTGTGTGTCCGCCGGCATTCTGACAGTCAAAAATAGTCGATCTCCGAATGTGAATGAACTGACTCTGAATTGTAGTATTGCTTCTTATATAACGATAACGATAAAACAACAAATTATCCGTGAATTTATATTGAACTAAGCTTTAGGAGCTTTCCATCTTTACTCTCCTGCCTGTTACGTTGCATTCGGAGATCGGCTATTTTTGACTGTCAGAATGCCGGCGGACACACAGCTACAGTGAGTTGATCAAAATCTTTCTCTTTAGTAAACTCTGTGTACACACACAATGTTCTCAATGCTGGAGTTCATGTGTAGAGCCCCTGGTGACACTTCCAGCAAAGTCTCATGTTGTGTCGAGCCTTCTTAGTGTTTTAAAAATAGCCATTTTGATGCTATCATAGAAGTGCCCCAAGCACTCCCATTCACAAGACAATTTGACCGAAAACGGAAATACGGTCAAACTTAAAAGTGGCGTTTCCATTCTAATTATGCTTTTAAATGAAAGTTTGCCTCGGGTAGATTCACAAAAAGACCCTAGGTTGCATTTTGGCGACAGTTATCCTTTAAACGTCCATGGAATCTTTGCGTTGCACAAAACGTTCTTTTAGTGTTCTTTAGAATATTAAAGTGTTCCAAAAATGTTTCTTCTGTGACAGACTCGCTTACCTATCAATTTTGACCATGGGTGCCCAAACTTTTGCATTCCACTATAGGTGTGCTGTCAGAGAGAGGTTTTTTTTTTGCATGCACACTCCAGAAGATCAGAGTAAAAAGAATGTGAAATATTTGAACTGGCATATATATATATATTTTTAAAGCTCACTATGAGAAGCATTTTACAACTGAGAGGTAATGAGAAAAATTCATCAATAACACAGTGCAGCCTCTCCTGCCCTTGGCATCAGATCTTACAGAAATTGCTCCTCTGGGAATCTGGGTTTCCTGCTTCCCACATTCGAGGTCCTAAGATTAGTTGCGTTATTGTGATGCCAGTGCTGACTGTTCTGACCCCTGTGGTATTATGGGTGGGTTCGCTCAGAACTATCCATCTAACCTCGAAATTCTGGAATAACAATAATAATTGTTATGACCCAGTTGTTGTGTTGTTTTGTAGGTCTGAGTGGTGACCTGAGCGCACCTGAATCTCGTCCTTATATTTAAACAGCGCTTAGTTGTCCTCCGTCGGAGATTTGTTTTGTTTTGCATCCATGCATTCGTTCTGACAACTCTGTTATTCACTCTTTCACTTGCAGCCACGACTGAACAACATCACTGATTACTGATATTTTGATTATGTTGTTTTTGTTCATTTTGAAGTAGTTTTTTTTTCCACCTATATTTAACCAGGCAAATCAGTTGAGAACAAGTTCTCATTCACAACTGCGACCTGGCCAAGACAAAAACAACAACAACACAGAGTTACACATGGGAAATAAATAAACATACAATCAATAACACAATAAAAAATCTATATACAGAGTGCAAATGTAGTGCAAAATACAGTATGATTAGTTAATTTCACCACATCGTTTCCCCTTAATGTCGCATCTTTGAGCCTGGTGTGATATAATAATTAGCTTTACCCACTACTGAGAAGACCTGAAACTAATAGAAATGATGGAAAATATATTAAGGTCAGAATTAAATAAAAATCTCATTGTGAAGGATTTTTTCAACTTGCAATCTTTATTATATCGATATACTTCTCTTCGTTAGCGTAGGCCAGGATTTATTAATTTAGTCCATTGAAAGCTCCCGTTCATTTTTGACTGCATCAGCCACATCTCAACATCCAATCCACAGCATTGCAACTTTACATTTTTCACATGCATTCATGTTGTTAAGACACTAAATTGTGTGTAGCTGTGAGTGCGAGTGTGAATGTGTATCCAAATGCATGGATGGATTTAGTTTGTTAATCAATTTGACTTTTTATTCTAACCTCTATCAACCCATTTCTCCAACCCAGGGTTATTACCATTAACTAAAACTAAAACCTTAAAAATAAATAAATAATAATAATAATTACTAAGCATTAACTGAGATCAAACAAAATAGAAAACTTTGATTTTATTTAATCTATTTGCCAGGATAACATTTATCATTTTGATTTAGTTTAAGTTGAAGTACTGAAATGACTAAAACTAAATAAACTATAACTTGGTAACACTTTATTTTGATGGTCCACTTTAGACATTCTACTAACTATAAGTAACTTTGTAACTACATGTCAACTTATTCTACTAACACTTAACCCTAACCTAACCGTCTACTAATACTCTAGTGACTGCTAGTTGACATGTTTGCAAAGTTACTTGTAGTTAGTAGATTGTCTAAAATGGACCATTGAAATAAAGTGTAACCGTGTAGTGTAATAAAATCTATATAGATGTTTAAAAAAATTATGAAACAAATGACAAAATGATTAAAACTTTAATTAAACTGAGAATTATCTTAAATTAAAATGAAAACTATATTCAAAATATTATCAAAAACTATAATAATGATATAAAATAACATTGACTAATATGCATTATTAACTATTAACTATTATTTTAAACATTACAATTCATAACTGTAAAAAAAACTAACATTTTATTCTAAATCGTTGAACAAACTAGAAAACAAATATATAAAACATGGCATAACAATTAAAATAAATAAATAAATAAATTGTACAATTACCAATAGAGTGCACTAGAAATGCTTTGTAAAGTAGTGTTAAATCCCTCGCCATCTGGACAGCCATGATATTTCTAGTTGTTGTTTTGTAACGTGGGTGAAAGTTTCATTTTATTTAAAAATATTTGCATGTTACAACTTACCCTTCACAACCATCTCTCTAACTTTCATTCTTACTCCAAAACACCATTCCCCACAATGAAGTAGAAACCCTTCAAGTCTAGAGAATAATGTGTTATTGTCGGAAGAGTTTGTGAAACAATGCTTTTGCATGATAAGGCCTAATTTCCAGAGGTGTGCCGAATCCCGAGGGACTTGATACAGAACATGATATTCAGTCGGGGAAATATTTGTCTAACTGAGAGGGCCAAGAAAAGCTGTTTATCACGACATGAGAGGTCCAGACCACGGGTCAAGATGGGACACACACACACACACACACACACACACACACACACACACACACACACACACACACACACACACACGTCTATATTACTAACAGGGGACTATCGCTCTACATGCCAAGAGGGGACTAGTGTTTCTGGTCATTTTGAAGAAACAAAAATGGCATACAAAATTTTCTTTTCAGGTCTTTTTTCATAATATAACTTTAAATATGCACTTTTTTATTTTTTAAAAAACATGCCAAGAGGGGACCTGGATCTCTGACCGATGTCTATCTATCCAACAGGGTACTTCCATAATCTGCAACGGAACTGTGTGTGTGTGTGTGTGTGTGTGTGTGTGTGTGTGTGTGTGTGTGTGTGTGTGTGTGTGTGTGTGTGTGTGTGTGTGTGTGTGTGTGTGTGTGTGTGTGTGTGTGTGTGTGAACACTGAAGTGAACTGGCAGTGAAGTCTGTCTTCATTATGTATATATATATATATATATATGTTCACACAGGCATCAGAGATCACAATATGCATAGATAAACATATACAAAATACAATTAAAAAAAGAATGACCAAACCATCAGTTATCAAGAATGTAAAAAATTTAATTGTTTGAGGAAAGACCATTTGAATCTGTTTTTCATACAACGGGGTAAAAAATACCGGCGGCAACTGTTCAAAAGCAGAGGCGAGAAGATCCTCTTATCATTCACTATATTATTTTTCTTTATAGTTTAATGCTATGCTTGGTTATGCAGTCCCTAACAATTTACTTGCCATTGTTATGTGCCATTACACACACACACACACACACACACACACACACACAAAGGCTACATACAGAGTGGTCTCAAACCTTTAGACTGACGTTCTCCTCCCCCTCCCCCGTTTTCAGCCTGTAATATCCCGGTGAGGGGAGGAAGTGCAATGTGTGTGTGTGTGTGTGTGTGTGTGTGTGTGTGTGTAATGTGACTCCACCACGGTCTGAGCCCCTCGCTGTAATCCTGGGCATGGCTGGAGGCCATCACATATGCACACACTCTCACACACTGAAGATTACAGTGATCAGGGTCAGTCGCTCGCTCCTTCACACACACTCTCACACACACACCATGGCCTGTACCAGGCGGTGAGGATTAACTTTAGCTACTTTCGGATCTGGAATCCTGCCTTGCTTTGGTCCCTGGATGATGCCGAATGTTTGTCTGTCCACAGTTGAGCGCCGGCTCTGAATGCAGCTGTGACACGGGTCCTGACGGGGCCAAGAAGAAGAAGTCCAAAAACCTGTAAGTCCCGTTTACAGTTTCTCTGCGTGTGTGTGTGTGTGTGTTGGTCATTAGTTATACTTATGTTTTTAAATATTGAAATGGGCTCTTAGAAAATCTCTCTTCTTC